>NC_048298.1:212579668-212919291 GCF_013100865.1 Trachemys scripta elegans
TTTTCGCTGATTGACCAATGGCTTTCCCTCTCAGACAGTTTCTTACTGAGAAATACGACAGGATGGAATTCTTGATCCGGTCCTTCCTGCATTAAAACTGCTCCCACGCCTCGCTCGGACGCATCTGTGGTTACTTGGAACGGTTTGTCAAAGTCTGGGGCCCTTAGCACAGGGTCAGACATGAGTGTTGCCTTAAGCTGGTTAAAGGCCTTTTGACACTCATCAGTCCACTGAACTGCATTTGGCTGTTTTTTTCTGGTTAGGTCTGTCAGCGGGGCGGCGATTTGGCTGTAGTGGGGTACAAATCGCCTATAATATCCAGCCAAGCCTAAGAAGGATTGGACCTGTTTCTTAGACTTTGGAACGGGCCACTTTTGGATAGCATCCACTTTGGCCTGTAGGGGATTTATAGTTCCTTGACCCACCTGGTGCCCCAGGTAAGTCACTCTGTTTTGGCCTATTTGACACTTTTTAGCCTTAACAGTTAGTCCTGCCTGCTGGATGCGCTCGAAAACTTTTTCCAGGTGCTCCATGTGCTCTGCCCATGAATCAGAAAAAATGGCCACATCATCGAGATAGGCAACTGCAGATTCTCCCAATCCCGCTAGGAGACCATCTACAAGTCTTTGGAAGGTGGCGGGTGCATTTCGCAACCCGAAAGGGAGTACACTGAATTCATACACCCCTGCCTGGGTGACGAAGGCTGACCTTTCCTTAGCGGGTTCGTCTAGTGGTACTTGCCAGTACCCCTTGGTTAAGTCCAAAGTAGAGATGAATTGGGCATGTCCCAATTTCTCCAATAGCTCATCTGTGCGTGGCATTGGATAGTTGTCAGGACGAGTTACAGCATTTAGCTTACGGTAGTCCACACAAAAGCGTATTTCCCCATCTGGTTTGGGAACTAGAACCACTGGAGATGCCCATGCACTCTTAGAGGGGCGGATTATACCCATCTGTAGCATGTCCTGGATCTCCCTTTGTATAGCAGTTTTGGCATGAGTTGACTCCCGGTAGGGTGGGGTTCTAATAGGGTGAGCATTACCTGTGTCAATGGAGTGGTATGCCCATTCGGTCCATCCTGGAGTGGCTGAGAAAATTGGTGCAAAGCTTGTGCACAGCTCCTTGATCTGCTGTCGCTGCAGACGTCCAAGGGTCGTGGAGAGGTTCACCTCTTCCACGCCACCATCCTTTTTTCCTTCGTAGTAGACACCTTCAGGCCACTCCGCGTCATCTGTTTCCTGGGCTGTAAACTGGCAAACGTTTAATTCTCTGGAATAAAAGGGCTTAAGAGAATTAACATGGTATACCTTAGGCTTTATGTTGAAGGTGGGGGAGGCTATGAGATAGTTAACAGCTCCTAGGCGCTCCTGGACCGTGAATGGTCCTTCCCACGACGCTTCCATTTTATGGGCCTGGAGCNAGGGATTTATAGTACTGTACACAGGACAGCTATTACCCTTCCCTTTATAGTTATGACACACCCTAACATGTTACATCTGTGTAATATTGTCTGATTTTGTAGTGTCTGGTCTTGAATCTTTAGCAAATTGTAGAGGTGCATAATTGCATAAAACATCCTGCGAAATGTGCAGTAACTGGTAACATATTCAAGCTGCAAGCCATTTACCATTTTGTATTTTTATTGTGTTTGAAAATCAATCAAAAATTAATAACAAAAAATAAACAATAATATGGGAGATGATTTTAAAGTGGATTAGTAAATAGGAGTTTATTATGGGATCAGTATGATAAATAACTGCACATAAATGAAAGATGAGCTGACAATGCAGGGAATGATAATTGTTCTCTTTAATATCTTTACCTCAACTGCACTAACATGCTCTTTTCCATAGTGCAGATTTGGATCAGAGAATGCATTTTTCTTGACATTACTAAACTGTAGATTCATAGAAACGATACAAATCTTGCCCACATAAAGTGATTGTGATGTAGTTAGCAGGGATCACACAGTCTTATAGCACCAAGGCTCTTCTTAATTCTAGCAACGATTCATTATTATTTAATTTTTACATATTAAAACATAATAAACCTGGGAACTGTAATAGATCTCCTGTTTGTATCTCTTAAATATGTACTCAAATTGGGAGGATAATACCATTGGTTAAATTTGTTTTTAAATATATGTTGACAAGAAGGAAATTATTTGTTAGCATATATTATGCAAGAGAAATTGAGTCACTAGTTACCTATCAGTTAAAACTCATTTGCACTCAGCTTGTAGCTCCGTGCAAAGAAAATAGGGTATTTGCTAACTGAGGGGAAAAGTGTGCTTGGTCCCTATACAGTGGGAGGATGTAAGGAGATTTCTATTCATTGCACCCCTTACACATTGCTTTCCACCGTGCAAAGGCTGCTTCTGGTTTGTGCTGCTAGTGCTATTACCCATTCCAAAAAGAGTCAGATGGTGCATGGAGCAGCTATCCTTGTGACTGATAGGGAGTGTTGCCACAGAGGCCAAAGCTCATTTTGCTCTCTGGACTGCAGGTGACAAGGGACAGATTGGACAGTGGCAGACAATAGCTTAGAGCAGACTAAGGTTTCTATGTTATTCAATTCTTGAATAAAAGTAATAATAAAGTAAATAAAAGTAAAGCCAGAAACTGCCTCCTTCCCCATTGCTTAGTGGAACAGGCTGGGCAAGGATGGGAGTACACACTACACTTTAAAAGCTGCAGGAGCAGAAGCAGTCTGAAAAATAAAGAAACATTGTGGCGGGGGGTCCAGTTGCTGGAATGGACCTTGGGAAGCATTGGCAGGCAGTGCAAATCAAGACAGACTTCAGGCTGCTCTAATCTACAGTGGGAGACTGTCCAAGCATAGGGAAGATCTCGGATCAGGGGGGCACAAAGAAGCATCTCAACCTGGCAATGGAGAAGGCAGGTACCAGAGCAGCAGGTGAGTGCAGTGCACCACTATCTTGAGCACTTGTTGGCTGCAGCCCCGGGGCTGGGCTTCTATTTCAAAGTTTCAGCAGTAGCTGAAGTACTTGAGCAGCCTGCTGAGTGGGAAGGATTTTAATTAAAGGCAAATGGTCAATCTCCTGTGTACATTCATTCAAAAACAGTAGGGGAAATTTGATAACAAATACTCAGCTCAAAACAAGTTGCTCTCCTTTCTTAGCTAAGGAGATGATATCTGAATAAAGAAAGAGTGTCTCAGCTGAAATATCAAATCAAATCAAATCTTTAAGTACACATTGGATTGGGAAATGTCAGCAAACTCCACAGTAAACAGGACAAATATGTCATACACTTAAACTAGGGCTGTCAAGCGATTAAAAATTAATTGTGATTAATTGTGTGATTAATCGTGCTGTTAAACAATAAGAGAATACTATTTATTTAAATATTTTTGGATGTTTTCCACATTTTCAAATATATTGATTTCAATTACAACACAGAATACAAAGTGTACAGTGCTCACTTTATATTTATTTTTGATTATAAATATTTGCACTGTAAAAAACAAAAGAAATAGTATTTTTCAATTTACCTCATACAGGTCTGTCGCATCTTAGGCGCATTTAACATGTGCGATTTCAGCTTTATGCGGTCGGCAAAAACAAACCAAAAACAAAAAGAGAAAAATAACAATTTAAATACTGTTTCTGTAGTGCAGGTGATTCCGCCCACCATTACACTCAATGTAATTTTGACTATATGCGATTTTCGCTTTAGGCGCTGACTGCAGAATGTAACCCCAGCGTAAGATGAGACAGACCTGTACAGGTAGTACAGGTTGTATTGTAGTGCAATCTCTTTATCATGAAAGTTGAACTTACAGATGTAGATTTATGTACAAAAAATAACTGCACTCAAAAATAAAACAATGTAAAACTTTAGAGCCTACAAGTCCACTCAGTCCTACTTCTTGTTCAGCCAATCACTCAGACAAATAAGTTTGTTTACATTTGCAGGAGATATTGTTGCCTGTTTCTTGTTTACGTTACCTGAAAGTGAGAGCAGACGTTCTCATGGCACTTTTGTAGTCAGTGTTGCAAGATATTTACGTGCCAGATGCGGTAAAGATTCATATGTCCCATCATGCTTCGACCACCATTCCAGAGGACATGCGTCCATGCTGATGACGGGTTCTGCTCGATAACGATCCAAAGCCGTGTGGACCGACACAAGTTCAGTTTCATCATCTGAGTCAGATGCCACCAGCAGAAGGTTGATTTTATTTTTTGGTGGTTCAGGTTCTGTAGTTTCCGCATTGGAGTGTTGCTCTTTTAAGACTTCTGAAAGCATACTCCACACCTCGTCCCTCTTAGATTTTGCAATGCACTTCAGATTTTTAAACCTTGGGTCAAGTGCTGTAGCTATCTTTAGAAATCTCACAATGGTACCTTCTTTGCATTTTGTCAAATCTGCAGTGAAAGTGTTCTTTAAATGAACACGTGCTGAGTCATCATCCAAGACTGATATAACATGAAATATATGCAGAATGTGGGTAAAACAGGGCAGGAGACATACAATTCTCCCCCTGAGGAGATCAATCACAAATTTAATTAATGCATTATTTTTAACGAGCATAATCAGCATAGAAGCATGTCCTCTGGAATGGTAGCTGAAGCAAGAATGGCATATGAATGTTTAGCATATCTGGCATGTAAATACCTTGCAATGCCAGCTACAAAAGTGCCATGTGAACACCTGCTCTTACAGTCAGGTGACATTGTAAATAAGAAGCGAGCAGCATTATCATCCATAAATGTAAACAAACTTGTTTGTCTTAGCAATTGGCTGAACAAGAAGTAGGACTGAGTGGACTTGTAGGCTTTAAAGTTTTATATTGTTTTGTTTTTGAGTGCTGTGATGTAACAAAAATCATCTACATTTGTAAATTGCACTTTCACAATAGAGATTGCACTACAGTACTTGTATGAGCTGAATTGAAAAATACTATTTCTTTTATCATTTTTACAGTGTGAATATTTGTAATCAAAAATAATAATATAAAGCAGTATTTCTCAAACTGGGGTCGCCGCTTGTGTAGGGAAAGCCTCTGGTGGGCCGGTTTGTTTATCTGCCCTGTCCACAGGTCTGGCCGATCGCGGCTCCCACTGGACGTGGTTCACTGCTCCAGGCCAATGGGAGCTGCTGGAAGCAGCTTGGGCCAAGGGACTTACTGGCCACTGCTTCCAGGAGCCCCCATTGGCCTGGAGCAGCGAACCACGGCCAGTGGGAGCCACGATCGACCGGACCTGCAGACAGGCAAGTAAACATACGAGCCTAGCCTGCCAGGGGCTTTCCCTACACAAGCGGCAACCCCAGTTTGAGAAACACTGATATAAAGTGAGCTGTGTACACTTTGTATTCTGTGTTGTAATTGAAATCAATATATTTGAAAATGTAGAAAAACATCCAAAAATATTTAATAAATTTCAATTGGTATTCTATTGGTTAATGGTGTGATTAAAAGTGTGATTAATCATGATTAATT
Source organism: Trachemys scripta elegans (assembly GCF_013100865.1). Taxonomy (NCBI): domain Eukaryota; kingdom Metazoa; phylum Chordata; order Testudines; family Emydidae; genus Trachemys; species Trachemys scripta. Next base: position 212,585,135 of record NC_048298.1, read on the forward strand.
TTTTTAATCACGATTACTTTTTTTGAGTTAATCATGTGAGTTAACTGCAATTAATCGACAGCCCTCATTTAAACACTGGGAAGATAAGAGCAGCCTTCCTGGAATATGAATAAATTTATTTCATGATTTGAACTTGAGTCTTTTTTCTCATTTTCATTTTTTAACAGTTTTCATTTGTCTCATATATTTGGTATAATCTTTTCCAGTTTATCCATAGGATCAAAGATAGGTCAATATGCCTTCATTGTTCATGCAATGGTTACACTGAATTCGCATTACTCTTAGACAGTTTATAGAATCCCATTCCTTATGTTCATCTTCACTCCGATGGTGCATTGATACTTTTGACAATAATGGTACCTGGGAGCACATCATGACATCGCCTCTCTCACATCAGCACAATACTACAATGCTCCATGCTCAGGCAAATCTTCTATACTTACATTATCTGAAAAGTGCCACCTACCGTTGATGCAACACTGTGACAGTGATTGCCAATGTACTAGAATTTGGAACTGTACCCCTGGTATATTCTAAAACAGGGCACTGAGGATTTGCTGTGGTAACTCATGAAAGTGCAGCTATAGCATCTTTGATTAGACCTAGAAAGAAGTCTGAAAGTGAAATCCTACTCCACTGTAAGTCTTGCCATTGACTTCAGTGAGGTCAGGATTTTACCCTGGGAGTGGAAACTGATAGGGCCAAATCCTGGCCTCAAAACCACTGGTTGTGCACCACCCGGGTTGTGCACAATAAGCAGAAAACTGACTTAATGAGCCAGTTAGAAATTCTTCCAATGTACAGGAATTCTTGGTGGGCAAAGAGCTGGCCTATTTGACTATGTGCTATCCCCTAATCCTGGCCCTAGCATAGGGGGTGTGTCAGAGACACTTCTGGGAATAAAGGAGGATGGCTAACGTGATGTTGCAGTCATGCAGTCTCAGGCTATCAGGTGCTGAGAAGGCATACATAGGGAGGCAAAATGTAACATTAGCAAGAAAAGTATTATCGTGGAGAACTGTGAAAATATAGCTATCACAACAACTGAGAGCCTGATGATCATCAATAAAATTGTCAGATTTGCTAAATAACTTTTTAGACCCCAAACTGGTTCCATCCAAAATGACATCAATGTTCCTATTTTTTCCTGTCAAAATGACAAGTGAGCTTCTCAAGGTGATGCTTCACCACAGGTGTCATGGTGCCACAGATTCAGGAGTGAACACCGACTGCTGTATTATACTGAGAGGGTCAAGGGGTTTCTAACTAATGTTAGTATCTGATGATGGGGAGAAACAACTCCTGCTGCCTGAGCAGCAGGAATGATCTTGGCAAACAGATCAATGCTGCAACTTCAGAAACTGTACAACTGACTAAGATACTTTCTTTGTGGCACTAGCACTGGGATTTGCATGCATGAACTTTGAAAGTCAGCTTCAAGCCAGTCTCTGCTACTGAGCTCTGTGCAGGTGGCAGAAAGTTCAGTGGCCAACCTTCACCTGTATTCACATGATTCAAGCTCAGTTGTCCCGCTACGGTTGGAGAGAAGTAAAGCTGTTCAGGCAGCAAATCACCATTTTCCAGATTAAAGATTGCATTATCTGCATTACTTGAAATTCCTTTGAAATGGCACATAGGAATTAAGTGCAAGTTGGTTTGCCTAAACCTGTGACTATCAAACCTGATTGTAGTAGGAGAATCAAAGAACTATTGACTGGACTTTCAGTTTATGAATTGGTTATTGGCTTATTGGCACTCTGAAGATGTCAAGTGTTCATTTTTACTTGAGTGCTATTATTATTTGAGGATTCTGAGAAGTGTAAGATAGTGGCAAAGGACATGGCTATCACAAGCAAGGCCACAGGTGGGAAGGACTGGTACAACCAATGAGATAAACAAGTATATTAAGCTGTGCCTGTGATATGTGTGGGCAGCACACCATTTTGAAAATGTCAAAGAGAGAGGTGCCAGAGAGATTCCTCTGCCTGAACCATTAACATGGTTTCCTATGGGCCTGATTTTCCTCAACAGTGGAAGCCAGGAATACCTCAACTGAAGTCAACAGTGTTACACCATTGACTTTGATGAAGATACTCCTGATTTTCACTGGTGTAAGCGTAAAGAAGAATTAGACCTAGGATGCGATCATGCATAGTAAAATATATAACTCTCTAATTAAGTTGATTCAGCACATATCTGTACCATTTGCTAAAACAATATGAAAATTTTAACTGTTAAAAAAATGGTAATATTTATTTACAAAAGTATCTGAGATCCTCAGATATCAATGAATGTGAGGTAGAAAAGTAGCGTTATCCTTGTTTTACGTATTGGAAATTGACACGCTTCAGGTGGATTTGTGGGTGGCTCATCATCTCTCAAAGTCAGGCTCTGACTTTGAGAGATTAGACACCCAAAATTGAGACATCCAAAATAAGTGGTCATATTTGAAATATATGTCCTTATTATCTGTTTGAGGGGGGAGGGATGAGTCTCCCATAATAAATTAAATAACACTTTTTCAAGCTGATCATTTAGAAATTTAATCTACAGAGAAAGTGTTCTCTTGGGCTGAAGACTTTCAGTATTAGCCTTCAACCCACTGAGATTATTGAAGAAAATAAATCCTTTAATGGCTCAACTGAACACCAGTTACAGTCAATAGAGGTACTCCTTTGACTTCAATGAGAGTTGAATCAGCTCCCAAAATACCCGCATAACTAAGGGCCGATTTATATACTTTCTCTCTCTCAAATTAACTCTTTTACAAAAATAAAACTGAACTCTGATATGACAAATTAACAATCTAAGAAAATGACAAAACTTTTATGCACTTAATATAATTATTTCAATCATGAAATGATCTGTAAAAATTGATCTGATAGATTTTTTCCTTGTGTTAAGTCAAATGACACCAAGTTAGGATACACTGAAAGACTTCTAAATTAATACATACAGTATTAAAAAAACATTAGCTTGCTAATAAATTTGTAATCACTCAAATGAAGTATGTTAATCAAGTTTTCAATCACTCTGGTAATTAATTTAGGTCATGAAGGACATTAACAAAGCATGTTTTAATCTTTAAGTTTGGCAGCTCTATATAATTAATTTTAATATTTCCAATAACCAAGGCTTAGAACACCATGCACAGTCCATATGTCACATATCACAGATGATCCTGTTAAAAATTAACAGTACTTGCATGCAAGTAAAGAAGTCAGTATAGTCTGCCATTGTAATTTATATTCCACTTCCATAAAAAGAGGCTACTATCCTTTCCTACGTGCTCTTTCGCATCGTTTAAAAATGCAACCCTAAAAATGGCCTATTTCAGAACACCTTCCCCTTCACCATTACCATATATAATAACCCAGCAGCTGAACACATATTTAAGATCTCTATAGTCTTCCACTTACCTCCTTGCCTATCAGTCAGCTGTGACTCTGAATTTGAAGTACTGTCTTAGAAGTAATCATTAATGCCTGTAAACTTACTTCTGAGGCATCTGAGGAAATTCTAAGTGGCTGCAGTCATTCAAACATACCTGACATGTTAGAAAAGCAGATGACTCTCCATTCCCCCTCTCCCAAGCAGAAAGAGAGATTTTCATAAACTTCTATAAGTTTCCATAGAAATCTAAATTACATAACATCACACAAAATACTTCTTTTGCACCTTTTCATCCATGCATCCCAAAGCACTTTACAAAGCTAGCATTATTACCTGCATTTTACAGCTGGGAAAACAGGCACACTGGAGTTGCGGTTTCGGTCACTTTGAAACTATTTGCGAATTCAGGTTGAATAATAAGGGGAAATATTTCAAAAAAAAAAGTCAAAGTGGTTCCTTTTGACATTTTCAAAACAAACCATTTCTACATTTTGTTTTGAAACAAACGATTTTGCCTCAACCCTGTGTAGAAAAGGAGAAATTGAGGAAGTGAAGAGGGAATCCTCACACTCTGGACTTCAACAAATTGTTTTTTCATCAAGGAATAATTAGGTCTTCGTTTAATCTTATTTTCTGTGTTGCAATTTATTACACCTATGCTGTTTATAACAGGTAGCACATTCTTTCCAACATGACTTTTGTCCTTCCAAAATAGAAAATTAAGAATAACTGCAGAGAAGAAATTGTTCACAATTTTATGAGATCTAGCCATGTGGCTTCCATTAGGTGGCACAACCCAATCCCTGAACAAACTAGGAAAATTGCCAAGAGTCTTTTATGCACAGTGGACTGACAATGGAGAATGATCAAGACCCTACCAATAAGAACAGCCATAATGGGTCAAACCAATGGTCTAGCCTAATATCTTGTCTTCCAACAGTGGCCGATACCAGGTGCTTCAGAGTGAATGAACAGAAGAGGTAATCATCAAGTGATCCATCCCATGTCGCCCATTCCCAGCTTCTGACAAACAAAGGCTAGCTACACTACCAATCTAAAATGTTTCCAAGGTAAAAGAAAGCAAGTTGTTACATTTGTATTGCTAAATCTCCACACCAAAGGCTAGTCTTGACCATCAAACTGAATAGTCAGATAAGTAGTTATCCTCTTTAAAAGCTGTTATCCTCTACTGTTACATAAATATTTTGAGTAAAATATTTGTCAGCCATAGTGCTTCAACAGGATCTCATTAATGAAGATCACTGGAGATTAATTAATGTAAATGCTCAGCTTTGCAGCACTGATTCATTTCTTTTGTGTTCCAAATCAATAAACAATTATTTAAAAAATAGAGCGCATGCTCACAGACACACAAAAGTCATTCTAGCAGCAATTTCTTTTGACTTTGGTAACATCCCCATTTTACATCATCCATATGTAGCGGGGCAGTTACCCCGCTCCGGAGAGAAAAGGCTGGGCTGACTGGGGAAGCAGCCACAGCTGGGGCCACACCCCAACCAGGCTACAGCTGGACCTACAAAAGGGCTGTGAGCCAGGGGCTGAGTCAGTCTCTCTCTAGTGGTAGAGAGGGAAGGACCTGGCTGCCTGGGAGCTCAGCGTACAGAGCAGGGCTGGGGAGCGACCAGAGGAGCTGGGGAGCTACAGCCTGGAAAATCCCCAGGCTGCAGGCCTTGATAAAAGGCCAAAACAGGTAATGGGGTTGCAGAGGCTGCAGCCCAGGGTTATGCAGAAGCAGCTGGACTGACCCCCTTGAAATGATGAGTGACCTTTTATGGACTGCAGTTTGGCCCAGTGAGTGGGGGCTAGATGATGACTGGCAGTAGCCACTGAGGCAATGTGGGGATAGAGGGTTGGGGGTTCCCCTGGGAGGGGAGACCCAAACTGTGGGTTACTGCTGGGGGCAGAACCCAGAGGAAAAGGGGCACCAGGGTCTGTGAGGGACATGGGGGCCCTAAGGCAGGTGAGACACTGACCTACAGAGGGTGCTCTGGGCTGGATGAGAGCTAATTTCCAGGATAACCAGCAGGAGGTGCCATGCTGGTGAGTCATCGCTTTGCTACACTGTAGTACAAAAAGCTTGGGCAGGCAATAATTTTGTAGTTTTATGGGAGAGGTTTTTGCTTTAATCTCACTATTCATTTATTTTCAGTTTGATTCCTCAGTTTCTTTTTAGAAATTGAAATATTTTGATATGAAAGACTCAGGCCAGAAGTTCCCAGGGACCCAGGTTGTAGTATGCGTACCATTGGTGGTACATGAGCTTGTTGGAAGTGTGAGGCTGCCCCATTTAAGGGGTAATAGGGCTTGGGGCTAGCTAACCTCTATTGTATTACATGGTCCCTCTAACAAAACTGGTTTTCAAGGGAACAGCAGACTAGTTGAAGAAATTAGTTAGATAAGATGCTCTTCTGCCTTGTGACACATGAGGTAACCCAGTGTGTTCAGCTCTGTCTGTTTGCAAACTAGACACAATCAACTCCGGTTTGAATAAGGACTGGGAATGGCTGAGCCATTACAAACATTGAATCTATCTCCCCTTGTAAGTATTCTCACACTTCTTAACTGTCTGTACTGGGCTAGCTTGATTATCACTTCAAAAGTTTTTTTCTCTTAATTAATTGGCCTCTCAGAGTTGGTAAGACAACTTCCACCTGTTTATGCTCTCTGTATGTGTATATATACATCTCCTCAATATATGTTCCATTCTATATGCATCCGAAGAAGTGGGCTGTAGTCCGTGAAAGCTTATGCTCTAATAAATTTGTTAGTCTCTAAGGTGCCACAAGTACTCCTGTTCTTCTTTTTATCTTGTGTGAATCTCCTTATTTTTCCCAATATTTACCAGTCTCAGAAAAACTCCACTTGCCTTCCCAATTCTTGCTTCCACCTCATTATGGAATTGGCCATGACCACTGATTGGGCTGCCAAGGCAAACAAACTCATTAACCATGATGTGTTCTTCACTATCAATCACAGGATGGTAGCTACCTCCTTAACATGATAAAATCTAACTCTGTTAAGTGACTACCATGAGGTTTAAGAGGAAAGAGGCAGACAGACTGGAGAGCAGGATTGCCTGGGAGCATCAAGTCAGGATACTCACTGCTATAGGAACCAAAACAAGATGAGAGAATGGTGGTCTGGGTACAGCACCCCACTTCCAGCCAATACTCCTCCACCTCTTTACCCCTCCCCACCCTTCCCCCACTTTAGCCCCTTTCTGCCTCCCTCCCCCCCACATATCCTGCATCAGATCCATTTCTCCCTTTTCGTCTCTCTATCTCATACACACATACACACATCACCAAGTCACTCCCTGCACTTTAGCCACAATCCCTACCCCTAGTCAAACCTCATTATCTCTGATCAGCAAACTGTTTTTCCATCTTCTGACACTTTTTGAGATATCAAAAATGTTCTCATTCTGCATCACAATGAAAATGAGACATTTTGAAGTTTTTCAAGGGGGGAAAAGACACCCTGCCCCAGAATAACCAATAGCTTGGTAGTCAGGGTGTGTATCTGAATCAGGCAGACTAGGGACTTGAACTTGGATCTCCCAAATCCCAGATGTTTGGGTTGATCACCAAGATATTCTGGAGTAGGCCTCTCTCTGGCTTTGAACAGAAAATCCTGGATCTGAGAAACCTTTCCTGATGAATGCTTAGTCAAACCAGTAGAATGCCTCAAAATGTTGGTTTCAACAAATTGGCATTTTCTGACCCCCCCCCCCAAAAAAAATCTCTACCAGCTCTGAACCAATCCTTCCATCCAACCCTTCCAGCCAGCCTCCCCTAGCCAAACAACTCCCTTCACATCTCAATCTCCACAGCCAAATCCATAACTGATTTTACTACGGAGTCTGTAAATACTTAAGGCTGTAAATAAATGTGGACAAAAAAAGGGGCGGGGGAGAAATTTGCATGTGATACTTCAAACATGAATTTTTTAAGCAGTTGGTGGGTAAACCAATTAAGTTTGGGAACTGCTGACTTAGAGGATTTCCTAAATCATTTATATTTGTTATTATGCCTGGATCATTTACAGTCATTACTTTACTTTTCACATACAGCATTAAATCAGTGCAGCTTTTTCATAGATTTTTATGGTCAAATGGGACCCTTGCAATTATCTAGTCTGACCTTCTGCATAAACACGGGCAATAGAAGCTCACCCAGTAATCTCTGCATCAAGCCCATAACTTCTGTTTTAGCTGCAGCGTATCTATTAGAAAGATATCCAGTCTTGATGTAAATACTTCAAGTGATGGAGAATCCACTGCATCCCTAGGTAAGTTGTTCAAATGGCTAATTACCATCACGGTTAAAATCTGCATCTTGTTTCTAGTCTGAATTGGTCTAGTTTCAGCTTTCAATCACTGGATTTCATTGTCTTTTTTCTGTTGCTACTATCAGAAATCTCTTTCCCGTCTCTCATCCGATGATACGCAATCTTTAAAAACCACATTGTGTTACAACTTCATTGTATACAAGAAGTGAGTTATAAAAAGCCATGAATTTAACAATGCTTGTTAAGATGTCACAGACCTTAGGGACAGATAATGGCTGAGCCTAATGTCTCCATGCAGGGCAGTAATGCTAAGTGAGGTCCCCGCTGCACCACCGCATTAGTCATGCCTGGAAAATGGCTCTGGGGACCGGGTGAGAGCACAGACTAAATGCTCAGTGCTCTCCCCCTGAATGAGTGGGTGGGGAATGGGCAGAGTGGTCTCCATTCCATGTATGGGCTGGCCAGCAGAGCTGATTGGATGTGAAAGTCGAGGCTTGTAGCAGATTAATCCCCCTCACCCCAGTGCAACAGGGAAGCACTGGAGGAATTGGGCCTTGGGGAGTGTCTTCAGGACATACTGCCTTCTGAAACTACTCCTGGAGTTGTACAGCATATACCCTGCCCTTTGCTCAGAGCAGTGTCTACTGTCAGTTTAATACTTAATGATCTTATTTTCATTACATTTGACCTTCCTTTCCCTTTCCTTCCCGCACATGTTGTGTCAATATCTCAAATGTCAATTCAGATATAAGGAAAGGGAGTGTGGCTTTACCTTTTTCTGTAAAGGGTCTAGCATATTTTTGTACTAATATATAATAATAATATATCCTACTAAACCACTAATGAAAAGAGCCAACAAAAAAGACACACACTTAAATACTTCAATTTATGTAACTCACGCTATTATTTAGCAGCCAGGTATTTACATTTCATTAGCATTTTTACTGCAGTGCCACTAACTGCATGCCATACATTTATACTGCTATATAGTTACATGACTTGACATTTTGAATATTACTTTGAAGCAGTTTCACTTTCAAAATAAGGTTCTGCCTTCAAATAAAATATTTCAGAAAATAAAACAAGTTAGGATCTTCCCTCTCACCTACATGTAAATAAACAAAATTCATTTGTCAGGTAGCACCTTAGAAGTACAATTGCTCCAAGCTCTTACAAATACACCCTTTCTTAATAGGATTCTATATTCTAATAAATTGACACCTTTACAACCAAGTGGGCAACCTACCTTGAAATTGAAGTGCCACTAAAACAAGAAGAATATGCACCTCTGGCAGAACACAAATGACAGCTCAAATATTCCTATGAATCTTAAATGTATCCCCCATTCAATTATCAATTCCTCTAGGGAAATAACCTCTCTTTACTATATTTTGGTGTATTCTTAAGTGAACCACTAGAGTAATGAAAAAATACCCTTGATTTTTGAGCACTGATTGGAATAAAATAATTGAAAAGAAGGTCACTAACGCAGAATGAGAAAATAAAGAGACAAGGTGGGTGAGGTAATATATTTTATTAGACCAACTTCTGTTGGGGAAAGCGACAAGCTTTCAAACTGCAATAGAAATTTCAACCAGCAGCTTAATAACAATCCAATAGCAAATGTCAATGATTTATGTAACTAATACCAGCCTCTCCCATCTTATCTCTTCCCAAAATAATTACTGGATACCAGAGCTGGATGATGAAAAAATAATTACACTGCAATGGAATCACCCCTCTCTGGTAAGAGACTGCAACCTCCCATCCCTTGTGCTGGGATGAAGAACCCGGCTATAGCCTGGTGGAAGGCAGGAATTCACCTTGGAATCACTCCAACACAGAGCTCTATTCAACATCATTATCAGCATGGACAGAAGAACGACAGTGCAACTGAAAGATGCAGTTTATGTGAATATAATAAGCTGAATTCAAGGCATCACAAAGAACTCAAACTCCCCCAACAAAAAGCCCCTACAGCCTCGACCCCTCACTCCCCGATCACAGAACCTCCTGCCTTTGGGCAATGGACAATTCTTGCATGCAAAGCAATCTTGTACTGTCCTGTCACAGGGTGACTGTTCCCTTTAAGGGGGAGCTGGTCTGTGACCAGGATAACTGGCCTAGACTGGGATTAATCTGGGAAGGTCAGCCTGAAAGGGGGGGGGGGGGGGGCGGTTAATGAACAGCTGAAGAATTTGAGTGAGCCTACTGGCTACATCTGTAGAGGGTGTGGTCAGGTAGGGAGCAGAGGAACTTTAAAGACAGATAGGGCACTCAGAAGTAAAGTGTCTATGCTCTCTGAGAAAGGAACCCTCAAGGGAGTTTGCACCATGGGCCTGTTTTGGTACTCCTCTGTTCTGGTACCCCAAAAACGCTAACAAGGGCTTTGAACAAGCAGAAGCAGCCAGCCAGTTTTCACAGCTGATTCCACCTTATTACTCTTGGGTATGCTGGGAGCACGAGGGATGGCAGATCTCAAACCCAGGCCTGTGTCCCCCCAGGCAGTGCTCAGACTGCAGCTGCCACCTGTCAGCAAAGTGGAACTCTAGCTTCCCAAGAGCTCTGCCTATGAATTTCCCAATTGGAGGACATGTGTGACCTCACTGATTGGCTTGGACATACTACTTAAGCCGAAAGGAGGCCAACGAGGTTGTCTAGTGGTGGCTGGGCTGACTGACTGGCTTTAGGTCCCTGTTCCTCTGCTCTGACTGTCTTTGACCCTTGTCTTGACTTTGACCACTAGGCATGACTGCCCATGGCCTGGTCCTTATAGGGAGGAGCAGGGCCGGCTCCAGCGTTTTTGCCACCCCAAGTGGCAAGAAGGAAAAAAAGCCGTGATCAGCAGCACTTCGGCGGCAGCTCTGCCGCCGCCGCTTCATTTTTTAGCAGCAGTTCGGCGGCTGGTCCTTCCCTCCGAGAGGGACTGAGGGACCCGCCGCCGAAGAGCCGGATGTGCTGCCCCTCTCTGTTGTCCGCCCCAAGCACCTGCTTGCTGCGCTGGTGCCTGGAGCCGGCCCTGGGGAGGAGTCAAACTCCTATTTATATGCAAATTCCTTGAATTCTTCTGAGGCAAATCCAGGTCCATTGTTGGTGAAGACAATGTCTGCAATGCCAATATCACACAAAGTGGGCCTTTGGTTTGCCTTGTATCAGGAGGGGCATTGACCTCCCCACAATTTGAATACTAGTCCACTGTAATGAAGTACTGCTTTTCACTGATGATAAATAAGTCCACTCCCACCTTTTCCCACAGTCTGCTGGACAGCAGCCTCCTTATGATGGCAGTTATCACATGACTGGCAAGTGTCACACCCTCCTATCAAGGACTGGAGTTCTGTGTTTGCTCCAAACCAATAAGCGCACTCAGGCCCATCTAAGACAGCTGTCAATGCCCATGGGTGAGACATGTAGTTTTTTTTTTTTTTTTTTTTTTTTTTTTTTTTTTTTTGCGTGACATCCTTATGTAATGAGGTGGGGACAACAGCTCTCTGTTCTTGAAATATGACTCCATCCTCAACTTTAATCATTCAGCTCATCTTTAATGTGAAGATGTGTGAGGCTGGCAGGCCAGATGCCAGATTTTGCCCAGGCTGCAGGCATTAGCTAAGAACTAACAGACTCATAGCTGGAGACCACAACAATTCACTTGTGTTAGTTTTGCTCAAAATAGGTATTAGTGTTATAAGAACGTATTTTAGTGTTTAGACTCTGTGGGATGCTTGTAAATTGCAGCATGCATTAATCTCACTTGTAATATCTGTATTCCATGAGTTTTAGTTAATTTGGCTAAGAGATTGTCTTTATAGACTTCAGACCCAGGAGCGCCACCAGCTTTTTTGCCGCCCTAGGCAGCGGAAGGTCCCGCCCCCGAAATACTGCCCCCTGAAATACTGCCGACGACCAGGGCGGCCGAAGAGCCTATCGCCGCCCCCCAAATGTTAGTGCCCTAGGTGACCGCCTAGGTTGCCTAATGGGTTGCGCCGGCCCTGTTCAGACCTGTAGGCTTTTGCATCAGTGCCTTAATCCATACCTATTTAGCATATGCCTATATATCTATAACAACATAGCTGGCTACACCTTTTCACTACCACTAATAGCAAAACCCAGATGTAGCTCCTGAAGCTTTGTGCAAGATGGCTGTTTAGCTGCAAGCCTGAGTAGATGCAGGTTTGGCCACACTGTATGTATTTTTTATCTGATATTGCACGTGTCCAGATACCATGCCAACATGTTTACAACACGCATAAAATAGAACAGATTCAGAGAAAACTTACATTGATAAATGATGTCTACTCAAATGTCTCTATATGCAACCTTGCCTTGCAGTCTTGCCAAACTCAGGCTCCACAGGTTCACCAAAAGGAATGAGTTTGCCAGGAGGTGGAAGCCCTCTCCTGAGAATGTCCTGCCTTCATCCTCAGTAAATCTTAACCACTGGGATGGGACCCAGGAAGAGAGGAAACTAGCTCTGAGACCATAAAAGATGTATGCACCCAGATGCAAGTAGGTAGAAGTTACATTAGTACATATTGTGCCCACAATGAACCACCCCACTTTGGAGGAACAGTGTGTTCTGCACCAGCTGAAGTTTCACGGTTACTTTTTAAGAGAATCCAGATAGAAGCACACTGCAGAAATCTAACCAAGAGGGGAAATATCTGTCTAAAGCCTTGTATGGTCCCCATCGACACATTATCTGAGTGTCTCAAACATATAAATCAGTTCGTCCTACACAACCTCTGTGAGACAGGGCCTGTTATTGTGCCCATTTTCCAGAAGAGGAACTGAGGCCCAGAGAGACAAAGGCTCTGATCACAAAGGTAGTTAGGTGCCAAAGTCCCGGGTTTAGGCTCCACTGTGATCCACAAAACTCCCAGGGAACCCTGTAGGTGCCTAAGCTCACTCAGCACCTAAGTTTTCAGGGTGAAAGTTCCCTAGGGGCCTATGTTTCTGCCTCTGCATGTGTGCACTGCTGCCTCACTCTAGGCATCCACACGCCTATCCCTCGCCTAAGCCCCAGCGCGATTCACTAACTGGGAAAGGTAGAGCCCCATGTTTTTCACAAATGAAAAATAACACAAGAACATGAAAAACAAGGATAAAAACAACATAAGACCCCCCCCCACAAAAAAAATCCCCCCGGAGCAGCAACTCCTCTCCCAAAGGGCTGGGCTGAGCTCCCTACTTCAGGCACTGTGCTTTGGTGCATGGGGTCACAGCAGCACTCACTCTAATTTGTCCCAGCTGCCCCCTCCCGTCGTCATGACAGAGGGGTTAGAGGAAAGAAAGCAGGAGGGAAATGCACACAGCACAGACACTGCCGGCGCCAGAGTGTTCAGTATGGGGCCGTCAGGCCCAGCTCCCTCCCATTGAGGCCGTTTCTGTAATAGGCCACCAAAGGGATCACTACTTATATTGCAAGCTGGGGCCTCTGTGGAAAATACAGACACATCTAGTCCATGTGGCCTCCATGCAGTAGATGGACACAGGACAGACTCTTTTGGACAGAGTGCTGTGAAAATGTACTCGGTCAGACTGGCTTTTCTAGAAGGTATCATACAAAAATAATGGGGATTTTTAGCCAATCTGTCTGCCCATGTGGAAGAATGTCAGGATCCTTGAGGTATATGCCTCCTACCTGACCTTTCTCATTTGGAAGCCCACAGACCTGAATTCCCATATCCTTGTCTACCGTGACAATTAAACAGTGGTGGCTTATGTCAACTTATAAGGCAGTACTTGCATTGTGTCCTTCCTTTTTCAGTGATGTTGTAGTACCAATACAAAGAACAAGGGGCATAGTTAGAAAAATGTAAAGAACCAAAACAAGAGGAGAATGGAAAAATTTGATCCTCATTTAGGGTATCTCTGCCTTGCAAAAAAAGGTGTGTTCTTAACTCTTAATCTGTGTTAGCTAATTTGGGTTAAAATGAGAGGGATAAGGTAGGTGAGGCGAAGTCTTTTATTGGACCAACTTCTGTTGGTGGAAAGTAAAAGCTCTCAAGCTACACAGAGCTCTTCTGTTCTGAGGAAGGCTGCAGAGTGTCTGAGCTGAATCCAAGTTGGGACAGATTGGTAAGCAGAAGGGGTCCTGCATGTTGGATGCACTCACTTGAAATGAAATGGGCAATTGGAGGCTAGATTGTTCTGCATGAAGGGTTTGAAGTGGGCAATTAAGTATAGCAGGTAATGTGGTGTGTTACCAATTGTTGTAAAGAGCCATAAAACCAGCGTCCCTGTTGAGTCCTTGGGTTTTAGTGTCTAGCAGAGTTTTGAATTTAAGTTCCCAGGCTCGCCTTTTGAAGGTGTTGTGCAAGTTTCCTTTGAGGACAAATATTGAAAGATCAGATAAATACCAGTGAAGAGTTGGCATGTCAGGTTAGCAGCTCAAGTTGAGCTATACCAGTTTACACCTGCTGAGGATCAGGTCTTAAGATGACTTGATTTTGACTAAACAGAATCCCAACTTTTTATATTATAGTCTGGGTATTATCACTAGACTATCATACGGGTAAAACGGGCAGTATGCTGTATACCAAATGCTACTTTTTTCCTCAATTAATGCAAAAGAGCACTGTATGAAACAATACTGTGCTGATTCATTGTGAAAATTACTAACTGCTCTCCTTATTTAATGTGAGAAAATGTGGTGGGAAAGGTGAGTGGGCTGTTCATAACCTAACTTTCCAAACTGAATGGATTTTTTCACTGTTTTCCAGTCTGAGGATTTGCAAGTTACTCTTACATACAGAACTAGGAATCCAGCAGGTGATTTTTATCTCCGTACTTATGTTAAAACAATAAATAATGCCCTCTCTGGTCACATTTTGTTTTTCATTAATACAGGTACCCATTATTAACAAAAAATTGGGAATAATTCAATGTAGGCCTGCATTCTGATGCTTGGGGCATATAAATTGCTATGAGCACACTAAATAAGGGTGGGATAGATTTTTATGATATTAGATTTTTGGGTGTGTAGGGAATTTCATGTATATAATGTAGTTTGTCTGCCTGCTAGAGATTAGGGTTTAGAATCATGGACCACAATATTGTCATAAGGCAAATGCACCTGTATTTCCCCTTAGTGGCCCAGCCAGGGCACCCACCCTCAGGCTTCCAGCTCCCCAGCTGCTGCCTCTCTTGGGTGGAGACCCACATCTCACTCCTTTCTGACTGGGCTATTTCCAGGCTGCACAGATCCCTGCCTTCACGGTGTTATTCCCAGCAGAGACAGGTTGACCAAAGACATCTGCTTGCTTTCTCTTTAGAGATTGATAACAGAGTGATTGTCAACAGTTATAAGTGTAACACAGTTATTCCCATGCCAGCCTATTATATTCTTAAGGTAAAAACACTATAGAGAACACATTAAAAATAATAAAAGAACCTGCCACATGCTAATAACAGTTCACCCCAACCCTTACATGGATTCTGTCAGGAAAAGCCCTTCAGACTCCCACCAAAAGGGTTTCTGTGTCGTAAGTTCATCACAGCTTCAGCTCAGACCAAGCATCCAGGCTTATGGGACCTCAGTAGGTCCAGTCCTTCTAACCCTTCCCTAAGGATTGGGACCCTCCATGTACCAGAGGTCCTGTCCGTTTGCTGGATTAGGAAGAAGACCCTCAGTCAGTTTAAAACCAGGCAATTTATCCAAAAGTCCTTTCTTTGTCTCCTGGTTCCTGAAGAATCCAGTTTGAACCAGTATATGTGTACCTCTCCGGGGGGGAGGCTTCAAAGAGCTGATAACAGAGGATGTGCATTAGTAGCTGCCACCTACTAGAGAAGGTACCTACAATGCCATAACATATACACAATTGCATTTTAATACAGTACACCCCAAAGATATTAATCCTAATTCAATAAGGTTTAACTTAATTCAAGTTTATCTTAATTCCGTAAGGTTTGTTTCAGATATTATAGGATATTGCCACTGTCACAATTATATTTTAGAAACACAATTTGCTACATGTTTTGGGCTTGATTTTCAACATTAGTTGGGCATAACTATACGACCCACAGACTTTTACTTTGCGACTTAGAGCAAGTCGCTTAGGGCTAGATTCATAAAGGCACTTAGGTGTTGCAACACTCAGCACAGCAGCACCTCATTTTTAGGCACTTTGCCAACCCAGTGGAAGTCACAGCCCTCCGTTGGGAGCTTAGGCTCCCTATACAATGCGTGTGTAGGGCTAAGTACCTTTGATGGGATCCACAAAAGCCAGCAAGCTGAGTGGGGAGCTGCCTAAACTAGCTAATAGGGAATGCAGAGGAGAGGGATGCAATCTAAGCGCTGCCCCTCAAGGGGAGTTAGGTGCCTGTCTCCACTTGAGGTTCACAGCTGTGAACCCTCTCCTAGTGGTAGGCACCTAAGCCCTTTCTCACACAAAATACCACTGTTGCTACAGGAGGAGGTGATGCTCCCTTCTAACTTTTAGCCCAGTGGTTAGAGCACTCACTCGGGACATGGAATACACTGTTCATGTCCCACTTCTGCCTGACACAGCAAATGGATTTGAACTTGGGTTTCTTTCTAGTGGGAATGCCCTAACCACTGAGCTCTGGGATAGGGCTCTCTTAATCTCTTCTGTTGAAGCTGTTCCACTTTGGATAACTAATTAAATAGTCATTGGACCGGAAGAGCTTGGGGATTGACTCGATAACCCTGTGGTTAGGCCACTCACTTGAATGTGGGAGATCCAAGCTGCAATCACTATTTAACATACTGTGGAATAGCTTCGACAGGAGAGTTTGAGAACCACTTACTCCAGAATATCCCTGTCAAGGCTGTATCCCCACTTTGAACTTTAGGGTACAAATGTAGGGGCCTGCATGAAAACTTCTAAGCTTAACTACCAGCTTAGCTCTGGTCCACTGCCACCATCCCAAGAATTCCCGTCCCTGGGAAGCCTTGAGAAACCTTCACCAATTCCCTGAAGAATACAGATCCAAACCCCTTGGATCTTAAAACAAGGAGAAATTAACCATCACCCCTCCTTCCTCCCACCAACTCCTGGTGAATACAGATCCAACCCCCTTGGATCTAAAACAAGGAAAAATCAATCAGGTTCTTAAAAAGAAGGCTTTTAATTAAAGAAAAAGGTAAAAATCATCTCGGTAAAATCAGTATGGAAATTAACCTTACAGGGTAATCAAACTTAAAGATCTCAGAGGACTCCCCTCTAGTCTGAGGTTCAAAGTACAGCAAACAAAGATAAACACTGTAGTAAAAGGTACATTTACAAGTTGAGAAAACAAAGGAAAACTAAGACGCCTTGCCTGGCTATTTACTTACAAGTTTGAAATAGGAGAGACTTGTTTAGAAAGATGTGGAGAACCTGGATTGATGTCTGGTCCCTCTCAGTCCCGAGAGCGAACGCACTCCCAAACAAAGAACACAAACAAAAGCCTCCCTCCTCCCCCCTCCCCCCCCCAAGATTTGAAAGTATCTTGTCCCCTTATTGGTCCTTTGGTCAGATGCCAGCCAGGTTACCTGAGCTTCTTAACCCTTTACAGGGAAAAGGATTGTGGAGTCTCTGGCCAGGAGGGATTTTATAGTACTGTACACAGGACAGCTGTTACCCTTCCCTTTATAGTTATGACAATCCCATAGCCCTGTAATTAGGGCATTCTGTTGGATGGGGTGTGGGGAATGCAAGTTCAAGTCCCTTTGCCAAACAGGTAGAGTGGAGAATTGAACCTGGGTCTCCCACAGCCTGGCTGAGCGTACTAACCACTGGGATAAAAGGTGTGGTGGGGAAATAGTATAACCACCATCTCCTCCTCCATTTTGTCCAAGGCCCAATCTGTTAGAGGGGCCTCTGAGCATGCCAATTGTACTGGGCTCCGCACAGGAGATAGGTGGAGGAACTCATATTTTGAGGATCCTGCTGGGGCTTAGCTGTGACCTAGGTGCCCAGGCACCTATAGTAAAGCAGCTGTGTGCATGCTCTCTGGCCAATTTCTAGGCATCTAGGGCACTTTAGCAGTGGAAATGTAGGCTTACAGGGACTTTAGGCACCTACAGAGTTAGGTGGCAGCTGAGCAGGGATTTTGAGGATCTCATTGGTGCCTAAATGTTGATTTGGGCAGTAAGGTGGCAGTAAGGTGCCCAAGTCCTATTGCGGATCTAGCCATTAGCCTTCCTGTCCCTTAGTTTTCTCATCTGTAAAATGGGGATAATAATAGCTACCTACTTCACAGGGGCCTTTGTAAACTTTATTCATTTTTGCTTATAAAGTGCTATGATCTTCAAATGGATATGTTAACTTACTATTTTCTATAGAATTGCAAAAAAATTTTAAAGCTGTACTTTTGTTATAGGCAAGTCATACACCAGTCATAGAAACCAAAATACACTGTACTCCTGCTACCTTCATACTAACTATTAGAAGAATGTAATGGTTAATTGAGATTATCAAATCTCACTTACTTTTATTGGAAACATCTGCCGGGGTAAGAGGATTTGGACTAGAATGTGAAGCAAAATTAATTTCTTTCTGTAAAGTGCTTTTAGATCATTGTCTGGAAGGTGATTTAGTAGTAGAAAGTAATGTTATTTTACCCACAGGAACTGTAACCCTAGGGCAGAGAGTTGTACCCATAGGACCCCTAACAGTACAGGGGGGAGCACTACCCATAGTAACCCTAGTCCCAGTCTGCTACAAATAGGAAGCCTAATCCTAGGGTGGGGAGCCCTACCCATAGGAACCCTAACCCTGGGGCAGGGAGTATACCCATAGGAACAATAACCATAGGCCCAAGCCCCCTACCAATCGGAACCCTAAACCTAGGGCTGGGATACCTACCCATAGAAACCCTAATCCTAGTCCCCTACCGATAGGAATCCTAACTCTAGCTCCAAGTCCCCTACACATAGAAGCCTTAACACTAGCCCCAAGTCCCCTAGCAATAGGAATCCTGACCCTAGGGCGGGGATGCCTACCCATAGGAACCCTAACACCTATCACCAAGTCCCAAACCCACAGGAACCCTAACACTAGCTCCAAGGCCTTTGGAGTTATGGTTAGGGCTCTTATGGGTAGGGTCCCCGACCCTAAGGGTAAGGCACCTATTGGTAGGGCCTTTGGAGTTAGGTTTAGGGTTCCTATGGGTAGGGTCCCCTGCCCCAGTGTTAGGGTTCCTATGGGTAGGCACTTTGGAAATAGGGTTAGGGCTCCTACAGGTAGATCTCCCCATCCTAGGGTTAGGGCTCCTACGGGTAGAGCTCCCTGTCCTAGGGTTAGGGTTCCTATGGGTAGGGCTCCCAGGCCTAGAGTTAAGATTCCTATAGATAGGGCACTCAGGCCTAGGGTTAGGATTCTTATGTGTAGGCATCACCACCCTTGTGTTAGGGTTCCTATAGGTAGGGGACTTGGGCCCAGGGTTAGAGTTCTTATGGGTCGGTGTCACCACCCTATTAAGGTTCCTATGGGTAGGGGTATAACATTATGGTTCTGAAATTTTATGGTTTTGTTTTTTTCACATTCTTTAATTATTAAAATATTTAATGTTTTGAACAACATAAAAGCATCTTTGTTTCAGGATTCTGATAGCTTTACCAACTGTCATGAAACGTGTTAGGCAAGTAACTTTTTTTCATATATGGTTTTGGTCTGTGAGTTTCTTACTTATTGAAATATTAAAATTTTCATTCATGATGTTTTCATTATTGATCTTTTAATTTTTTTATTTTTTCAATTATATCATACACCGAGTCCCCAAACAGCAATTACAAATTGTTATTGAAAACAAGAATGAGTAGGAATTATTTAAGGAAATATGGCAATTACAGGTATAAAGTAGGACTGAACTGAAATTTAGAGAGAAAAATTAGGCTGAATATCAAGAAAAGCTTCCAGACAATGAGTTATTTAGTCATGTGTAATCCTCCCAAGGGATGTGGTGTAAATCTTATTATATGGAACTTTTAAAATTAGACTGGATAAAACACTAGAAAGTGTAGGGAATAAATCCTGCAGTGGCACAGTGTGTGGCCTTTTACCGCCTTTCAAGCAATTCCTGACAGAGGTCGTGCTACAGCATGCTGTGTGTGGCCATCCTATTTCTTCAGGAGCCCTTTAAGAACTCACAGTTCATAAAGTTATTCAATCCCCACAACGAATCCCATTTATTTAGGCATCAGGTGGACAGTGGCCCTCCAGGCCCCAAACCCAGTTCAGTGCCCCTGTCCCAGAGGACCAACACACAGTCTTTCAAAACAAACACAAACTAATGCAGCCCCATCCTCCTTGAGGGTCTGCTGTCAGTCTCCCCCTTGGGCAGGGTCCCTCTCCGGCCTCACTGCCTGGAGAGCATTCTCCTGCTTCTTGCTGTCTTAATTACCCTTTCCATTCCCCCCCTGTAGCTTCCTGCTGCCTTTTAATTTGGGATCTCTTGATTCCCCTCAGGTGGGGCTCATCATGTAATCATGGCTGGCTTAGCCCCAGGTGCTCCAGCCTAAAGGCAAGCCAGCCTGTTACACACACAAATGAACTGGATGAATCACTTACTGAAATTGTTTAATTTTAGTGATATATCGTACCTGTGAAAAGACACTAAGTAGTTCTTTGGAGAGGGAGCAAATGCCTCATTTCACTGGTTCCTTATTTTGTACCGTACATTATGATTTTCACACAGCTACTGTGTGAGAGACACATACATTAATTTTAGGTGGGGCTGATAGTGCTGCTTTTTATTAAGGTTGCCCAACACTTCCCCTTAAAATCCTAATTTCAGTAAATTTTACAAAACTTTATCTGTTTGGCTTGAAATTTTCCATGCCAGGTGTCTGCTTCAGGCAGAATGTTGTTGGGGGGAAATTTCAGCCAAAGCGGTTCAGCCATTTTTGAGAACAAGACTAGGGAATAATATGTTGTTTTGTCCTTGTTAAAAAATTCTGGTGAATTCCAAACAATGGGTATATCCAAAAGACCTGGCCCTTTTCCGTTTCAGCACTTTCCATTTCAAATATGCAAGAACGTCACTTATTTTTGTGTTGTTTGTCCTGATCTTCCCAAAATTGCTTCTATAAATATTACAACAAATTTCCAAGGCTGTAGAGATGGCATCTCCTCCCTCTATCTTTACTGGAGAGAATAGAAGTAGCCAAATTGAATATCTGCCCAAGATTGACTTACATCATTAGCCTATTGTCTTTCAAAGCATCTCCCATGCACTTTTCATGCAATTTATATGGGATAGGGCCCTTGTAATTAGCATTAGTATTCCCATTGGCAGGGTTCCCTGCCCTACGGTTAGGGTTCCTATGTTTGCCTCATTTGTCACACAAGGCTCTTGCAAATTTCTGGACAACTTCAGGTATGAGATTGCCAGATTTGTATCTATGTTAACTAGCATTCCAAATGTGTCCTATTGCAAGGTGGTTCCCCTTGAATGGACCTCTATCCATACTGGGTTGTTTTGAGATTGAAAAAAGCTTAGCTATGCCGTTTGATTCCCTCTTCTTTTCTATACCTGAAAAGGCTACCTACACCCTCAAGGAAAAATCCAATCTTTACATCTACATCAGGCATACTGCAACACATTAAGACAGTTACAGCATCCAGCCGTATTCTCATCTTGTACTGCTATGGGATAACCTGTGCTTCCAGATCAAGGACAACTACATGTGTAAGACAATCTGGATAGAAAAATGATTAACCAAAATTTAAAACATGATACAAGATGACAGACTGGTCTCCTCTGATTAGATGTGTAACAAATGAAGGTTACTTACCTGTAACCAAAGTTCTTCAAGATGGACTCTGCATATTCACACTCATGGATGCTCGACCGGTGCAGCCTGAAAGGTAAAATTCTACTAGCAGAAACTGTTGGAGAGTCTATGTGCCATCCTTGCTCCCACCCCCTAACTGGACTCTGCACGTTCCAGGGCAAGGTTTTAAAAGGAGCGTGGCACTCCACTGCCTCAATTCCTTCCCCTGCGACCAGCAGGATGGTTATGTTGTGGCTGTACGATCCTTTCAGATTGTAGACAAATACGGTTACATCGTTTTATTTAGTGATCATTAGTTAAAGGATATATCAGCCCTAGAACGGTGAAGCTTTGGTCCCTATGAGCTGAAAAAAGGTTACTTCAGATTAACTAGAGACACCTGAGGCCAGGAAAGGGTTTCCAGGGACCTTTAAAAAACCCTTCTTCTGGTAAGAGAGCAAGAGAGACAAGCTGTAGTAGAGGTAGTGGCAGCAGGAAGGAAAGGTTCTCCCTGGGCGGAAGGTGGTCTCTCCTCTCTGTTTGTGGAGAAGGGGGTGGTTTTGCTTAAGAGAACTTCTTGGGCCAACTATGTAAATAGGGAAAAATAAAACCACAGTGAAAAGAAAAACCCTCTGGAGTGAGATTGTTTTGCTCCAGGCCCCATACTGTACAAGGGAGAAATATTGAAGGCAACAAGGCAAAGGAAGTACCCTGCCACAGAACCTGTATTTTGCTTTCTGTATATATAATATCAGATTACATGCAATGCTCTGATGGTTCTCACTCTTGTACTATTGGTGGTTTTAAAAAAAAAAATGTGTAAAGTACTTTTCTAGTTCTGACAAATTTATATTCTGTTCACCAAGTGTTTCAGGCACACAGGGTTTGGGGCACATAAATCCTATTAACAATAATGAGAGTCCAATGCCTATTATACATACAATTCTAGATACTCAGTAAGTTTTCCTGAATACATTTTCATGGGCTAGGGCTTCCTGATTCCTGCTGCGTGTAGATAATAGCAAATAGTAGCACAGATTCAGCATCATGGTAAATATGGCCCAACTATCTAATAATGTGTATCCATTGCTACAATACAACATGTGGTTAGGTTTATTGATTATTTTATTTTCAGCACTTTAGATAAATTACTTGTATTAATAGGCTAGGGAGAGATGTTTCAATCCTCCACTCTGTCTATGTAAGCACATGCTGATCTTGCACAGCTGTGATTAACTGAGCAGAAATGTGAGGTCTGTTAATTAGATTCTCATTCATATCATTACTAGAGCTGGGCAAAATTTTTCAAACAAATAGTTTATTTGCCAAAAAATGCAGTTTTGGTGGACTCAATGTATTCAGGATCAGAGGAGTAAGGAGCCTCCCTTACATTGTCATTATGACTACAAATTGCCATTATGGGTGACAATTAATAGTCATTGGGCCAGGGAAAGAGCGAGAAGGACTGTATAGTGTAGCGGTAAGGGCACTCACATAGGATGTAGTAAACTCAAGTTCTTGTTCCAGTGGCTATTTATAAAAAGTGGAACACCTTCAACAGGAGAGATTGAGAGAGCCCTGCCCTAGAATATCCAATAGGTTGGTGGTTTGGGAATACTCTGGCAATGTAGGAGACCCAAATTAAAATCATTTCTCTACTCCCTGCAGAGAGTGTTATTGAGCCTGGGTCTTCCTCATCCCAGATGAGTGCTCTAACCAGTGGCCTAAAGGTTAAATGGGAAGTGGCTATTGCAAAAAATCCATTTCAGGTCAAATGAAACATGGCTGGTTTGACCAGAAAAGGATTTCTTTAATTCACCAGTAGTCTCTGCAATTTTTTTATTTGGTTTGGCCCAAATTTAATTTTTTATTATTATTTTTGGAATTGCCAGCAATCCAAAAAATCAGTTGTACTTTCAGAGTACTGCAGTTCACCTTTAAATAATATTGACAAGACTGAGAATACTAATAAAAACAATTTGGATATGTGCTAAAATGACTCTGACGTGAAAGTTTTATCACAAAGATGTACTTTGGAAAATCTCATAAAAGCTAGGACACTCTTAGGTACATGCTTTTGACATGACATTTATTGTATTAAAAAGCAGATTTTAATAGAACAGCCATATCTTGAATTTCATAACCTTTTGTAGTTGGTTTATTTTAACCACTGATGTTAATGTGCCTGCAAACCTTGTTGAGAAATACAATAGACCCTTTCAGCTACAATACAGCAAACTGTGCATACAGTGTGCTAATTAAATTTTTCTATACATAAGTCACCTGCCTAGTTTGCAGTTAATATTTTAAAATGCGATCACCTCTTTGTCAAAACAACATATAATCCACAAAACCAATTAAATCCAAGCGGTTCTCGCCATATTATAATGTGCAGAATTCCATGAGAATGTCAGCATGTTAAAATGCTTGAGGTGGATTTTTTTTTTCTTTGGGTAAAGTCTCCTTCTCAGTGTTGAATTCAAGGGGAATTGAGAGCACTCTACAGCAGTGTTTCTCAAAGCCAGTCCGCCACTTATTCAGGGAAAGCCCCTGGCTGGCCGGGCCGGTTTGTTTACCTGCTGCGTCCGCAGGTTTGGCCGATCGCGGCTCCCACTGGCCGCGGTTCGCCGCTCCAAGCCAATGGGGGCTGCGGGAAGTGGCGCAGGCCGAAGGATGTGCTGGTATAGAGAAAGAATTGAACTATGCTGATTTTCAGTCTAATGTAGTCTAAATACCTAAGAAAAAGTGCAGCAACCCCAAAACCAGTCTTAGAAGTGGATGAATTATATTTTTGTGCGTAATATTAATTGCAAATGTTGACATTTTTCATTAAATGATTGGTATATTTTCTATTCAATCAGTTCTAACTGGTTTTTATAGTGAAACAAATGATTATCATTCGGGACATGTCTGCATGGAAGAACAAATTGTGATTTTACATCCCATGGACCATTGCTATCAGAATCTGTTCTGCAGCATCGTTTGATAAAACCTGCCCTCATTTCCATCAGGAGATGGTATTTAATTGCTGCTTGGGAGTATATCACATATAGAAGTTGTCAGATGGAAAAACCATCAATAGCTTCTCTTTAAATAACCTGCAGATAATAAAGCAGCCTTGGGAACAGTGCAGGCTCACTAGTTTACAGGTGTGTGTGTGAATACTGCTAGAAATAATAATGACTTCTCCTAAATGTTAAGTAAAATATCAAGGTCAAACTGGCTCAGTCCCATGACATTTGTTGTGGGACGGGTCCTCAGATGGTATAGCATAAAATTCATTGCTATGGTTTTTCAAAGAGTTGTGCAGAGTTTTAGCCACAAATCCTCAGTTAAAGCCAATGGACATAATGCAGCTAACACCCTGCACAACACTGAAAATGTAGGGATTGCTGGTATTTTGGTAGAGTTCATTATTTTAAATATTAGCAGTAAAAACTGTCCATGCAAACCTTATTGGGCTAGATCTGAAAGACCTACTCCATTGTAAAAGAAAGTGTTGCATGTAATAGTTGCATATAACAGTTAGATAAGCAGTTTCTGCGTTCATCATTCTTCATTATGATATATAGTGAAGTTCACAAAAGGTGTTTTGCTGTGGAATGAATTAGCCACTAAAAGATACTGTAATATATAGTTTTTAAAACATTAGTACCAGCACTTAAAACTGAATAATGGAACTGCCTATATTTACTCTTCCAGTCTAAATACAGAATATAAAATAAACTATTAGAACTACTGACTTCACTTTCATTGGCTTAGGAAAGCATTTGCAATAAAAGTATAACATTTTATGAGGGACACAGGAATATAAATCAGCAAGTGGCCTGACATCATAAACTGCTGGGAACGGCTAGCCTAGTCCTGTTCTACTTTTCTAACTAGCAGGTTTGGAAACTTTACATTCTGTCTTATAAATAGTCCTGTGTCACTTGCAGAGATTTTTCTGCAGACACCCGGGGTAAAAAATATGCACAGAACAAACAATGCAAAGAAGCAAGTCAGCTGGAAGGTGATTAAATTAATAAAGAACATATATTTGTATGAAGCTGAGCCAAAAAGGGATAAGCAACTGGAAGGCTAAGTGACCCAAATTCAACCTTTAAAGATATATTAGAATAGTATATAAATGATAATTAGGCCATTCATTATAAATAGCTAACAAAGCCATGTTAGATAGACTGGAGCTCTGAAATGTAAGCCTGCAATTGTTAGAGAATTAGAAGTAGATACTGATTGTGTTTACCTATATCAGGGGTAGGCAACCTATGGCACACGTGCCAAAGGCGGCACGTGAGCTGATTTTCAGTGGCACTCACACTGCCCAGGTCCTGGCCACCAGTCTGGGGGGGCTCTGCATTTTAATTTAATTTTAAATGAAGCTTCTTAAATATTTTAAAAACCTTGTTTACTTTACATACAACAATAATTTAGTTATATATTATAGACTTATAGAAAGAGACCTTCTAAAAACGTTAAAATGGCACGCGAAACCTTAAATTAGAGTGAATAAATGAAGACTCGGCACACCACTTCTGAAAGGTTGCCGATCCCTGACCTATATCTTATTAGACGTTAACAATGTAACCAGATTAGCTCTTAGATGTTAAACTTCCACTCTTTCTGTTACAATATTCCATTAGTTCAGAGATCCAAAGGGAATATTAACATTTAGATTAAACATGTGGCGTAATAATAGCCTTTATTTCTCTTTGAAATTTGTAGTAAACTACCTATGAACTGCTCAAATGAATAATTACCTATGCTACTCAATGCAACTAATTACCTGTATATACATAGGAAATAGAATTGACTTAAAAACCACAATGTATATTCTTCATCCAATGAATGCCTGCTGTGTTGACTACTGTCAAGAGGCTATGACAGCCTGGAAGAAATCTATAAAAACTCTAGGGCCCCAATCTTGTTATCTCAGATCTGCTTAAACTTGGAAAGGGGAAACTTGAGTTGCAAGACTGATGTCTCTGTATTACCTACTAATTCTCATGGAGGAGTTTGAACAAACTCTATATAGAGACTGTCTACTGAATTATAACCTACAGAATTGATTCTGAAAGAACTTTTTGCAACTCAGCAGCTCACTATCTCTACTGTGATACTGACTCAAGAACAACGAGGAGTACTTGTGGCAGACAAGACTTAAAAGTGGCAATTCTTCAACAAAAAACCTTCAAAAATAGACTCCAATGAGAAACTGCAACTGGAATTAATTTGCAAACTGGACACCATCAAATTAGGCCTGAACAAAGACTGGGAGTGGATGGGTCATTACAAGAGTTAAAAACTAATTTCCCCATGCTAATTTTCCCCTACTGTTACTCACACCTTCTTGTCTACTGTTTAAAATGGGCCACCCTGATGACCACTACAAAAGTGATTCTTCCTCCTGTTGATAATAGCCCACTTTAATTGAATTGTTTCGTTAGAATTGGTAAGGCAACCCCCATCTTTTCATTTACTGTGGTGTGTGTGTATATCTATCTATCTATCTATCTATCTTCCTACTGTATTTTCCACTCCATGCATCTGATGAAGTGGGTTCTAGCCCATGAAAGCTTATGCCCAAATAAATTTCAGTTTCTAAGGTGCCACAAGTACTCCTCATTGTTTTTGCTGATACAGACTAACACGGCTACTACTCTGTAACCTAAGAACTTCACTCATATCTATATGTATAATGATCTTTAACTTCAATAACTCTTTTCTTTTTTAATAAATCTTTAATTAATAAGAATTGGCTGTCAGCATGTAATTGGGTAAAGTCTGAAACATTCATTGACCTGGTGGGTAATGTGTCTGATCTCTTGGGATTGGTAGAACTTTATATATGGTGAATAAGATTTTAAATAATCTTCACCATATTTGACTTGACTGTCTGGTTGGGAGCCCAGGGCTGGATTGCTCAAGGGAAATTGTATTTCTGGGCTTCTGGGTAACCAGTAAGGTATTCTTTAGTTGTTAGCTTGGTGAATCTAATTATTAGAATAACCACCGGTTTTGGTGATCATTTGCCCTGACTGGGCAATCTCAGTGTGACCCCCTACACAGGGGTGCCATTTCAGATTTTGTTTGGGGCGAGGGAGGAAGCAACTTTAACTTTGATTCCAGGGGCTACTTAGGCATTTGAAAACTAGTTTTTTGGCAAATAATTTAGCAATTAGCTTACAAGAGCACTGTATCTAATTCCTATATAAAAGAAAATTAAATAAATATTTGATCCACTGACTCCAATACTAACATGTTCTGATATCTTGTGGCAAGTCACTTAAGGGACACTGGTTAGGTTTAAAATTTTAATGTATATTCTTACTTTGCTATGATATTTTTGGTCTTATTATCTATCCCTTTCCTAATAATTCCCAATATTCCGTTAGCTTTTTTGATTGCCACTGCACATTGACCAGATGTTTTCAGAGAACAATGACTCCAAGATCTTTCTTGATGGGTAATAGCTAATTTAGACCTCATCAATTTCTATGTATAGTTGGGATTATATTTTTCCATGTGCATTACTTTGCATTTATCAATATTGAATTTCATCTGTTATTTTGTTGCCCAGTCACTCAGTTTTGTGAGATCCCTTTGTAACTCTTAGTTAAGTCCAAAGCTGACTGCAATCTTGAGTAATTTTGTATCCTCTACAAATTTTGCCACTTCACTATTTACCCCTTTTTCCAGATCATTTATGAATATGTTGAATAGGACTGGTCCCAGTACAAACTCCTGGGGGATACTGCTATTTACCTCTCTCCATTCTGAAAACTGACCATTTATTCCTACTCTTTGTTTCCTATCTTTTAACTGGGGTGCCTGGCAATGCTTTCAAGATCATCTAAGATCCTTAATTTAATGACAAGCCTTTTGTTACCTTAATCACCCTGCCTCTGTTTAAAAACAAACTCCCTGCCCCAAGGGCAGAAGCTGGGAGCAGGACAGAACTCATCACATATCAAACTCAAGCTGTGTTGCAGTTAAGAGCTCCATCTGGGGGTAGAGCATGTGCTGCAAACAGTCCTTTGGTATGAAACTCAGGGTGGTGGGGTGGTGCAGGACTCCTCTTTCCCTGCTAAATGACGCCCCTGCCCCTCCAGCGACCACGGTCACAATTCTAATATAGATGTGTTAGCTACAGGGAGATGAATACTCCTACGTGCTTGAGCTCTTTAGGCAAAACTGACTCCTGTGCAGCAAACCCAAACTAGGCCTATATACAACTTAAGTCCCACATAAACCTTATTTTGAATACTTAAGTAGAATTCAGGTGGTGCATAACCCTTGTGCTGGCCTTCTGCACAGCAGTGAAGTGTACCATTTGGGAGCAATATTAGCTTGCGTTTGAGCCAGGGCTGGCTCCAGGGTTTTGGCCGCCCAAAGCAGCGCCCCACCCCCAAAAAAGCCGCGATTGCTATCTGCGGTGGCAATTCGGCGGAAGGTCCTTCGCTCCAAGCGGGAGTGAGGGACCGTCTGCCGAATTGCCGCCGAATAGCTGGACCTGCCGCCCCTCTCCGGAGTGGCCGCCCCAAGCACCTCTTGCCAAGCTGGTGCCTGAAGCCGGCCCTGGTTTGAGCTCAGAGAAGGGTCTTTCCTTTGAGTTCCCTACATACTTCCTTCATCCGAGATTACTGCTACCATTTGGGGTACATCTATGCTGCAGCTGGGAACGTGCTTCCCACCTTGGGTAGACAGACATGCTAGTTCTTCTCAAGCTAGCGTGCTAAAAATAGTAGTGTAGCCAAGCCATAGGCCGTGGCTTGGGCTTGCCACCTGAGTACATACCCATGGGTTTGGGTGGGTCTGTCTACCGGAGTTGGGAAGCACAATCCCAGCTGCAGGGAAAGTGTACTCTAGGAGGCCAAGAAAAATGCCAAACTTGCTAAGGGGTAGCAACAGGGTTATTTATTCAAAACCAAGGGACGGAGGTGGTCACTTCCCCCCATAATAATGTTTATAAAAATAACAGAAAATTAGGGTTTTTCATGGCACGGTTTTACAGCCTCAACCACTCACTCCACCTCATTGTTTGGCAATACTGGCTTCTTGCCTCTGAGGCACAATGCTTCCCAGAGCTACTCTTGGAGTGATAAAGTTTTATCACTGCCCCTTACTGAGGATTGTTCCTAAAGACATGCTCTTGCCCAAGGGAAAGACATTCACTTTGTGACAACGGTAGCTCCAATATCCTCTAAGTTTCCATTACTAATGTACGAGAAGCCGTTGTCTTTTTTTAAGATATGTTACACTCTCCCCTTGAAACAATGGTTTGGGATGACACAGTGGTGGAGTAAAAGCCTGGGATACAGCAGCATCTAATACAACTACAGCTTTCTTGCCAAATGACTTCCTCTGTACTGTCTCCTCTTCCAATGAATGAGGATATCAATGGGACTGTAAGAGGGAAAAGTTGTGCCTCCAATCAATGGGAAATTATTTTGGATTTTTCATTGCCAAAGTAGACATGTAGTTCGATTTTTCAAAAAGCATTTGACAAGCCTCCTTGCTTGTGGTTAATGTCTAAAATGTGACTAGGAAAATGACTCACTGGTCAGGCAATTGACTGAAAAAAAAGTAATTTGAGAAAACTACTGTAGTCAGAAATAGAATTTTTTAAAATGGAAAAGAGTTATTACACTTAGTAGGGGGTATCTCAGAGCCTGCCTGCCTGGTCTTTCACGTTTTCTTTTTCCACATAAATATATCACACTGCCAAGAGTGATGGGACGGGCTGTGGTGACAGAACACAAAGATCTCATAACATTTTATGTGCAGCAATTGTAATTTTTGTTTCAAGAGCATGATACTTATTATTTTAGCACAGTGTAACATACACCACAAAGCAGTACCTGACAAACCAAATTATAGAATTTAAGACATAGGTTAGGCAGCAGACTAGTAAATGTATGATTAGCCAATCAAACAATCATAAATGGATTTCTATAGCTACTCTACCCATCCACACAGAATAGCACAAATAGCCACTCTACCTTAAAGAGAGGGGGACAATGGCACACTTTTTCAACCATTCTTTTTCTGATGGAAAGCTCTTTGCCTCCTCTTGTCTATTAGATACTTACCACTCTCATGTGTTCTAGCACCCTAATTATCCACACTGGCTCACTTTGCTCCTGCTCCCCTCTAAGGCAACCACACTAACTTGGTGCTGCCAATAAATGATTATTGAGGGTCTGTTCCAAAACCTATTGAAGACAACGGGAGTCTTTCCCAATGGGCCTTAGATTAGACCTTGAGCCCCTAAACCCTCACAGCATCAACTTTGCCAATGCAGCTCAGTCTCTTGGTTAAGATCCTTTCCAGGAGCAGGTTCCTGTTCCAAGCCAGAGTGTGGTGGTTCTTATCAGAGCTGCAGCTACACACATTCATCGTGTGATCTGCACTAGCTACGGCTGACATGGATCCCGCTAGAAGTCCCTTAGTTCACCAAGGGGAAGGTTATAGCTCTGAGAAGCAGCCGCTCCCGCCACTCTACTAGGGGCC
The DNA here is from genome assembly GCF_013100865.1 of Trachemys scripta elegans. NCBI lineage: Eukaryota > Metazoa > Chordata > Testudines > Emydidae > Trachemys > Trachemys scripta. Next base: position 212,616,072 of record NC_048298.1, read on the forward strand.
ATCATTGTACAAGAAGTGGATGGTGATAGGCAAGGCCTGGCTAAGGCAGCCAGGTGATGTCCTTATTGCTTGAAATTCACCCCTGTACGGTGTCCACACAAGACTAGAGTTACCAGATAGCAACTGTAAAAAACGGGACAGGGTGGGGGGGTAATAGGCGCCTATATAAGAAAAAGTCCCAAAAAACAGGACTGTCCTTTTAAAAACGGAACATCTGGTCACCCTACACAAGACCTAGTCACCACTCAGCTTCCACTTCAGCCAAAAATAGGCTGGCCCTTATGTTGGCCCTCTACATAGGGGGGAATTCCATCCAGGAACCAAACACCTCCTCAGTCCCCATTGGTAGGGCCCCTTTGAATCCCAGGTTGTAATCTAAAGCTGCTTCCTCCATGGTGGGAATTCAAAGGGAGGTGGCAATAGAACAACCATCTTTCCATCCTCGAGCTAATCCCAACTAACAGCAGGGGATCAAGAATTCTTCTGTTTCTGGCCCAGAATGCGTATTTATTTTCCCCATAGATTTATTAAAATAAGATTAAATTAATCCCCGGAAGACTATTTTACAGCAAGCTGAAAACCTTCACACGCAAATGGGAGCAGGCCCAAGAAATCCCACTGTGTTATCATACATGTGCCTCACATGTTTAACCAGGACCTTTTAAAGCTACATCTTGGTGGGCAAAACCGCCAAACTGCAGGAGAACCCATCTCTGTGTTCTGATTGGAATATGCGGGATGGTATAGTGTGCTGGCACAAGAGTGGACACTGAACGTGTGTGCACAAAATTTGTATGCACAGCGGCGGCACCCATAAACCCCCTATTTGCATATAAAAATCTCTATCTTTGCATGCCATCTGGGGTAACTGCAAGATAGTTATGGATGAAATTACCCAATGAATAAATGCATATATAGAATGTGTGCTCACATTTTATGCATGCAAATTAGATAACCACTTATGGGAGGAAGGATGATCCAGTAGTTAGGGGGCTAGCCTAGGAGTTAGGAGACTTAGGTTCAATTCCCTGCTCTCCAACAAAGTTCCTGCGTGATCTTGGGTCTCCCAGGTGTCTCTTAGCCACCCTGTGCCTCAGTTCCCCATCTGTAAAATAGGGCAGTGCTATTATCCCTCTCTCCCCAGTAGTGGTGGGATGATAAATTCATTAATGATTGTAAAGTGCTTTGAGGTCTACTGATGAAAAGTGCTATATACAGCTAAATATTATTATGAAAATATGGCCCATAGGTCTTAAGGCACATAAGACCCTGTATTGTTTTCCCTTCCCTTGTTGTGTTACTTTCTACCCTCCCTCTTTACTCTGTAGTCAATTATTTTAGTTATTCATTTATTGTGTGATGTTATGATTAATCAATATGTTATATCATATATATTCATTGTATGTTAGAATGAATTTGTAGGATTATAAAAGTATCAGATTGATCAGTATTTAGAGGAACCAAGTATTAGACATGAGTAAGATGCTATTGCATTGTGTGGTTTTGCTTGTCTGTCTATGTGATGTTGTGATAACTGAGCTCAGGAAAATTGAAAGGGGAAGTATCCTCTTATTCATACGGCAAATATTGGAAATAATTAAGATGTTTTATTGAGAGTCATATTTAAGGGGAAGATTATCATAGAGTGGTACCAAATAAATAAATAGCAGTTGTATGTAAGGGGCCCAGCACTCACGTACAGGTAGAAACTCTATCAGGTGCAGCAGAGTGAGTCAGATGGTTCACCATCATTAATAAACTCCCCAAACTGTATTGATAAACTCCCCAAATGTTGGACTCCTCTGGACTGCACCACCGACGGAGGATCAAGTAAAACTTTGTGGAGTTAACTTGGTCACCGCCTCTCCTCTTGATGTACTCCAGCTGTTAACAGCTGAAGGGGAAGGAAGCACCACAGGCACTTCTCAGCAGGGGTAATGCCATATATAATATTTATTTAAATTATGAAGCAATTAAGGGAGGGATGCCTTCCTAATAGAGCACTCTTAAGAGAGTCATTGAACAAGGCCAGGTGCCAATTCAGGCAGTCACCCTAATGGCCCCACAGACAACCCTGGAGACCTTTATGCAGAACTGTTGAAACCCATGGTGAAAGGTCAGCAAAAATGCTGAATTATCAAACCCCCATAGATCACACCGCTCCATGGAACTGAAGGTGTTTCATTTTTGAGAAAGAAAAATTAAAGATAAAACCTCAGGAGGTGAAGGAAATGGACTATGTGTATATATTGTATGTGACACTTTAGAGAGAAAATTGAGAAGGAAAATAGAGCGGTTGGATCAGGCACAACACGCCTTATCCCAGGAGAAAGGATTAATGAGAAGTTAAGAGAGCTTATTCAAACGCTGGAAATAAATTCAGTGCTTATTTATCAGCGAGATGGTCTTGCAAAAGAACTGATTCTGCAAGCAGCAATTACAAAGAGCTGGTCATGAGATTACAGTATGGAGAGCTCAAGCAACAATGGGTCAGAAATGTTTTTTTGGGCAAGAAGTAAAAATAGCTGAATTAGTTCAGAGAATTGAGGTGTTAGAAGAAACCTGCAATATTCCAGAAAACATGTATTATCAGGTAGTAAATATAGAAGGTCAGATTGGACAGGAAATCCAAGGTGTCCCAAAGATAGAGAGTGAGAAAGATGTATGTACACACATGCAGTTGCCACCTGTAGATGTTGTTAATATAATACCAGATAACCTAATTTCCTATATCCCAGTAGCCATAGTGGAACCTGGGAAAGAACAGCCAGCATTAGGTCATAGACCCTCACCCCCACCTACCTGGTAGAGAGATAACAGTAGACAGGAAGAACAGAATAAAAACTCTGGTGAGTTAGGAAAAGAGGAAGTGTCAGACACAGACACTGACAGACACTTTGGGGAGAGCACAGGGAGGATTTGAAGAGGCTGTCAGCAGTGAGGAAAGGAAAGGTCTGTTACAAAAAGTTTACCAAGAAAGGAAAAGTCAGGACATGTTTCATTCCCATTCACAATTGTGCCGCTTATCACAAGAAACCCAGGGAACTTAAGTATTGATGCCTCTCAGGAAAAACAAAAGTTGCTACAATTTGTGACTCCAATAAAATGAACAAAATACTTTTAAGCCAATTGAACCAGAAGCAATAATGACGAGAACAAGTGGCATACTTTAGTCTCCTTCCTATATGCCCACTTTATACCAAGAGGTTTGGTCAAAAACAGAATCCACACAGAAGAATCTGCCAATGCCAGACCTTCAGAAGGTGCAGGCCTCTAACCCGACCAAAAGAAAATGCAAAAGGTTAAAGCAAAACTCTCCACCTAAATTGTCCACCATAGAAGTTGCCCAAATGTGGGAAACACCAATTTCTTTAAAAAAAGAAGGGAAGGAAATCCCCATTATAATGGTAAAGGAGGGAAAAGTATCAACTTCAAAATTGGAACCTTCAGGATTAAGTAGTTATATCTTTGCAATAGCAGCGGTAACAAAGGTAAAAACACTAAATGCCATTGCAAAAATGATAGTACCAATGAAAAAAGGAGATCCAGTTGCTGCACATGCAGCACATTTGGAAACAGTAGTAAAATTATTTCCATTAGATAAAGAGGACTTGGTTAAGATTTTACAGTTAACTGTAGACAGAGCTTTCTGGAATACATTACAACCAGAATTTCAAGAAGGAAAAAGATCATTTAAGGACACTGTACATCTGTTAGAATGAAATATGCACCCAGGACAGTCAGGGATCACTCTGATAGCTAACATGAGACACAGGAAGGGAGGATTCCCATATGCGTTTCATAATAGACTGTGTGCAGAAAATCTAATGAAATACCTGGAAAGGAAGCAGATCCTCAGTATATTGATTTGTTAATTAACAATTCTTTATCAACAGTTCAAGGGACAATAATGATTCATGTGCACCCCAAAAATACCCTTCCAGACATTTTGGACTTCTTGTCTAAAGCTTATAGTTATATTCAGACCCAACAGAAAAGTTCCAAGAGAACTCATCCTCCTGTAGCAACTGTTCAAGGAGCCTCATGTAAACTAGTTAAAGTAAAAGGCCTGCAGGGTATGGCACAAGGCAGACAAGCTGACTCAAGAGGGTTGTATAATAAAAGAAATTGATCAGATCTAAGAGAGGCCATACTACAATGTCCCCAAAGTCGAAATCCATGGTATAACAATCACAGGAACCCAAATGAAGGAGCATGTGTCACTTCATGCTCGTCACCATTTTCACCAACTACAGTCAGGAAACAGTTTATACCTAACACTAATCATTATCGCTCTCCCCCAAGAAGCCCAACCTATCAACCTCCTAGTCCTAAACTGGACATAATTGTTAAAGAACTTCACCAGATAGGGACAACACTAGACTCTCACAAGCATGAAATGCAAGAAATGCAGCAGCAAATGAAATCCATTATATTGAATTGCTAACACACCTCACCTCAACCCATTGTGGTAGCTACTGTAACATCATTCTGGACTACTGGAACATTATCCTCAACTTCAACTCGACTCATAGAGTATAAAAGTCAGGAAGGGAGGAGAATGAGGCCACATAATTACAGATAGCATGAAGCCACTAGGCCCTGTACAGTTTTTTTCCCAAAGAAAAACATTCAAAAGAAAAGTGCAAATGTGTAGCCATTAGTAACTAAACATGTAAATGCTTTTGCCAAGCATGAGTATGAAAGAATGGCAGTGACTTTTGTAATCATAGGATAAAATTTTCCTCCACAGATGTTTCTTTTTTAGGTATTACCTTGTCTTAAGGAGGTCAAACACCAGCCCAACAGAAGGCGAATGCAATTTGAGAATTGTCCATGCACACTGACATAACTTCTTTATGATCTTTTCTAGGACTGTCAGGACACCATCAAAACTTCAGTCCTAACTTTGCTTCCATTACAGGTCCACTGTATAAACTTCTGAAAAAAAGAATTGCTTGGGCCAGGACAGACAAGCATGTGAGTGCATTTGTAAAAATTGAAACAAACAGTAATGCAAGCACCTGTGCTGATCGCTCCAGAGCCCAGCAAACCGTATCACTTAGAAGGTCTCTGAGTGCAATTGCACTTACAGCAGTAGCTTCTAAAGGAGGCATGGAAAAATTTAGGCCAATAGCCTATACTTTAAAAGAATGAGCCTAGTGAACTTAAATATTCCACATGTGAAAAATAGTTATTGGTCACCAGCTGGACAACCAAGCATTTTGAATTTAATTGGTTTAAACCCAATAGATCCACATCAGTGGTGGGCAACCTGCGGCCCACGGCCACTGAGAGTTGCAGGCAGCCGTGACTGCAGACGGTCAATGTAAACAAACTGTCTTGTGGCCTGCCAGCGGATTACCCTGATGGGCCGTGTGCAGCTGCAGGTTGCCCATCACTGTTCTACATTCTACACACACACCACTCTAGTTCTTGCTTTCTAATCGAATCAAGGATGGACAAGTGTCTAATGTCACATTGGGCTTTGTTATTGCATGATGAAGCTATAACAATGACCCAAGTATGGATCCTCTCTCTGTTGCTGGATGCCCTGTTGTATTCTGGGAACCCTCACGTGTGCCCAGATATTGATTAAAGAAAAACCTTAACATAGTTTTTCATATTAACACCTCCCAAAATAAAAATTGCAGAAGCTTATTGCTTTTTCATAAATGAATCCAACCACTATGATCAGAAGAAACCAATATCATCTTGGTGTCACCTTTAAGACTAACAGACTCTTCTGTTAGTCTTAAAGGTGCCACAGGACCCTCTGTTGCTTTTTACAGATTCAGACTAACATGGCTACCCCCTGATACTCAATATCATCTTGTTATTGATCCATTTTCCAAATGGGTGGAAGCATTTCCCCTTAAGGCAAATGTTTCTTTAGCCACAACAAAAATATTGGTGAAACAAGTCTTCTCTCATTGGAAACTCCCCGCTAGGGTAGAGTCAGATGGCGGAACACATTTTACTGGGTAAATGTTCCAAAAATGTTTACAGTTGTTGGGAGTGCAAGAAAATTGCACATTTCATATAGATCTCAATCATTAGGGATGCTAGAGAGAACAAATTGCACTATCAAACGAATGCTGCGGAAACTGGTAGATGCCAATGGATGCAATTGGAAAACTCTGATTTCACTCATTTTTAATGACACTGAGGGCAACTCCCACTACCACAACAGATCATACACCCTTTAATGTGAAGATTGGGTGAACCATGTGAATGCCAGAGCATCTTGTGGCATACCAGTGGCACACAGTTAAAGGAAGTCAAACTGAAAACCTATCTGCAAGCATTAAAAAGCATTTGAATCAGGTTCTCATGCAGGTAGCTATCAGATTGGAAAAATCCAGACAGAAGGCAAAAGTTTATTTTGATAAAGGTCAAAGAGAGAATGCTTGGGAAATTGGAGATCAGGTGATCATATGCTGTACCAGAACACAATTTATGTAACCAGTGAACTGGGCCACATTATATTATGAATAGACTTGGTTACTCTGTATACAGAATCAGAAAAAAAAGGGTAGATAAATTCTATCATGTTAATAGAATTATAATTGTACTGGAAAAGAAATGTTTCAGAGTAACAGCTGTGTTAGTCTGTATCCGCAAAAAGAAGAACAGGAGTACTTGTGGCACCTTAGAGACTAACAAATTTATTAGAGCATAAGCTTTCGTGGACTACAGCCCACTTCTTCGGATGCATATAGAATGGAACATATATTGAGGAGATATATATACACACATACAGAGAGCATAAACAGGTGGGAGTTGTCTTACCAACTCTGAGAGACCAATTAATTAAGAGAAAAAAAACTTTTGAAGTGATAATCAAGCTAGCCCAGTACAGACAGTTTGATAAGAAGTGTGAGAATACTTACAAGGGGAGATAGATTCAATGTTTGTAATGGCTCAGCCATTTCCAGTCCTTATTCAAACCGGAGTTGATTGTGTCTAGTTTGCATATCAATTCTAGCTCAGCAGTCTCTCGTTGGAGTCTGTTTTTGAAGTTTTTCTGTTGTAATATAGCCACCCGCAGGTCTGTCACTGAATGACCAGACAGGTTAAAGTGTTCTCCCACTGGTTTTTGAGTATTTTGATTCCTTGCTTGATTATCACTTCAAAAGTTTTTTTTCTCTTAATTAATTGGCCTCTCAGAGTTGGTAAGACAACTCCCACCTGTTTATGCTCTCTGTATGTGTGTATATATATCTCCTCAATATATGTTCCATTCTATATGCATCCGAAGAAGTGGGCTGTAGTCCACGAAAGCTTATGCTCTAATAAATTTGTTAGTCTCTAAGGTGCCACAAGTACTCCTGTTCTTCTTTTTGGAAAAGAAATATTTCTCCACAGGTAGAGGAACCAAAGATGTTAACCACAAAAGAGGAAGTAAAGAATCAGAGAAAGCCAGCCCAGTAGCAAGAAAAGAAAAAAAATGCATGTCTTAACAACATTGATGCTATATTATTGCCTTAACACCTGAACAGTATAACAAGAAACAAGAATAGTCAAGGCAAATCAAAATTTTATGTTGAAACTGAACTCAAACTTGCCTGTTGCTCAGGATGCAATTGTAACAGTAATCTGGGCAGTGAGAACGAATAAATCAGAGCAAGTACTGAAAGATCAACTCTTGTCAATTGAAATTTTCTTTGAATGGAATTATCAAACAGCACAAGGACAATTTATAACCAAGTCTTGGGATAAAACACATGGAGTAATAGTACAACTTTAAAAACACATAAGGTACAGAGTCATATGTCAAGATTGGGATTATATCTAGTATTGAAGGATAAGTGAACATTTGTATTGTGGAAAAGATTTTCCACTGGGGGTCAAGAAACTTGAAGGAAGATATATGCATTATTTTCCAGAAAAAATGTAGTTAATCAAATACTTCTTCCGACCACTCATAACAAATTTTATCAAAAGGTGAAAAAAGTAATAGGTAAGAAACATGCTCTTAAATATACCATAAAAGAGAATGAACACATGCCTTATGTAGATTGGGGGGGAGGAATCTCTCCTTTAATTAAGTAATCTGGGGTGGGGAAGATATAAAACATATTACAAGTGAAGGACAGACAATAAGTGATGGAATCCCATATGGATTATGGAAAAACAAAACCAAATGTCAAAGCCCAGTAAAAACTGAAGCATTGACCATATATGACCTAAATAATAAAAACAAAGGAGAATGTGAAGCCTGTAGCCAAATTAAGTCTTCAGGTAATGTAAAAGTTATGAATAAATATTTTAAAGTAAAGGTACAGGCAATAGTAATGGAAAAGACCATTCACAGAATTCTGTTAAATATCCAGTTCTACAAGAAGGCCCTGTTAGTGGTCTCACAGCCACACCTATACCAGGGGCATTAATTAATTAAGTACACTTTATTCATATCACTGTTGTATTAAATTTATCTAATTGGTAAATGAGTGAATTTAGTTATAATAAGGATACTAGGGTTGCATCTTTCTTTTCAGTACTTTTCATAGATAAGGTTACTGCTTATCAACTAGTACAGACTATTACCAATTTAGGTATCAAGATACAAACCAACCTTTATGTTTTTAGAAGAAAACAAGGAATTAATCTTTTTGAAGTTTTGAACAGTATCACAGGTTTATTTAGTACAAAAGTGCTAATTTGAAATAAGGTTAATGTTAAAAGAATTAAAAGGCATATCAATTGTGTGATTCACGAAAAAGCTAACAAAAGTAATTAACCCATGTTAAAGGGAATTTATGATTTAGCAACTGAAAAAAGATTTATGGTGTATAATACGCATGAAATAACCAAATTCTTTAATGAAACTCAAAATAAGATTGATCAATTGATAAAATATAATAATGATCAGGAAAAAAATAATTTAACTTGGAAAGGAAATTTGTTCATTATATGGTGAATATGGAATAGACACTATTAATAATACCTGATAATTGTTGGATCTAAGAAAAGTCCCCAAATTAATCAGAAATTAATAAATTTTGAATTGGTATTTTCACATTGTATTAAAAAACATAGAGTGAAAGTTGAATGCCAAAGCAAATAAATTACAAATAAAACATTTGGTTCAATTAGAAACTTTGGGATCTGTGACACCACATCCAAATCATGACATGTGTTATTTAAGTAAAATGTCATGGTTTACATGATCATTTCTCATTCATACAAATAAGGATGGATTTGATCAATTAGTTGTCCATTCCATAGGTCACCTATAAGGAGCAAATGCAAGTACCTCTGCTGGTGGTGTATCACCAAAATGCCCAAACACAGAAAGTCCCACAGATTGCTTGTTGCTCTCAAAAGGGTCATCAATAGATCTGTAGGTGTAATGTGTTTGAGGTAACGACCCCACTATATGGCCAGCTGGAAAGGTACCAATGGCAATGCAACACCAATATCATGCCCAGTGCAACTAACCAAATGGAGATCTCTTACGGAATGTACGGCCTATGACAAAAAGGTACAGTATTGTGTAGTAACTAATCACAAGGAATCCTATTATGGTCATCAAATTAATTTGTAGAATTATAAAAGTATCAGATTGATCACTATTTAGAGGAACCAAGTATTAGACCTGAGCAAGACAAGCTGAAACACAAGAACGCAAGAACCTGTAGGTTGAGGCCTGCAAGACTTTAGCTAAGTGGTGGGCAACCTGTGGGCCACGGGCTGCATGCGGCCCATCAGGGTAATCCGCGTGGGCCACCAGACAGTTTGTTTACATTTGCACAGACACCCGCAGCTCCCAGTGGCCACGGTTCGCCGTTCCCAGCCAATGGGAGCTGTGGGAAGTGGCGGCCAGCACGTCCCTGCGGCCTAGGCGGCCAGCAGATTACCCTGACAGGCCACATGTGGCCTGTGGGACATAGGTTGCCCACTACTGCTTTAGCTTAACTATTTTAGACCTTGGAGACAAGAAATGATGACATAAGTGACTGGAAAATAACCTGATGCCCTAAGATTATGGGAAAAGAAGTACTAAGCGCCTTTACTGATGATCAAGCCATGAGAGACACATCAGACTCTAACACTATTGTTAAGGATGCGAGTATAACTATATTTGTAACTTGTGCATAGGTCTGTATAGAATTTCTATATGCTTGGTGTAACCGTACAGGACTCACTCCTGCGGCGCCTCCTGCTGATACCATCTGGGAATTAGCTCTCCAGCCATCAGAGCACCTCCTGCAGGCCGGTGTCCCACTTTTCCTGGCCCCCATGTCCCTCCTGGACCCAGTGCCTCTTGCACACCGGGGTACTGCCCCCTGGCAGTACACCCCTCAGTCTCAGGGTCTCCCTTCCCAGGGAACCCCCACCCACTATCCTCACCTTACCTCAGTCGTAGGCTACTGCCAGTCACCAACTAGCCCCCGCTCCCAGGGGCAGACTGCAGTATAAGCCACTCATTACAGGCAAGGGGGGTTTGGACCTGCTGCCGCTACCTATAGCAGAACTGCCCCTCTGTAGCCCTAGTACCCTCTTGTGGGCCCTTACTTCGGCCTGCAGCCTGGGGCTCTGCTAGGCTGGAGCTCCCTGGCCCTTCCCCAGCACTGCTCCACCCTCGGTACCTTCCTCAGCTCCCCAGGCAGCCTGGTCCCTCCCTCTCCAAAGGCTAGAGAGAGAGTATTTGTGCTCCTGTCCCACTGCCCTCTTATAAGGGCCATCTGAGCCCTGATTGGGGAATGGCCACAGCTAAGGCTGCTTCCCCAATCAGCCTGGGAGCTACTTACTCCAGCAACAGCCCTCTCCTGGGCTGTTTTAAGCCCCTCCGGGCCGGGGCGGGTGACCACCCTGCTACATTTTGGTAATCATAGCTGTAATTACAAGTTTCAGAGTAGCAGCCGTGTTAGTCTGTATCCGCAAACAGAACAGGAGTACTTGTGGCACCTTAGAGACTAACAAATTTATTAGAGCATAAGCTTTCGTGGACTGCAGCCCACTTCTTCGGATGCATCCGAAGAAGTGGGCTGCAGTCCACGAAAGCTTATGCTCTAATAAATTTGTTAGTCTCTAAGGTGCCACAAGTACTCCTGTTCTGTTTGCGGATACAGACTAACACGGCTGCTACTCTGAAACTTGTAATTACAGCTATGATTACCAAAATGTAGCAGGGTGGTCACCCGCCCCGGCCCGGAGGGGCTTAAAACAGCCCAGGAGAGGGCTGTTGCTGGAGTAAGTAGCTCCCAGGCTGATTGGGGAAGCAGCCTTAGCTGTGGCCATTCCCCAATCAGGGCTCAGATGGCCCTTATAAGAGGGCAGTGGGACAGGAGCACAAATACTCTCTCTCTAGCCTTTGGAGAGGGAGGGACCAGGCTGCCTGGGGAGCTGAGGAAGGTACCGAGGGTGGAGCAGTGCTGGGGAAGGGCCAGGGAGCTCCAGCCTAGCAGAGCCCCAGGCTGCCTGGTCCCTCCCTCTCCAAAGGCTAGAGAGAGAGTATTTGTGCTCCTGTCCCACTGCCCTCTTATAAGGGCCATCTGAGCCCTGATTGGGGAATGGCCACAGCTAAGGCTGCTTCCCCAATCAGCCTGGGAGCTACTTACTCCAGCAACAGCCCTCTCCTGGGCTGTTTTAAGCCCCTCCGGGCCGGGGCGGGTGACCACCCTGCTACATTTTGGTAATCATAGCTGTAATTACAAGTTTCAGAGTAGCAGCCGTGTTAGTCTGTATCCGCAAACAGAACAGGAGTACTTGTGGCACCTTAGAGACTAACAAATTTATTAGAGCATAAGCTTTCGTGGACTGCAGCCCACTTCTTCGGATGCATCCGAAGAAGTGGGCTGCAGTCCACGAAAGCTTATGCTCTAATAAATTTGTTAGTCTCTAAGGTGCCACAAGTACTCCTGTTCTTATAGCTGTAATTGTAACTTTAATAAAAGTTGTAAAATAGACTAGACCTTGTAGTTGTGAATGTATGTGTGGTCACTATCTTTGGTCTTTATCTGTTCCTAGAGTCTAACTCTGAAGCAAGTAGCAGAAGTGACTTTCACTGTGTTGAAACTGTAGCCGCCAGAGCTGAACCCATGGTGGTGTAATACCACATTACAAAATTCACTTTAAATAAAATAAAAGGCTACACCTCCTATCCTATCTCTCATCAAATCCTAAAATCAGTTATCCTGCATTCATCCAAACTTGCCTTGTCCAAGAAGAATGGATCCAAATAGATGACATCCCTGATCAGAGCATGAACCAGTCCGAGCAGCAGGTGTCATGACCAACTTGCTAGCCATCCACTCATAACTAACCAGCTGTCCAGTGTTCCAAAACATCAACAAAAGCCATATTTCACCCATCTTTTCTATCCTGTCTCTCCTCCACCTTGTGTCTGTCTGTCTCATAAGAACAGGATAAGAGAATGCCCTTCCACATCAGAATTGAGAGTAAAATTAACTTTTTTCTTTTCAGCAAAGAAATCTTGTTCTGAAAGTAAGAGAGAGATATTTTGCCTCCAAAAGGAGAGGGATTTTAAAGGTTTTAATTAAGTTTGTTTTGCAAAAATCACTCAACCACATTGCCAGTATGAATACTTGTTTAAATTTCTTGTTCTTTCTTGTGTTTAATCAATAAACTTTCAATTTGAACGAATGCTTTTTGGATGTTTGCCAAATAACTGAGTAGAACCAAAGCCTCTGTAGAAATATAACCCCAACCCTATCACTGTTTAATGGTGGACAGTGAAAGAGTTTATAAATACCTTTAACTCTTAAGGCCTTTGAGATAAATATCAACACAACTGCGTGACTTCTTGCAAGAGCCAGGCAAGGGGAATAGAGGGCAGCGTACTTTCAGGGCCATGCTGTGCCACGAGAGGGTGCCCTGATGGATGGCTGCCTGTCACACAAAGGGCTATTATTATTATTTGTACTGTAATAGCACATAAGAGCCCTAGCTCCACTGCGTTAAACAGTATAAAAAGACAGTACCTGTCCTAAAGAGCTGACAATCTAAGTATAAGACCAGCGTCAACAGGTGGATACAACCAACAGATGAGGGTAATGATAAGACATCTATGATGGCCTGGTAAGTAGCATTACAACACAGCAGCCTACTAACCATTAATCCAAAGCCGGGCATTAATTGCACAAAGCTTTTAAAAGATGTTTTATAAAAATGTACTAAGCTGCTTTTTTATGTGAACTAAGGAAAACAATGGAGATGGTGCTGTACACGAAGGACGGAGTCCATTCAAAGATTTTTCATGGGTTTTTCTCCTACATAAGAAAAACAATCCATTAAAAAAGTGTCCTTTTTCTTCTCTTGTTCGATATTCAACACAGCTTGCAGTATTATTTGCCTCCGGCTACATTGAAGGAAAAATGTAACCACTCCTGACCTATACTCCCGCTCCCTATCATAGTAACCTGCATGGTATCAATAAGTGGTACTTAAGAGTTGTCTCATTTTCTATTACTTTAGCTTGGTGGTTCAGGGATTTATCTTTATTTTTCCTCTCAAAATTATAGCAATTTTGTTCACTTCTAGTAAATGATACACTAAGGCAGAGAAACCATTCAAAACAAGCATTAGGTGTGTGACCCTAAGAACCCCTCAATGCCATACTGTATTTCAGGCATGACACACTCACTACCCCTATGTGACAATCAGGGTCTGGACATCCCAAGGGTACCACAGGGCTGGACCCAAAGAATAGGCAACTGAATCAACTGATTGTATACAGTATTATTGTGCTATAAAAGTGCATCAGGTAAGTTGTTTTATGAAAGCTGGCAACACTCTGGTTATGAATATCATTGCATGATGTATATACACATGGTGCATAAAGACTTATGTGTGTGTGCAGGAAATATGTTCCTAAAACATGTTGTAGAGAGAAACCAGCCTGTCTTAGACAACAGAACGTGGAGTTACCTCTGAGTCAAACTTTGTAAGCCAGAGAACAATGAAAATACATTGAAATAGAAGGTAAACAAAGCAATCAAGCTAATAAGCAGCAGCTTGGTGAGCATACAGGAGGACAGAGTTTGCAGCCGCAGGAAGTCTTCCTGACTCTTAAGATGAATAAAATATAAAGGGGAGCAAAAAGACATTCTAGTTATCCTCCACTTAGGGGACATAGGGCATAGCACCCTCTGAGCTTTTGAAAGCTGGATCCCCTACCTGGAAAGACTAAGTTATTGGTAATGTGATGTAAGTAAGAAAACTGCTCAGGCAAAGATATTAACTTGCCACAATTAAGTTTTAGGCATTAGAAAGAGTGTTCTGTTTGTAACCATACCTGTCTCCTTTACTTGTGCTTAGTATCAATTAAATCTCTATTCTTTGTTAATAAACTAGTTCTTCGTTTACTAGAAACCATCTCAGTGCTGCTATATTGTAGCAAGTTTCGGAGGGGTAGCCGTGTTAGTCTGTATCAGCAAAGCAACGAGGAGTCCTTGTGGCACTTTAGAGACTAACACATTTATTTGGGCATAAGCTTTCGTGGGCTATAACCCACTTCATCAGATGCAAGGAGCAAAATATACAGTAGGCAGGTATAAATTTAATCAATAAACTTTCAATTTGAACAAATGCTTTTGGATGTTTGCCAAATAAGATGGGAGTTGCCTTACCAAATGGGGGTACCTAATGAGGCCAGCACTGACCCCCCACTTGGTAAGGCAACTCCCATCTTTTCATGTGCTTTATATTTATACCTGCCTACTGTATTTTTCACTCCTTGCATCTGATGAAGTGGGTTATAGCCCACGAAAGCTTATGCCCAAATAAATTTGTTAGTCTCTAAAGTGCCACAAGGACTCCTCGTTGTTATTGTAGCAAGTGTGAGTCCCCAGCTAAACTAACTGGTTGGTGTGTGCTCTGTCTCTTTGGAGGCACCAAACTTAATAATTTCTGTAAGTGGTCAGTGAGAAGGACTGGACCCTACAGAGAAATGTCTCTGGGAAACTCGGGATCTGGGGTTCACTAATTGTTACCTGCAAGGCAACGTTCAGACTGGCAGAGTCTTGAGGAGTTTCCTGGTGAAGCAGACAGACTGGGTGTTGTAGCCACCAAGCAAAGTATTAACAACTTCAACAGAACTTTATTTACAATGCAAGTCTCTTTACCAAGCTCTAACTGCGCACCCTGTAACTCTCACTCAGCCTCCTCAAGTCCTCCCTCCCTCCTTCCTGTTTCCTGTCCTTTCAGACTCCCAACAGCCAGTGCTCCCAGTTCTAATAATACAAGCAGCGTCTAAACACCACACTGGGGTGGCAAGGAGCTGCCAGGCTCCTCTCCAGCAGAGCTCACTCTTGCTGATGCAGTTCTGTGTGTCCTGAACAGAACATCCCATGACGTAAGACTGGGCCAAAGCTTTGTGAGGTTATGCATTAGTAAAAATAAGTCAGTGAAGCAACACTCAAACCTAAGAGAAAAGCTCTTGAATATATGGGCAGTGCCTTGGTTTCCAGCCAGTTAAGAAAGATCTGGACTTAAAATGCGAGTGGATACAGACCCAGGAAAACGTTTCCCAGTCTGTTTTATTTACAATATGTGTATAGTTACTGTTCGCCTTGAATAAAACAATAAAGGCAACAGCAAAGGGTATAGATGTTTAGTGCCATTTTAAGTCTGTTCCCCAAGCAACTGTATTTCAAGTACCTTGCACCAACAGAAACAGGTTCTTGAAAACAGGCTAGATTATTTTATGGATTTTAAATAAAGCAGCATTTGAGAACTGGCAAGAGACGTAATAGAAAATCCATAGGAAGACATTGTCCAGCCACACTGAAAGAAAGGCAAGAGGCAACGGATGTGGTTTAAATGAGGCTGCAACTTTATTCACCTAAAATCTCGGAGTAACTGGCAGAAACTGTTCAGTGCAGGTCATCATTTTCTTTAATCATTTCCACATAATCCCCAGCCTGGGACCCTGCCACCCGCCTCTCAGGTGGGGCGAAAGGGGCCTATGAAAGGAGGAGGGTCACTCTCCATTGTACGAGATGTAGGCGCCCCAAACTTTCCTTCCTCAGCTCCCTTCAGGGAGCTAGAAAAAAACGGGGGAGCACTCTGTGGTATGAGATGTAGGAGCCCCCAAAAGACCCTCTCTCAGCTCCCTTAAGGGATGCTTTCCTTCAAATCTTTTTCCAATCCCTTTTATCTGATAACCACATCCCTTCCATAATGAGGACCTGTACTGGACATCTGCCACACATTTTGTATACTAACTTGCAACATTTAACCTAAATCCACTACTCCACCCCACTGCGTCCCAGTCCTGCTGTTAGGAAAAAAATCCCACCCCACTACATCTAATTGGGCAGTGAGGGAAAAATTCCTTCCCAGCCCCCAAAGACCCTCAGTGGGTCATGAGGAAACCTGGTCCTTTTGCAAGCATTGTGGGTGGCTGTGTGCTGCCAGCCCAATCCAGATAAGAGAAGGCTTTTCCATGGCTGCATGGGATATAAATACCCCCTTCACTCCCCCTCCCTAGTCACACACTCTCTTCTAGGCAGCAGGAAGGGCTGTGCCCTCCCCCAATCCTGGCCCAGCTTCTTCCTGCTCTTCTCTTCTTTCCCTGCTTCATCCCAGTAAACTTTACCCTGTCCCCCTCTACTACCTGTTGTAGGGGGAAAGCCCCCTTAAAGGGAGCAAGAACCCCTTTTCCTCCAGCAAGCCAGACAAGGACTCACCACATGGATGTTGCAGTGAGCGCATCAGTATAAAATCAGTAGTAAACATCTGTGCAGCTGACGTAAAAAGATGAGATTTTCACCAGTGACAGATTACACTGTGTGCATATTTTAACCTCCCACCCCTGACAATTAATAGCGCTAACCACGATTTCTCTGCTTATATTACATTTTTTATATTTGTTTTCCGTTACTCCTTATAATACTGGAAACCCATATGTCTGACGCTAGGTGGAAAAAGGTTAAGTTTCAACTGCCTAAGGTTTAATGGCTTAGTACACAAAAAGCAAATCATTCCAATTCAAGTGGTGAGGCCAGAGACCTTAATTATCCAGAGGTTAATATATTGAAGAACCATCAACATTCAGGGTTGTTCAAAGGGGTGGAGAACCTGCATCTGAAACTAATGAAACTGCTCTGGAGGGAAGCATCTAAAGGGAGGGGTGATTTAAAAACCCACCTACACAACAGCATGAAGGAGCAGGAGGTAGGGGTTGAAGGGACCAGGATGTCTAAATAAGTTTGAATAGGGAAGACATTCCCTGGTGCCGATGCCATGACCTTCTGACTCACAAGGAGTCTTGGTAAGATTTTAAACAGAAATAGCTACACATTTTGGTAAGTATATTTACATGTATAGTCTGTAACTAAACTTTCTGCCACATTACCAATATGTACTTTCTTGTTTTCAGTAATGTGTTTTTTTATATTCCTCACTTCTGGCCCCGATCCTCAAAGGTAGTCAGGTGCCTAATTCCCACTGAAAGGTGCCTGACTACCTTTGAGGATCTGGGCCTTCTATTTTTAAGTTTCCTCTCTTGTGTCTGGCCTGGAACATAGTATAATTAAGTCCCATGTCTACAATGCTCTTTGTCCCAACTGAATTCACCCAGAAACCTCCTGTGAGCAAAATGCATCCATTGTCATCAGTAGAATGGGATGAAAAATGGGCTGAAATTTTGTGAAAATTACCTTTTTTAGGGCAAAATTTGAAATTCTGATGTAAAATTTTGATTTTTTTTTCAACTAGCTCTAATGGTCAGAGACTGCATTTCTTTAGTTTAGGCATCCCTGTGCCAAAGAGGGTCCCTTTGGTTTACTTTAGTGACAAGCCATTTTTCACAATGGTGTGAAATGTATTATGGTGTGAGCCTGGACTGCAGTATAGCCGCTGTTTGTTGGCTCTCCTGCCAACAAAAACTTCCACCCCCAATGAGAGACATTAGCTTTGTCAGCAGGAGAGCGCTCCTGCTGACAAAGTGCTGTTCACGTCGGCAAAACTTTTATCTTTCAGGGGGTGTGGGGGAGGGTTTAACACCTCTGAAAGGCAAAAATTTTGTCGTTCAGTTGCCAGTGTAGACATAGCCTCAGTGATTTCATCAGAGCTCTGGGAGAGGAAGGAGATTTTGGCTGAAGCAGTTTGATCATTAGCAGGGAGGGTGAGAAGATGCAGGGAGGTCAGAGTTGGTAGTAGCTAAAGAGAAATGACATAAAAGAGAGCATTAGCAGTGGGGAAGGGGAAGAGTTAAAAAAGGATGGATGTTACAAATGTGGTGCAAGAAGAACCAACAGGCAATGACTCACCAATCTGCAAATCATAGCCAAGGAATTCCTGGAAGCAAGGGAATTACACATGATGAAGCTACCAAACTACAGTCAGCTGCCACAAAGTGAGCAGCAGCAGTGACACACCACTGTGAAAGTCAGCCTCACTTGAGCAGATCACCCACACAGGAAGTCCTAGGAATAAGGAAGCCAATCACATCAGCCCAGACAGCAAAATGTGCACTGGCACAACTGTAGGTGTTACCACGGTGCGTTTCTCGAGCCCTCAGTTCAAAGACACCAGGCAGCCCTGATACAGATACCATTTCAAAGCCCAAACAGTCTGTAATATATAATTTGTACATTGCTAGGATTTGTATTGTGCAGGAATATACATTTTGCTATAGTTAGAAAATAACCATTGTGATGCTGTCCCCCATAAGGCTTTATGGAAATATGCTTATGAATATATATGACATAACTAGAATATGTTTTATGCTACATATGCCATGTAACGTATCTATGTAAAGGTTATGATCTACTGAATCTATTAATCCTATTTGTATGCATGTATCATTTCTGTATTCCAAGTTATGCATATTGACTGTGTACTGGCTTGATTTTTAAGTAGCCTTAGTAAAGCATTTGGTCAGCTTCTTGACAAAGGAATGTGCAAATTAAGTGCCCAGTCAAGAAGCACTTAAGGGACAATGGATCTTGGAAGGCTCCAATCCACATAAGAAGTCTACATGAGGACGTTCAAGTTAGCAGGTAAGCAATGGCTACTGCCTGTAAAAACTGAGTCATGCATGGTCATGTGACTTGCCCATGTGATTCCAAAACTCCATCTTGGAGCTGGACTTTGCATAGGAGAGAGGAGCGTGTCTCCACCCACAACTGAAAGTCTATTTAAGCCTGTGGGAAACCCCTCCATTTTGTCTTCAGCTGGCTAAAGAGATAGCCTCTCCACCCCCAAGGATACTTGAGAGAAACTGGAACAAAGGACAGTAACTACAGGGGGTGTGAATGATTGCTGGACCCAGACTAGAAGGAGACTAATTTGTAAAAGGAAGCTTACTGGAATTCCTCTAAGGGTGAGGTTTTTATCTGTACTCAGTTTTCTTACTGTATTAGACTCAGACTTGTATGTTTTATTTTATTTTACTTGGTAATTCACTTTGTTCGGTCTGTTACTACTTGGAACCACTTAAATCCTACTTTCTGTATTTAATAAAATCACTTTTTACTTACTAATTAACCCAGAGTATGTATTAATACCTTGCGGGGGGGGGGGCAAACAGCTGTCCATATCTCTCTATCAGTGTTATAGAGGGCAAACAATTTATGAGTTTACCCTGAATAAGCTTTATACAGGGTAAAACGGATTTATTCAGGGTTTGGACCCCATTGGGAGTTGGGCATCTGAGTGTTAAAAACAGGAACACTTCTCAAGTTGTTTTCAGTTAAGTCTGCAGCTTTGGGACACGTGGTTCAGACCCTGGGTCTGTGTTGGAGCAGACTGGCATGTCTGGCTCAATAAGACAGGGTGCTGGATTCCCAGGCTGGCAGGGAAAGCAGGGGCAGAAGTAGTCTTGGCACATCAGTTGGCAGCCCCAAGGGCATTTCTGTGATCCAACCCGTCACAACCATAATCTACAAGTTTTTCACATAATTTGAACTAGGAATTTCCATCACATTGTAAGAAATACTCATTTGAAAAAGATGAAGCATTTCTGGTAGAAGTGAGAGATCATTAACTGCTTGCTTTTCAGAGAACAACAGGAAGCTTGGGTTTAATATTCCTTACATTTTTAATGTTAAAAAACTTCAATCAGAGAAGGAAGGTCTGATTTTCTTCATCTGATCATAAATCAAAATGCAAATAAATAAAAAGCTTACAGTAACCATTACAGATATTTCAGAATCCTATGTGAGCATGCTTAAAACTGTCCTTGCTCATAAAGCATATTTTTGTCTACATAAGAAAAAGAATTATCTTGCTAAGTAACCCTATTGTTTGGCTAGTTTTACTGAATAATGTCATTTTGCTCCTTTTGAAGAATCTTTATCATTTCAGATCTGCAGAGCATATTTCTCAGGATATATTCACACCACCATTTGGTGATGAAAAGAGTGAAAAATACAAAAATATGCTTTATGAGCATGGACATATTTAGTAGCATTTTGCTACAAGAGTAGTCCCACTACTTGAGTTGTTGCATACTGTGCGTTTGAAGGAATAATGCTCTAAATTATGTTAGTAAAGTATTTTATGTTAGTCAAGTTTCTTCATCCTAATGTATATTTTTAAATGTTCACAATCTAATGGGGACATTTTTGTTTTAGATAATAGCAGACTTTAGGGAAGGAATAGCAGGACCAGCTCTCCAACCAATTCTCAAATTTCTTCCCTGTCCCTGGCAGCTAGAAAGGATGGCATCCTGTATAAATTCCTGTACAGCATAATCTTTCTCCTTTTCTAACATGGGAGGTACTTGGTTTCTATTTGCAGCAGGAAGTTCTCTTGATTTCATTTAATCTTTAGTTAACACATTTCCCTCAGTGTTCACTTCCATCGGATGGACGGAGAGTTTTTAGATTAATTATTTAATATTTGTTAAGTGCTTTGAAAATTTAAACACTAAGTGCATACTGTCATGTTTACTATGTGACTGTAATTTTGCTGTCTTGGAGCTTTCTGCTGTTTCTTTTTAAGGGAAGGAGAGGAGACAACCTTTTAAAATTTGACTATCTTATATTCAACAGAACAATTGTCCAAACCTTCCCAGGAGTGTATATTCTAAGTACTGTAAAGAAACTATTATTAAAGTATGTATATATTTTCAGACAGTACAAATATTTTAAATAAAACAAAAAGATAACACACATAAATAACCCCTCTTCCCTCATGTGCACACATGCATTTTCCTATAGATTTAATAGCTGTTTTCCCCACAAACTCTAATTTCTATGGTTCCATATGTCTGTAGGTGCAAGAGGGTCTTTATAGCCCCCAATCAAAACTCATTGGAGTCAATGAGAGTCCAAGGGGCAGCTCACGATCTAGCCTAAATATATATGTCTCCCAAAATGGTTTATCTGTGACTACTGACAATGATTGTGCTGCTCCCACTTCATCTTTCCCTCTCCGCCCTTGTCCTAGATTGTCATTAAGTTGCTATTGCCACCTCTCCACAACTCATTTGCAGATTTACTTCTCTTGTATGGGAGAGCAAAGCTACCCTGGAAAGGAGTAGAATTTTACAAGACAGGTGTATAGTAACATGTTGAATGGCTCCTACACAGGATTTGGCCAGGATGCAAAAACCTTCCAGGATCTCATTGCAATCACCTTGCTGCCCACAGTCATCATAGGTTAGTGACACAGTGGGATATCCGGGGAGGAGCTGAACAAGTAACTTTTCTGATAAGAGGAAATATAAACAAGAGCAGAGAAAGAGGTAGGAGAGTGTGGACATCTGGAATGGGTGGGGGGAAGTTGGACGCTATTCTTTCTTTCTCTGCAAACTACACCTTGTCAACATGCCTGTTTATCCTCTGTCACATTTCCAAAGTGTCTATCAGCAAGACAGAAAGATGGTTTGGGGTATAAGGTACTGAACTGTAACTCAGGAATTTGGGTTGAGTTCCCAGCTCTCCACAGACTTTGTGTGACCTTATGCAAGTAGCTCAGGGCTGGATCAGCACCTTCCAACCCAGCACAAGTAAAGGGAGTACATCATTGTGACGCCTCTGGAGCAAGCCAGGAACCATTTCTGATTCTGAGCATCACCATATGGTCTCTCTCCCTCCCCGTGTCCCAGGGGAAAAATAAGCTGCTTACTTCCCTCTCTGTGCCAGTTCAGGGACTAGCGCTTACTATGTGCAGATGCACTAACACACACAATGGAGGTCCAGTCTGAGTTGGGGCTGCTAGGCGCTACTGAGATACAAATAATTATTAATTAATAATAATACTTAGGGAATATAAGCACTTCGCCCATTTTAAGATGAGAAATCTTTTTACTTTGGTGGTTTGGGTTAAGGGGTCTGACAAGGCAGGACATTTTTATTACATTCACTATTTATGAATAAGCTCCACCTGTGTGATACTTGAACTCCACTCTAGTAACCGCTTCTGTTGGCTCAGGGTTGAATTTGACCCAGGAGAGGGAAACAGAGATGAGAAGAAGTGAAAATGAAAGACAAGGGCTAGGTCATGACTTTGAGAAATGTTAGAGGACAAGCGAACAAAGACTATGGCCCCCAATGCTGGAGTCAAATCCATATGGGCCAAAGTCTCCAATGAAGCACCATGAGTTTGGACACTTGCATCTATGCTAAGCCCCCTAAAGATTGTGACCCATGGACATGGACCTGTGGGAGAACAAAGAGAGGGGCTGATGACATTGTAGAAACATTTGTTAGATACAGTGGTGTCCATGAGAAATTCTCTCTATCCATTTTCTCTTCCTCAAAAATCAGGAAAAGCTCATCTTATTGTGTTAGCAGAAATGAATCACACCAATGTTAATCTCCCTTTCTTGTTCTGTGTGATTTAGTTTGGGATTCTCAATGATCCTCCATTTTTGGCATTTATAGGTGGCAACATCTCATTCCTAAAAGTCCTTTTCTCCCCCAACCTCAAAATAATGATTTTAGCAAGCCAATCTGTATTTTCTGGCTCACTATTAGTAGATCCTGGGCTCCTAAAATCTTTCTGTCAACCTTCCTCAATCTCAGAGAAGCTTCCTGTTACCATCTGTGACATACTATACATTGGGGGAGCGTTTTGTAATCCCTATATTCCTCATCTGTATATAATTGTGATATTACATATAAAGTATGCCTTGTAAGGTATCAGGGGAAAGGTTATGATCCCATGAAAGTCATTTCTCTATCCATATATGTACATCATTAATGCATATGAAGTTATGAGAATTGTGTTATGTGCTTGTCACTAAAACATGCTGTAAATTGGGGAATCAGCCAGATATTAGCTCCCCAGAGGCAACAGCAAGGAAAGTAACCAACACCCGGGCGGGGTGTGAAACAACCCATCAACAGCCACTGTCCAGCAAGGGAGCTACAATTCAATGACTCACCTGCATGAGGCTACCCAGGGGAATTGCTCAACCTTGCCTAGAGACTCAGTAATGCCCACCAGACTTGCCTGGACTTGTGTGTTCCCCAAACACATGGGACTCAGTATAAAACAGAACAGAGAAGGCCCATGCTTCGCCTTTCTCCTTTAGCCACCTACACTACAAGCAACAAGGACACCCTGAAGACTCCAACTGAGGGCCTGGCCCAGATTTCAAAAGGTGAAATCTGTATACTATTGACTGCAATATCCAGTGGGATGAGAAAAACTGCTTAATCTAGATGTTGACCAGTCTAATAGGGTTCAGAGTTCAGACTGCGTGCTTATATTTTGTTTTCTTTTGGTAACGAACTCTGACTTTTTGCCTATCACTTATAGTCACTTAAAATCTATCTTCTGTAGTTAATAAATTTGTTTCACTGTTTATTTTTACCAGTGAGTTTGCCTGAAGTGAATGGTAAATGTGCTCGGGTTTTACAAAGGCTGGTGTATGTCCACTTTCCATTGGTGAAGTGGTGAACCAATTAATAAATTTGCACTGCTCATCTTGAGCAGGGCAAGATGGTATATTCCTGAGGTACAAGGCTAGGAGCTGGGAGCTGGGGATTTGGCTGGTGCCTTTCCGTGTGATTCATGAGTAGCTCTGGGAGCATTCATGCAATCTAGCTGGGTGTGGGGCTCCACATGTGGTTGTGCTGGGTGATAACAGCGCCTGGAGGGGTTTGCTCCTGGTCACTAGCAAGGCATTGTGAGAGACGGCCCAGGCTGGAGAGAGTTCAGGGGGGCACAGCAGTCCCACAGTCCCAGGCTGCATCCCAGGGATCCTGTCACGCCATCAATTTATAATATAATTTGAATTTATTTGGAAGTAGCTTTCACCAGCATTTTCTGATTCAGATTTACACTTCTAGTTCTAGTGGGGTCTGTAGAAGAGCTGACTTACTACAGGCCCTCCTGCCCACTCAGTAGCCACCATCTCCCACTCATGTTTCCAGGGCTTTAGCTGCCTTTGTACAATCTGGATCTGAGCAATTGCCTCCTGCTGGCACCTTTCAGCAGCCACTTTACTGGCCTCCACAGTGCCATGCAATGCCTCTGTGTCTGGCTCATCCTTTATTTCTACAAGGTTCTGCCCCATCTTCTTCGTTAAGAGCAAGAGGAATTCACATCAGTACCTCTCTATGATCATGGGCCAGGGGAGATGTTTGACTACCCCACCTGGATCTGCTGTCCCTCTATCTCCAGCTCTATCTCTGCAGTTGGGTACATCCATGTCTTACTGTGGATGCAGGAGACATGCACTGGCAACTATGGGGCTATCCTCTAGACCAAAACCCCTTTTTCTCTCTCTCCTCTGTCCTCATCTCAAATTCACCAGTGCATCTACCAGCACTCCCCACACCTTGGTTTGTATCACATATGGCACCAGCATAACATATTATAAAAGTTGTGGGAAGTAGGAGAGAGAGAGATGTCACCCACGGGAGATGCGGGGATGATGGCCACTGGTGATGATGAGGAAGGTGATGCCGATGAGGAAGATAATGGCTAACATTTCAGATTGTTCTGCAAGGGATTGTGTGAGTATATGGATGTTCAGATGTACTTTCTGTATTGCCTCCATCTACCTTACTGAGTTAGAATGTTTGTGACTTTGCTAAATGTATTAATAAATTATTGTAAATATACTATAGGAACTCTTCTAGGAGTGTTGCAACTGTGCACATCGGGTTTCCCAACTATATAGTAATTTTAATAATACTGGGCCTGATATTGGGACAAGAATCTGTCAACCTTCAAAGTGATAACTGAGAATTCTTAAGTAATCAATATAATTAATACATAATGTATAGATCAGGCTACACCAGGTTATCCCCAGGGCTCAGGCATCCAGAGCTGACTTCATCTGGCTTACTTGGGCCTCACAACACTGCTGGGATCAATTATTTCCTAAACCATTCCTCTGCTGGAACAGGGCTTACTGCCATTTACTCCTGGGGGAATTCTGCGCCACTGCGCAATGCAGAATTTGCAGAATTCCCTGTTTGCCCCACAGAATTTCTGGCTGCCACAAGGGGCCGCTGGACTCTGCAGAGCCCAGTTTGCAGTGAGCAAAGTGCCCAGACTGGCTGGGCTGGAGGCTGCACGCTCTTTGATCCTCATTCTCCCAGGGACTGGAGAGGACCTGGGAGACCCAGCCAGTTCTGGCAAAGCATGAGGAAGGGCAAGGCCACACTACAACATATCCCCTTGTGGGACAGTAAAGAAGCAGGGTGGAGTAAAGGCTCTGGGGGGGGCTGGTGTCTGGGCCAGGGGCTGCCCTGCAGCTGGTGTCTGGGGAGAGGGGGAGCTGGTGTCTGAGGGCTGCCCCACAGCTGGGCTCTGGGGGTGGGAGAATGCTGGTGTCTGGGCTCTGGGGCACCACACAGCTCCCTCCAGCACCCTCCAACTGGAACTGGGTTGTTGTAGAGTTTTTGTTAACTCTCTACAGGAATTTTGAAATAAATTACCAAAATAATTGAAACCTGGATGATTATATTGTGTTATTTTGACAAATAAAATATGCAGAATTTCAAAATATTGTGCACAACATTTTTTAGGCACAGAATTCCCCCAGTAGTATGCCATTGTTGCTGGGCAGCACATTGCACCTCCTGCTACTTCTGCAGGTTTTCCATAAGCTGCCAGAGAATTCCTGCTGTGTTTGTTCCTGCTCCTGCTGCCTTTGTAGCACAGCCCTATGTTGTTGCTGGGCAGCAACTTCTTCCATTTTTTTCCCCTTTAGGTTAATGATCAGTCTCACCCTCCCCTTTTATTAGGGGTGATAGTCAGACCCGCATTCTCCACCCACATATAACTGTGGTTGGAGAGTTAACTCACTGCAGGCACGTCTCCTCATACCTAGGCATGGCGAGGCGTAGCAGGCTCTCTTCCTCTGGTGCCCTCTGCTGACAGATGCTCTTGTCCTGTAGTGGTCTGGCTGTTCTTGTGACTCAGCTCCCTGGCCAGGTCATGATTTAGTCCCACCACTTCTAGTGTAACAAAAAGTCTAACAAATACAAGCATCTGAACACTTTTTCTGGTCTGCCACCCTCAATTTTGGGCCAAATGCTCCATACACCCATTTCTCAGAGCTTCCAGTAGTCTATATTCCCTTCCCAGAGGCTTCACACCACCTTACCAGTGGCTGGTAGGGGAACACTGGTCTCCAGTGCAGGGATCCTAGGACAGAAAGTCAAGCTCTAATCTTCCAGACTCCTTACTGCTATCTCCCTGCACTTTTTCTATGTCCAAACCACTCCCTAGCCTTTCTCCTCACCCTGCAAGAGTCTTCCCTGTGGCATCTAGATCTCTTCACTCCCTACCACCGGCAGAGTGACTGCAGAGTTTCTCCCTACAGCCTCTTCTGCTCCAAATTTCCTCTGTTTATAGCACCATCTAGACCCTCCCACACTGAGTTTCATCATTAATTAGGCTGGACCACTCTACACGTGCATCCAGGTGAGACTGATGGGCCTTTCTACCCCACAACTTTTGCCACCTTTGTGGGATAGAAGCCCAATCAGAGAATTCCTGAGTGTTGATGAGGCTAACTGAATTTGTGTAACAAAAATAGTGTATTTAAATGATCAATCATTTATAATTCATCATAACATAGTGTGACGGGAGCCCCAGGGTGCAACCTGAGACTGTGAGTCTGCTGTGCCCCCTTTTATCACTATCTTGGGTTGTGTCTCACAATGTCTTACTGGTAGCAAGCAGCAAACCCCTCTAGATGCTGTTACCACTCAGTGAAACTGTATGTGGAGCCCCACACGCAACTAGATTGCATGAATGCTCCCAGAGCATTTCATGAATCACACAGAGAAAGGTACCCGCCAAATCCCCCCAGCTCCCAGCCTTGTACCCTAGGAATATACCATCTTGCACTGCTCAAGACCCTTTCTTGAGCAATGCAAGTTCATTAATTGGTTCACCACTTCATCAATGTAAAGTGGACATACATCAGTCTTGTGACCTGAGCAGATTTACCAAGCACTTCAGTCAAACTCACTAGTAAGGAGAAACATTAAAATAAGTTTATTGATTACAAAAGATATAATCACTTAACATCTAAGTGATAGGCAAAAGTGAGAGTAGTTACCAAAAGAAAAGAAAATATAAACATGCAGTCTAAATTCTCAATCCTATTAGACTGGGCGACATCTAGATTAAGCAGTTTCTCATACCACTGGATATTGCATGTTGGTCACAGTCTTTTATATGCCGTCTTTTTATATTTTTCCCTCTTAGCCTGGGGACCAGTCTCTTCAGCTCCAGCATTCTCGTTGCCTTCAGCATAGGTGGGGCAGAAGAGAAAAGATGAACCATGGGTCCACTGTGTTCTGCTTTATACTCTTAGTCCAGGTGCTTGGAGAATGTAAGTCATGTCTAGGGGGCATTGGTTGAGCAATTCCCCTGGTGTGGCCTTGTGCAAGTGAGTTATTGAATTGTAACTCCCTTGCTGGACAATGGCTGTTTGACACCCGCCCAGGCGGTGGTTATCCTCCTGGTTATCATCTTTGGGGAACTAATAGCTGGGCACTTCCCAAACTCACAGCATATTTTAGTGATAACCATACAACACAGTTCTCATAACATTAATGATATACATATTTAGATGGAACAGTGGGTTTCAGCATGATACCTCACATGGCATGCTTTAAATGAAATATATACAAATGATGAATATGGGGGTTACAGGGTGTTCTCCCAGGGTATAGTTTGTCACACATAGCCAAAGTCAGTATCTGTTCAGACCTCTTAGTTTCCTAATTTTTCCTCTGCTTTAACCACATCCTCCAACCCTGGATTTCAGTAAAGAACTGGATTGAATTCCCTTCAGAGCCAGCCCATGTTGTTCTTCATCAGCTAGAAGTGTCTCTATTGAGCAAGATAACCCACTCCCTCCCACCGAGGTTGAGAACACTTCCATCCAAGGTGCCCCTGCCCAAGCTCGGTGGGGTACCTTGCTATCTTAAATAAATAAATACATTGCTAAACCTAATTCTTACAATAGACATCAGTAAATCTTTTTTATTCCCCCCTCGTTTCATGCCCAATATATTTTAATGTGTTTTGGTTTCTTGGATGGAAAAAGAAAGTAAGGCATAAATTGGTGGTTGTTGGAAAGTACAAGAGCAGTCTAGTGGTAGTGTGCTGCCATACAAGGAATCCAGCTTTGACTCATGAGATCCTAGGACTGGCATAAGCTGGGAGTGTGGAGAAGAAGAATGCTCTGCCAATGGTGGAGAGAGCACTTTATATTGTTCTTCTGTGGCTTCTATGAGATGCATGGGGTGGTGTTGGTGGGCCCAGGTGGGGGCTGATGCAGCCTCCTGCTGGAGGAAGAGAAGCACAATTCCAGTTCAAGTCCAATTCTAGTTCAGCAGATACCATCTATCTATACATTTTCTACAGCAATCATAATGGTGGTATCAAAGCACTTCCTGGGAACGTTAGCTCTATATGGCAAGCTCTCTAGTGAACCTCATGGATTCTTCTGCTCTTCTCTGGAAAAGAGATGCTGGTCATTTGGCACATAATATTTCTGGTTTTTCTTTCTTTCTACCCCTCTTCATGTGCCATGTTACGATTAGAAATGTTTGTCAATGAGGAGGGTTTTGCAACATGCTGTAAAAGATATCAGACTCTGGATCAGTCTTATTTCCTTTGGAAGCTTGTTTCACAGTTGGACCTCCTGGACCAAGACCTTGTATAGTTTTCATACTCTTCATTTTAGGCTTTGCGAGCTGCATTATCACAAAAGACCATCGCTTTGTGGGTCATGAATGGAGATGTGGTCACTGATGTAGCTGATCCCAAATGCATAGAAGATCAGGATCAGGCTTTGACAATGGAAATGGACAGGGAGCCAGAGGAAGTACAGGAGTGACATGCTACAGTGGCCTGTCCCATTGAGGAGATGAGCTACGGCCTTCTGCACTTGCTGGAACCTTTGAATATCTTCCATCTTCAGGCCCATATACAGTAAGTCATGGTCATCCAGTATGGTGGCAATGAATGAATGGATTGCTGTGGCCAGATCTCATCTGGGAGGAAGGGAGGAAGTTTCCTAGCAAACTATGGATAAAGGAAGATTATTTACCACCACTGATTTCTAGGTTAAATGCAGTGCTCAAGAGAACCCTGAAGAGTCACATCACAGAGATAATGGGGGAGGAAGGGGAGGCAAGCACTTTTTTTTGGAGGGGAAAGGCAGTGACCAGCCCATCCTTCAAGAGTGTTTCTTCCTTCTGATCAAGATCACTTTGGTCTTGTCTGGGTCAAGTGCAAACATCTCAGGGCTGGTCTCCTCTAGGCACTGCGACATTTTTGCAAAGGTGTTGGTTGCATCAGTTGAAAAGGAAAGATCAGTACACAACTTAGTATCATCAGCATGTTATTGGCAGCAGAATCTGCGGGGTCTCAGCACCTGAATAGTCTTACATAGACACTAAAGAGCAGGGGGCCAGGATGCAGTTCTTGGTATCTGAGTGGATAGAATCTTTTGTCATGCAGGACTCATCCTGATTTAGCTATTACACACACATTCATTTAGCGATTACACACAGCTATTAAAATCAGTACTGACCTGATTCTGAGAGACCCATATGCAGCTGTCCAGGAGGCAGAGCATATAAGGAGCCCCTCCACTCTCAAAAAGAGGCTTGTCAGAAATGCCGTCCTTGTGCTCCTGGGAGGGGCAGAGCATCAAGAGCACTCCTCCTGCAAAACAAATGAACCTATTCATGATAGAGCAGCATTATGAGAGCCTTGTTGCACAAGAGAATGGAATACAGAATAAGTTTCCACAGATATATGGGTTCTGCAGTGCTCACAGGAACACGTATTCTTGTCTTGGGAGAAAAGACTCAGAAGACCCATAAGGATAAGATATGGGACAGCCAAGATATTGATTTTTTAGATTCACTTTTCACCACATTTCAGATTTTTTTTAAAACTTATTTTTGTTACATATTTTAGAGGCCTCTTCTAAATCACTGTAAATACATCTAATGCCTTAGCTTAGATAAAAAATTATCAATTCATATCTTTATGAGTTTAGAAGGAAATGAACTATTCAGTTTCTTGTATGCAAAAGTGAAAAAACAGAGAGAGCAGTCCTATCCATTAAAACATAACAAAGGTGTTAACTTGTTATATTTTTTTAAAATTCACACCAGTACAGGAGGTATGTGCAAGTCCATAGGCACCATTTAATCCCTTAAAAAGGGATCTAAATAGTATGTAGGGATTTGTGGGGGCTTTCTGCTCTGGGGAATTTCATCCTGATAGAGGTTGCCATTCTTTGGGATGGATTATGATCCGCTCCTGCACAAATGTGTCAGGAGACAGAGTGTACATTAAAAGCTTCCTGACCCCATGCACAGCATGTAGAGAACACTTAGTAATCCCTGTAAGTTGGAACTATACTTGCTCCTTCCTCCTTCATGTGATAAATATTATACAGCTACACAATGCCCCCTACAATCAGCCTTGATCTAGCTCCTAACAAGTAATTTCAAATGAACTTCCTCTTGGACTATAAAGTTGAGACTTTTTGAGAGCAATGTGGAAAATTACATATAAGCGATAATCTTTTTGACACTATCAGTACACAGTGGAGTAAGAGGCTTTTATTAGTAGTACTCTGAGTAATTATTCCTTTTGATCTCAAGACATTTATAAATTTTCAGAAAATAGCATCCTCATGGCCTGTCAGATGTTAATCAATCGGGTTGTTAAAACCTAGAAAATTCTTTCCTCTCTTCCCCATCTCCTTTCTGCTTCTGGCTCGTAAAATTGGCATGTTAATTAAAAATGAATAAGTCTATTCATTCATTCATTCACAGATAGCTCAGTGGTTTGAGCATTGGCCTACTAAACCCAAGGTTGTGA
This sequence comes from Trachemys scripta elegans, assembly GCF_013100865.1. NCBI lineage: Eukaryota > Metazoa > Chordata > Testudines > Emydidae > Trachemys > Trachemys scripta. The sequence goes on from NC_048298.1 coordinate 212,647,320, forward strand.
TTTCAATCCTTGAAGGGGCCACTTAGGGATCTGGGAACATCTTGGTCCTGCTAGTGAAGGCAGGGGGCTGGATTCAATGACCTTTTGGAGTCCCTTCCAGTTCTATGAGATAGGTATATCTCCATATATTTTTTATTATTATTATTCATCTCCAACAAGGAGTTTGGAGTAGTTGCTATTGATTTAGACTTATAAATACTAGAAGTTCCTTTTGTTGAGGAATTATTTATCTTTTATGAAACCTTTTGAGTTTTGAAGGAAATTTCCCTTGTAGAATGACAGTTGTTTGAGGTTTTGTTGCCCTCTTCAGGCCAGTCTTTGTTATACAATTCTCTTTGAATGCATGCAAAACCTACAAAGCCAGCAAGCCACATACTACAGTATTTCCCTCATTCATACCCAGGGACACCAAAAAAAGGCAGCCATTTGAGGGATAGATACAAAACAATCTAGAAGATTTTTCTTTGCTTTACATAGGACATTTTCTGCATTATCATTCTGCAAGCTCATGCACAGCAAATATAACCAATGCTGCTTCCAACATGCATAAAGCTTCTAGTTTTCATTTTAAACAAGCATTTAACAATAACCTTGTAATTTAGTCTGCCAAAATGAAGATTAAAATGTTCACTGTCAGCCACTGGCTATTATTATTAATCATGTTTATTACAGCAGTGCTTAAGGGCCAATCAGGAATGGGGGCCCCACTGTGCTAGGCACTGCACAGAGTTAATAGATAGTCCCTGCCCCAAAAAGCTTATAGAAACAGAGTCGGGGAAAGGGTAGAACAGAGGCACAGTGAACAATGTCATGGTGGCAAATGGCATGTTAGTTCCACAATTCTTTGAGGGTTTAGTTAGGAGGGGGATCAACTAAATAGAAAGGGAAGGGAAGGGGGGTGAGGAGAACATAGCAGGGAAGAAGAAAGTAAGAGGGGCAGGTAAGGAGTGATGCTGGCTGAGGTGAAGAGACTGAGTGGCTGTTTGCTCCAGCACTCCCTCTCAGTCAGCACAAGGCAGAACTATAGAAAGTTCTCCCCCGTATGTCCACACAGCCTGCGACAGCCCAGGCCGAGGGACTCGGACCCATGATCTAAAAATAGCTGTGTAGACACTACTTTGAAGCTGCGGCTCAGGCTGTTGCTTGGGCTTTGACATCAGGGTAGAGGGGGCTTTGGAGCCTGAGGTGCAACTTCAGAGCACTGTCGACCCACCTATTCGGAGAGAGCTAGTGCGAGCCTCACAACCCCGAGTCTGTCGAGCGGGCCTGGAGGCTTGTTGCCACAGGCTGTGTAGGTATACTCCCAGTGTCCCGAGATCCTTGCTTCTGCTCCAATCCGCTGGCTGGTTCCTCTCTTCAGTTTTTTGTCCCCCCAAGCCACATGGTGGGGGGAGGAAAAGCACCTCATGGGTCCTAGTGCCCCAAGACTGGGGGTGAGTTCTGGGTGTTCAGGGGACAAGTGACCCCAGCTGGGCTCCATTTTACACCCTCTTACAGATGCCAGCTGGTTATACCCAGCTATTTAGGGGCCTAATTCTTCTCTCACCCCAGTGTAAAGCAGAAGAAACTCTGCTGAAGTCAGTGGAGTTTCTTTGAAGTAACAAATGGTGTCTGTGAGCAAAATCACTGCTCTCCTTAGGGGTAAAATCCTGCCCCGTTGAAGTCAATGGGAGTTTTGTCATTGACTCGAGTGGAAACAGAATTTCACCCTCTTTCTTAAATGAATAGGAGACCTTTCAGTCCTTAGCCTGACTTCATTTTTTATTGTTTCCATGATATTAAGTATTTATTTTAAATGAAAATACTTGAAACTTGTTACATTTCCTCGGACGTCAATTAATGCTATTTCCAGTCTCATTCACACTAAGCAGCTCCATGAGTCAGGATCACATAGTAAAAACAAAAAGGTAAAACACATGAGGCTTCCAGCTATTTATTCACTTACTTGAAAACCAGAAGCTCTAATTATTTATTTAGTGATATACTAGCTTCAGAAAAGTATTAATTTAAGACAAATTAACTCTATACCTCAAAAAGCCACTTAGCACTGAAGCTGGGTTCTTGATGACATGATAGTAGAAATGCCTGTGCTCCATGTATTCTAGCATTCCCATCATTGGTACCACTGGTAGAGCTGTACTGATGGTAGCGTGATAGTAAGAGATTTCCCCAAAGAGGTCAGTTTAGACATGGCTTCATTTTACTTCACCTGGTCTCTTTAACCTATCCTAGATACTGTGGATGAAATTCTGGCCAACAGAAGTTTGGCTTCAATGGATTCAGGATTTCATCTTGTGTCTTCAATTGTTTTTAGCCTATTTCATTCATTGGTTTGTTGCTGTTCTGAAAAAGTCATGTCTTCTTTACTAAGTGAATATATTCTCTCCTATTGAGGAAACTAAAGTTGCTGAGATCTTGAAGGTCTCATCAATTTACATCACTAACCCAACCTAATATTTAATATTAGAGCCAGAGGATTGTGAAAGAATGATGAACAGAAATTTAAACATCCATGGAAAACACATTGAAAGTGACAAGAGAAGTTTAAACATTTACTTCCCAGATGGTATACACGTCCAGAGGTGCTGTGAGGCTATAGAGGGCACTGGTGCAAGAATAGGTTAGGCGCTCCCTTCACAATTTAAAAAAAAAAAAAAAAAAAAAAAACCACCACACACCACCATCGAAGATTTTGTTTACCTTTACCACCTTGGAAAAAGAGAGCATACTCATCTTATCCATAGACACAAACACAATATGCAGACTATCCACACCCAGAAAAATTCTGTTTATACATTTATACAAAATACTCACTGGCAGTGATGTAGTGCTAAATTTTATAGTGCAGGAGCCGTGCAGAAATGATCTCATGTTGATAATTCTGTCATGCATGAAATAATCTCCAAAATGTATCTTGTGTGTGATGTCATCATAAGCTAAAGCATCCCTATTCAAAGCCTAATTTTTTACCAGTAAAATGTATGTAATTAAAAATCTGCACAATAGCAATTGAGACATCACACATTAGTAATAAATACATATACCACATCCACATAAAACATGCACAACTCATCTTTCATATGCCAAACTTTAAGCTAAGTAGCAAGGCACATCCAGAGCACACATGTTGTTAGGCAAAAAGCCCAAAGCCTTCAGTCACAATTGTGTTAGTCCAGTTTAAAGTTGGCACAGCTCTACTGGAACTAAATGAAAGGAGTTACACTTCTGTAAAATGGGAATAATGTAATAGGGAATCAAGCCCCAAATCTTTATACCTAACCCCACAATTTTGCCCATGGAAAAACTTGCAATTTGAGCACAAACATTTGCTTTTCATTCACCAACCATGTGGCTGGGCACCAAATGCCAAGAAGTGTTATCACAATGTGACAGAGGCCCATTGGTGGTTCACTACTCTGTCAGCAACTCTTGTCAGGCCTGACATACTCACAACAGCTAACACATTGGTTTCATAATCTGTAACTAAAAAGGTGTCATGTGAATTATTATATACAAACTGATCACAAATTTCCAGGACTAGTTTTTTGTGCAAATTGGGTGTGTACAAAGAATTATAACTAAGTGCTAGAATTATGTTCTTAAAATGTGTTCGGCAAGCAATAAATAAGTCCAGTCCACCCTAGATGAAGGAATGCGTATTTGCTTTTCTGACCAGCGTGGCCATCAGGCAGCAACAATGAAGGCAAATTTACATATAAGATAAACAAAGCTATCAAGCAGGAGAAAGGACAAAATGATGTTACACCCCAACAGCAGGGCAAAGAAACTTGGTCTGGGCTTACTTTTCAAAGAACACATTTCAGAGGTTTGCGGGGCCATAAGAAGGGGAGAGATCCCCACAGTTATCCATTACTGGGCATCCCTTTGATAATCTGTGTCACTTGTCTCTGGATCCTTTCCAGTTTCTCTACATCTTTTCTATACATTGGTGACCAAAATTGGACACAGTATTCCAACTGAGGCCTAACCAGAGCTGAGTAGAGTGGTACTGTCACCTCCCGTGACTTGCCTCTGTTAATGCAACCTAAAATTGCATTTGCTTTTTTTGCAACTGCATCGCATTGCTGACTCACGTTGGGGTTGTAATCCACCACAACTCCCAGGCCTTCTCAGCAGTGCTGCTGCCAAGCCAGTTATCCTCCATTCTGTATTTGTACATTTGGTTTTTCTTCCCCAATTGAAGCAACTTACATTTGCCTTTGTGAAATTTCATTTTGTAGCTCTCCAATTTATCAAGATCCCTTTGAATTTTAGCTTCTTCACAGTGTTTGCAATCCCCACCCCCAGCTTTGTGTCATCTGCATGCTCTCTATTACTACATTCAGGTTATTAATGAAGATGTTAAATAACATTGGACCCAGGACAGATCTCTGTGCAAACCCACTTGAGACCTCCTTCCAATCTGACATCATTCCATTAATAGCTACTCTTTGTTTGCGGTTATTTAATCAATTATGTATCCACTTAGTGATAGTTCCGCCAACCCCACATTTCTCCACCTCGTCATGTGGGACTGTGTCAAAAGCCTTGCTAGAGTCCAGGTATATTATGTTCCCCACTTTCCCCCTGGCAATTTCTCACTTGCAATGTTATATTACCTTACACACAGCACTCATTACATGGTTCATACTGAGGTACTAAAAAACAATGCCAAGCAGAGTACACTACAACAACACACATTACTGTGGCTCACTACTGAAATGGTCTTTCAAAGCCTTCTTGAGCCATATATCTCCCTGTTGAGCTGCTCTTATTGCCCTAGTATCTGGCTGCTCAAAATCAGCAGCCAGGCATTTCCCCACCATGCTCCACCCCTGCAGAAACTTCCCCCTTTGCTTCACAGATAGTATGAAGTGCACAGCAGGCAGCTATAATAGAGATATTTTTTTCACTAAAGTTTAATTGCGTGAATAGACAGCACCAGTGCCCTTTCAGACGGCCAAAGGTACATTCAACAGTCATTCTGCACCTGCTGAGCCTCTATTTGAAGTGCTCCTTGCTGCTCTCGAAGTGGCTGGTGTATGGCTTCATGAGCCAGGGAAGTAAGGGATAAGTTGGATCTCGCAGGATCACTATTGGTATTTCAACATACCTAATGGTAATCCGCTCATTTGGAAAGAAAGTCCCTGCTTGCATCTTTCTGAACAGGCCTGTGTTTTTAAAGATGCATGCCTCATGCACCTTCCATGACCAGCCCATGTTGATAAAACATCCCCGGTGATCCACCAGTGCTTGCAATACCATAAAAAAGTAGCCCTTTCAGTTTTGGCAAGGTGGTCTGGTGCCAAAAGAGGGATATGAATGCCACCTATCACCCACTGCAGTTCAGGAACCCCCATTGGTGTAAAACCATTCAGAATGTCCTGCAGGTTGCCAAGAATCACAGTCCTTTGTAGCAGGACAATTAATGGCCCTGAACACTTGCATCCCTTTCCATTCTGCTGAAAGAGTGTTCCTCCAAGCCCTCCGCTCGTTATTCACAGCACCAGAGCAGTGCGGGATCACTTGGAATGTGTCCTCCCATATTCTCTTGCTTCTTCTTATGTGGCTGAGCTGCTCCTCTGGTGTGGATGGAGGGATCCTCAAGGCCACATTTCTAGCTGCAAAAGAGAATGCACAGAGGTCCTATTATGAGTGTTTTCACTCCCCTTGATCCACACAAGTTACAAACACTACCTTCTCACTTCCCCTTGGGATTCATAGAGCACAGCGGCAGTCCCAGCCACGGTGAGTACAGCCCTGGGGGAAGGGGGCTATTTGGGACAATGAGGGGGGAGCACATGGGCATCAGTATATGCGGATAGGGCAATTTAATTAAATACTGGCACCATTTTCCACAGGTGGTGGTGATTTTAGCTGAGATCTCACTTCTAAGGGTAGTGGAGCCTGAAAGGAAACAGCTCCTGCATGCATCTGGCTGCAGACCAGGTCTGTATGCTGCTAACCTGTGTTCTGCAATGGTGCCTGCTGAAGTAATTGCTGACTGGCATGGGAAAGTGTCCTACCACGATGGGAGGAATAAGGCAGTCTTCCCCAGAAACCTTTGGCAAGGGATTGCAGACTGCCTCCAGGAAAGTTTCCTTTAAATCTCTATGGAGAATTCATGGGACATCCTGGGGCATATAAACAAACTATTCCACAGGACCCCCTCTGCCTAGCTGCACAGAGGAATAAGAAGCAGAGAGCAACTGTATCTTCATTGGTTATTTCACTACCTCTTCTAGCATGATCAAAAAATAGTAAACAAACAGATGTGTCCCTGCAATATCAAAGCAACCTGCATAATTACCAGAGATTCCTTTCTCTGCATCAGACTTGTCGGTGCTGGACTGCTGGGAGTGGCTCAACTGCTCCAGCATCAGAAAGAAGTCCTGGCTTGCTGTGCCATTGGATCCCCTGGTTGCCGGTCCCCCATACTCCTCCTCCTCTTCCTTGTTCAACACTTCCTCCTCACTGTACAGGCCTGTGACTCCAACTTCCCCAAAGTATCCACAGGTCTCTTGGTGGTGGTGGTGGAGGAGGAGTCTCCCCCAAGGACAGCATGCAGCTCCTTGTACAAGCAGCATGCCTCTGGCTCTGCACCAGAGCAACTATTTGCCTCCTTTGCCTTCTAGTATGCCTGCTGCAGCTCCTTGATTTTCACGTGGCACTGCTGCATGTCCCTGTTGTAGCCCTTCTCCCCCATGCTCCAAGGGATCTGCTCATATATGTTGACATTTCTATGGCTGGTTCAGAGCCTGAAGAATCTCTTCTCCCCATAGGCCCAGGAGATCCACTACCTTCTGTGTACTCAGGTCAGGAGTGCGTTTGCTATGTGGCACTAGTATGGTCAGCTAGGCAGTTGCTAAGTGAGCTCTCCACACCAACCAAACCGGAAATGGAATTTCAAAAATTTGCAGGGCTTTAAAAGAGGAGGGGTGCGTATCTGTATACCTGGTCACAGGGCAGCAGAGTTCAAAATGATGACCAGAGCGGTCACAATGGGGCATCGTGGAACACCTCTTGGAGGCCACTAATTTCAACGTAAGTAAGGCAGTGTCTACACGGATACTGTGTCAACCTAACTACGCCAACCTAAGCACTATACCTCTCATGGAGGTGGAGTTATTAAGTCAGCATAGCGGACGAGTTACCTGGGTGGGAGCAACATTTTAGTGTAGATGCTTACAGAGTTAGATTGATGTAAGCTGCCTTGTGTCGACCTAACTCTGTAGTGTAGACCAGGCCCAAGTATCTTGGGCATCTGGCCCTTAGACACTACAGTGATGGGCATCTCTAAAAATAGAGAATTACTGGAACTAAGAAAATGCTGTATACAGGTTTGGACTCACCCAGCAGCGCCTCCTACTGGTTGCTTCAGGGAATCAGCTTGTCCAGCATCCAGAGCGCCCTCTGCAGGCCAGTGATCTACCTCTCCTCTGGCCCCATGCCCTTCCCAGGACCCAGTGCCCCTGTTACTGGGATGCTGCCCCCTGGCAGTACTCCACAGATCTGGGACTCCCCTCTCTGGGGAACCCCCACCCATTATCCCCACCTCACCTCAGTACCAGGCCACTGCCAGTCACTATCAAGTCCTCACTCCCTGGGGCAGATTGCAGTATCAGCCACTCATCACTGGCAAGCAGGGTTTGGACCTGCTGCTTCTGCCTACCCAGGGCTGTCCCTTTGCAACCCCAGTACCTAGCTGGCCTTACTCTAGGCCTGCAGCCTGGGGTTTTTCCCAGGCCAGAGCTCCCCAGCTCATTTAGCCTTCCTCCAGCCCTGCTTCCCTCAGGTACCTCTCAGCTCCAGCCAGCCCCTCTCTCTCTCTAAAACAGAGAGAGAACTGACTGGCTTTCTGGCTGCCCTGGCCTTTATAGGACCAGCTGAGCCTTAATTGGGGCGTGGCCTCAGATGAGCCTGACTTCCCACTTAGCCAGGGAGCTGCTTGCCCCAGCCTCAGCCCTCTCATGGGCTGTTTTTAGCTCCTGCAGGCACAAGCGGGGTGACTACCCTGCTACATGCTGTTACCAGCCTTTTGTTTGTCTAATAAATATTTCAAAAGAATGACAATATCAAAATAGTCACAGAACACCCAGTCCACATTTTTTCCTAACAATGAGTAAAAGTGATCCAAAAGAAATGCGTATACACCACTGAACACAGGGCTATTCAGGAGAATGGAGGTAGATTGAAGACAATGACTATATCTCACCTCTCTGGCTTTGTCTTTGCTACATTTTATCATGTTAGAACACAATGGTGTAGAGTTGAGTTAGCTAATACATTGTTAACATGATGTGTCAGTCCAGTTTGGCAAGGACAAGTGAGCATTGGGTCAGCTAGTCCTACTTAAGCCCTGGTCCCGGTTATATTTTTGCTTCATCAATGCTGAATCCTGAAGGCCAAGTTTACAAAAAGCAACGTATGCTATAAAATGTGATGTTTTCATATGCCCTTTCTGGCAAGAAATTTTAATGTCTATAATATTCCAGCAACTTCTGAGAACAAGATGTCATACTACTTCATGTTTAACTATTCACATAATAGCAATTCACATGGCCTTGAATATTCTTCTAGAATGTTGTTGTGCTCTTTATTTGGTAACTTATTATACAGTATCTCAGTAAGCAATTAGGACAAAGCTGGCCATCTCAGCGTAATCTTCTAGCAGGACTTCAGTGCTAGGAGAATAGAGAAACTACAACTGTCCCTGCACATCGGGGTTCCAGTCTTGGTCCCTGAATACAAAGCAGCAGTCTGCACTTGCTACCGAGACAGGGCTGCCTTCCCAAGACTACTTCCTCCTCCTCATCAGTAAAACAAAGTCTGTGCTTTTCTCTCCAAGACGGAATGGAAGTGAAGCCCTCAGATGGCTGAACACAACCACAGCTTGGATCCTTTCCTTTTCAGAGCAGAGGGAAGGGATTACGCCCCCTTCCCCAGCTAATTCCTGACCCATATGCAGGTCTCAGCAGTGGCACTGGAACCCTTTTAATAGTGGCACTGCTGAAAGCCAGCCCCCTTACCCCTGTCTGTGCCCCTCCTCCCAGCTGGGGCAGGAAGCAGTGCCATGTCTCCGGGAGGGGGGGGGATCCAGACAGGGATAAGGGGGCAAAGGCTGGGGGTGGGCACAGGGCCAGGAACTGAGCCCTGGGCATGAGGCCCACAGCCGGGACCCCGCATATGGGGCCGTAGCAGAGACCTGGCCATGGGGCCAGTGGCTGGACCCCATGATTGGGGGGCTGGGTAGGGGGCTTGGGCATGGGGCCAGTGAGCTGGGCCAGTGCCCCAAGAGTAGAGCCCCAGTGTGGGGCCAGTGGCCAGGAAATGGGGCCAGACACTGGGACCCGAGCCCAGGGCCAGGGAGCAGAGTCCCAGGCATGGGGCCAGTGGCCAGGAGGCCAGGACCTAGGACTGGTGGCTGTGGATGGAGGCCTGGGACTGGGGCCAGCATGGGGCCTCTATTCATTTGGGAAGCAAAGACCCACAGTGAGATGATTCTAGGAGGGCAATCCTTCCCCGGTTTGTTGCTTAGCGAGGTAAGATAGCTAACAAATCTCAAGCTTCTGAATATAAACTGATTTACTGTTGGTGTCAGGAAGAAGTTTTCTTCCACCTGCCCTCCATAGACAACACAGTCTAATTAGATTGGTTCGTTATGTGCACACACACACACACACATTCATGTTCTGTGGTGTAAAAGGTACCGGCCATTGTTAGATGTATAGTGAGTTAGATTAACTAATAATCTGATCCAATATGGTCACGTCTTTGTTGATTAATGGCCTTGGCGAGACATGTTATTTGTATCATATCATAGTTGTGTAGGCCACTATACATGGGACAGCAAAACTCTTATTAAAGCATAACTGTAGGTGCTTGCATTATTATAGAGCACCACAGAAAGTTAGCTTTGTTTAACTAAGCCCCATTTACCCGTCATTTCCCACATATAATTCCAAAGCAAGAACTAGACTAATATGTAATTCAACACAATTGAAGTAGTTTGGTACCCTCCTACTTTAGATTGCCACACTACCAGAGTTCTGATCAGCAGAAGCGTTGGAACTGGATACCCTCAATTTAAAAAGGGAGATGGGGTGGAGGGGAAGTGTTTTCTGTCAAAGGGCTTCACCTAGGGAATAAGTTTTCCTCCCTTATTCTGACCCTCAGGACAGTCTCCAAGGTGCATTGGCTTCTGGGAAGGGTGGGGGCTTGATGGGAGTTAGTTCTTCATGATGGTGGTCAGGTAGGGAGTTGTGTGATTGGTATAGGGCTCTGTTCTATTGATTATTGGGGGTAGCTGCTGTTTAATTCCATTTATGTTTTTGTAACAGGTAGTGGGGTGCCTAGAGCCTTGGCAAAATAAACATTCATAAGAACTGATGACAGTCTGAATACACAAATCCAACAGCTACAATTGCAAAGTCATACAAAAACAATGTTGAGGGGCAATGCAGAGTTCCTTGGTGCATAATGTATTACAGCTGTTCAACTTGCAACAGCCCAAGTGAAGGCCCAATAAGGTTAGAGACATCTGCTGAAAAGCAGCACTTCTCTATTAGAATATGGATCACTGAAGTAAAGCCTGCTCTAAACCAACTAATAAACATGGATGCAGATATTTTCACTACTGATGCACAGAATACGATTACTTCCCCACTGTTTAGGCATCCCAGGATATTGGCCTTGAACCTAATTTATATTTTTCCAAGGTAGAGTTAACCAATAGGGACGCCAAGGCCCAGGGTGTAAACAACTGTATTTCTGCCTGTTTATGCAAGATTGCCTATATTAGTGTAACTGCCTTCAAGTAGCCCCGAGTGAGAAAAAGCTGAATTTCATAACTGATGGCAACTGATGTATCCAGCTTCATTAAGACAGCCATGGTTTTTCATTTCAGCAAAGGTTCAATCAACAAATAAAGCCCTAATCAAAATTGAGCTTGAAATTAAGGATTGGCTGACCATCCCTTGACATTACGGTACTGTAATAAAAGAAACTGAAGATGATCCATATTGGGGGAAAGGCATCCAAATATTAAGGACAAATAGACAATGGTCATTAAGATTTTTGTATCTCAGCAGTTGCAAATTAGAGAGCTTTATTCAGCTTCAGTTGCCACCTTTCTTTGCCCAGTTCTTATCTCATTTCCTGTTATTAAAAGGGAAGAAAGATACTGTACATTAGGGTAACAAGTAGCTTTTCTAGAAATGTATATGAACATTTTTCTTTTAATGCACAGACAATATGTGAGAGTGCCTTCAGTCAAATACTTCATAGTTTATGGTTTTCAACCCATTCCTAGCAAACTAGTATTTATAACAAGTGCTTAGAAAGATCACCATGGCACTACAGTACTATTTAATGTTATTTTCATAGACTATTCAAGGCTCTTTGCCATTGTCATTTATTAAATGTTTCCCAGCCAAATTTGTAAAAATAATGAACAAATGGAAAGTTCTTTCTACTCAGACTTCAGAGTGCAGTATAGCCAGCTTCTCTGTGAAGATAGCTGGTGCCTTTACTGCCCTCTGCTGGTACATACCAAAAGTGCTCCCTCTTCAAAATAGCTATAATATTTTTGTACGCAGTGTAATTGTAGCCTTGTCAGTCCCAGGTCAGTTTTGTTACTGGCAGTCCAAACCCTGATGAATGCCACAGCCTGAACAATAGTTTAAAGGGAAAAAAAGATGTGCAAATATTAGTACAATCAAGAATTACATATCTTAATTAAAGGAAGTCAGGACTGAGTAGATTCCCAACTAAATCACCAAATAAAGACCCCCTTGCTTGGAGGCCTTTTAGCAGGTCCCAGCCGCTGCCCACATACTCCACCACATTGCAGAGCCAGTACCGACCTCCCGCATTACCCTGGGGGAGGGGTAAGGGCATGGTAGCCCCACGGTTAAGTCAATATGGTTGCGCTCAGCCACAAGGCTGCATAGTCAAATGGCCAGAGTCAACGGGACCATCCCTTGTCTGCAGGGAAGCACGGCCCACTGGCCAGAGTCAATGGAAAGGGGGTTTGGTGGGCTTCCCCCTCCCAAAAGGGGGGCAGCTGGGTAGGAGGACCCAGGCCCTCCCTGCTCCACCAGGTCCCAGCCCAGGGCCCTGGTAGTGGCAATGGGGTTTGCCAGAAAGCTGGTGGGGAATCCACCTGCAACACACCATCTGCTTCAGGGACATTGACTAGTCCCTCCCTGGGCTGCTTCCTACCATGGCTCCTGTAGCTGAAGTCAGGGTGCCTTCGGGGTCTCAGGGTGCCTTGGGTGGCGATTGCAGTCTCTCTAGGGCATCTGCTGCTCCTGTGCCAGATGTGCCCGTTATTTTGGGGTATGCTCATTTATTAGAGTTACATTTCTGGGGGGGGGGGGGGTCTGTAATTCTATCAATGTACTGCTTGTGTCACTTGAGTTTTCATATGGAGCTCTACTTCTCCCTTCTGCAAGTTCCCGCCCAATGGAGCTATCCTGCAGGAACTAGGTTCCCCAGGGCTGGGTTCCTCCAGCCCCAGAACCAGATGAACACACACACACACACACACACACAAAGTCTGAGTGGACCAGGTCACTCAGGACTCTCAACCTGACCCCTTATATGTCCCTGGATTCAGCGGACTGGGTCAAGCAGCACTTTCAAACTACCACCCTTATATGCCACATGTACTGCACCGGAATAGAGTAAGCCTGAGCAGGCTGGGTTGAACAGCGCTTTCAGGCTGCCACCCTTATATGCCCCTGGACTCAACAGTCTGGGTCAAGCTGCACTTCCAAGCTGCCACCCTCTTATGCCCCACTTTCACGTTACAATTGTACTGGTAGTGTCCCACTTGATGAGCAAACCCCACAGTATTTTTGGGCACTACAGGGATCTTTAGCTTAGGTAAGAGGAGCGTTGCTGCAGAGTAAATGGGAAAGCAAAACACACAAAAGAGTAAAGTTCACACAGAGAGAGAGAGAGAGAGGGAAGCAACCAGCTTAACCATAAAAGTTATTTATTGAATAATAATGATAACCACACAAGGAACCTAAACAAACATAACAGCTACATTATTAAAGATCACAAAAGTCATATATAGGAAACTATACCTGATCAAACAAATCAGGGTTAGAAAGTTATACCTGAGGCAGAAAAGAAAACAGAGAGAGAGAGCGAGGTCTCACCACTCCATGAAGCTTGAACTGGCTGGGGTTCCCAGGTGATGGTGTCAAGTATCAGGGGGTAGCCGTGTTAGTCTGTATCTACAAAAACAACAAGGAGTCTGGTGGCACCTTAAAGACTAACAGATTTATTTGGGCATAAGCTTTCGTGAGTAAAAACCTCACTTCTTCAGATGCATAGAGTGAAAGTTACAGATGCAGGCATTATATACTGACACATGGAGAGCAGGGAGTTACTTCGCAAGACAACTCCCTGCTCTCCATGTGTCAGTATATAATGCCTGCATCTGTAACTTTCACTCTATGCATCTGAAGAAGTGAGGTTTTTACTCACGAAAGCTTATGCCCAAATAAATCAGGTGATGGTGGTAGCTCAGGGTCCTGAGTGCTGGATACAGGCAGAGACCCCAGCACGATCAGCCAGGAGAAGCTGAAATCCCAGTGGAACTGATGCAGAGTTTGGATCCAAGCATCAGAACACTTACTGGAGTGTGAGTAGGATTTTTTGTATGGAAACAACAATGGTTCAAGGGAGAACACTAGATTTGTTTATGGGTAAAGTGATGACTCAAGGGTTTTCTTTAGGCTAGACAATAGGAGCTGATCACTTTTGGCTATGGGCGGTGTTCCTTCCAGGGAGCTCACATTGCAATCAGGCAGCTTCAGTATTTTGGATATCAATCAAGGATTCATTATTAGAATTGGTCTGATAACTGCTGAGCTGGGTGTGTGCAGGTGTAGGTTCATTAACATCTGGACTAGAGATCCCCCAAGATAAAGTGCTTCCCTGCTTTTCTGGTCCCAGAGTTCAGTGCAGTTCTTGCCTTGGAATCTCTGTTCTCCATTCTGTATGCTAATGGAGATGCCTCCCTGTCCCATCCTTGATGCAGATGAGGCTAGGGGAGGTGCCTTAATCCTACCACCCTTGTCAGGAGGGGTTTAGGTGTGTCTCCCACCGCCTTTTCATTGCTTTCTGTAAGTCTTTTCTATTATCAGTTTTGGTTCAAGCAGAGGCTGGGGGCGGGGTGTCCTTTATGAGTCAGACAGGCTGGATACTGCGCCCTGGTTCCCCAAGAACACATACTTGACTGAGATCACTCCCTCATCCAGGTACCTGGCTGCTCCTCAACTGGAGCTGGCGAGGCGCATCCTTCCTCCTCAGCGGTCCACCCGGACTGAGTTAGGCTGCTCCCTTTTATACTGCTGCAGCATTTGGAGTATGCCCAGCAGGGTCGAGGAGGCGTGGCTTCTGCTGCTAAGAAAACTGCCTTAACGCCTTCTGCTCCAGTGCGGGGCCAGTACACCCAGTCACAGGTCCCCATTACCTTAGTATCTGAGCACCTTAGTACTAGTCAGTGGTACTAGGGGTTGACATTTAATATAAGCTTCCTGTTGATATTTGCAGACTGGGTAGGAGTAAGCTCTCCTTAAAATCAAATACCAGCAGTGTTTTTGCATGCCTTTATATGTGTACATGCATGTTTATACAATACAATTCCAACTGGGTTGTTCTGTTCCTGGGGGTCATGCATGATTCTGTGTGTTAGTTATATGTTAAATTTTTACATAGTAGATTCCAGCGCTTGGCTGATTTTGCTACCTCTAGAATTATACAAACAATGCTCAGCCTGAAGTAAATGTCTCAATCCGCTGTACATTAAAAATAATGGATGCATATATAAAAGGTTAACACATTGCAGACATTCATTGAAAATGAAAAGTGGATATAATGGCATTTATAAAACCTTTAACCATAAATATACATAGCATAGCTCAGAATAAATAGGAAATTGCTTTTAGCTGCAGGAACTGTACAGAACTTTTGTTGTTACTCTAGAGCTCCTATTGTGATTTTACATGCATTTGCTCTTGAAAGGAGTGTTTTTGAGAACAGCAATTGGTGTACTCCACCTCACATAAAAGCCCCATCAATCTTGACTCAAAGTGAGAAGAAATACTGGGCAGAATAAGCAAGGGCTGTGCGTGAGCTATGCAATGTTGAATTAATGGATAAAACTTTCATAAATGCCATTATATATACACAAGGCTTTGGTAATTTTATGAGTTGCCCAAAGCAAAAATTCTGAGCTTGAATTATTCACTCAGGGCAGCATGAATTCTCTTCTCCCCTGGGAATCAATTTTCTGAGGTTTCCTCTTGGTTGTGCCATCTTCCATCAGTCCATTGTTCTCTACACTGTTTGAGGTTGGATTGCTATTCTATAGACACCGTGTTGCCCAGTAACCCTTGACAAGATCTCTTAACAAGCATCAGGGTGACTGATTCTCCACATGCTTTCCTCATTTCTAATGTGGATTTGCCATGGGAGACTGTGAATTTGCACAATTTTCAGTCAGATTTTGCTAGATTACTGTCAGACACAGAGCTGTCATCTACTTATCATTCATTATGCTCTAAACAAATTTGAAATGGAGGCATATGCCAAATTCTCCCAGACTGATCAGTTATGACTGTAAGCAAGTCAGTTCAGAGACTCAGAGGGGGCAGGACAAGTCAACATATGGCTGTCTGATATTCATTCATTTTTCAAAACATTGAGCCAGATTCAGTTATATGCTCTGGTTGCTTTGTTCTGCTTTGGCAAAATAGGAGTTGAAAACCTAGTTCAACCAGCTACTTAAACCAGGTTTATTGCTGTTTTGCATCAGTGGAGTGATTTTTTTGCATCAGTGGAGTGATTTAAATAGCTTTGGATTCTTTTTCTGGTTTACCAATTGAATTCCAACTGGGGACTGGACCTGTCCCTGATGTGTATTGAAGGCAGCCATCTTGATACATTCCTTACTCCTATCAAATCATCTGAACTAACCTAGTTAGCTAAAAACTGTTGTTTTTTCTATCCCCCCCTGTGGCTATACTTTTTAGTCACAATTTACTATCCATTTTTCTATTTTAGCTAGAGACAAGCCCAAGCCACGAAGCTTGCTGTTGGATCTGAATTTCACTAACATTATAGGTTGTTTAAATATGAACTTTTGCTTTGGGCCCCTATCTAATTTTAAAATGTAAGACAACCAACACTAAATTGCTGTTGCTACCTGTTTACTTCTAGGCCTTGTTTTTGTTAAACCACCTGTACCAACACACCTAGGGATATCTACAATGCCTATTAGATCCCTGCTCTCCTCCAGGAGATACCACCTGCTCTCCAAGCTACTATCCTCCTTATCCAAATCAACCCTAAAATAGGAATAAGTAATACTAATCAGGGTCTTGCATCAGTTAGGCAGTATGTTTCATGCTTTTCCTTATAGGTATGACTCATACTTCTCGGTAGCTGTACCAAAGGACAAAACACCCATAGGTGAGGTAAACTGTGTTTGCACAATCATCTTCC
The DNA here is from genome assembly GCF_013100865.1 of Trachemys scripta elegans. Taxonomy (NCBI): domain Eukaryota; kingdom Metazoa; phylum Chordata; order Testudines; family Emydidae; genus Trachemys; species Trachemys scripta. The sequence continues at coordinate 212,663,844 of NC_048298.1, forward strand.
TCTGGGTACATTGCCAGGGGAGGATAGTAGACAGATCTTCACCTGCTTTTGGAGCTGTGCTAGCCAGACATAGAACCTATAGTGTGGCCTATAAGATCTAGATGATTTCAACAAACTAACTTTGCATTCTAATTTGTTGTTAAAAATTTCGTTGACAGCTGATTCCAGGAGGGAGAGGGATAGCCTGTTCCCCTGCAAGTGACATCACTTGAAACCTTGGCTCCCTCTGCTTCAGCCACTTCTGGGCTGGGGAGAAAGCCCCTGTAACAGGGTTCCACTCACCATGCTGGTGCCTCCTGCTGGTCGGCCTGGGGATTAGCGCCGCAGGTTGGTACCCCCTCTCCTGATGGTGCTTAGCCTGCTCCCACTTCTGCTACTGGACCCACATCACTCCAAGGACAGCAGCATCATTTTCATGACACAGCCCTCTAGCTGTGTCACAATCTGTGCTCCCCTCTTCTGGAGGTGAGTGCTGTAGTCCAATTGTCCCGCCACTTCCCAGTGGCAACTGTAGCCAATTGCCTGTCCACTTCCCCGTGGCCCCAGCACCCTCTTTGTCCTTGCCTCAGGGCCTCAGCCTGCAAATCCCAGCAGCCAGTCAGGAGCCCTCTCTAGCTCCCCTGGTTCCCTGCTAGCAGTATTGCTCTGTCCGGGGTGCTCGCTTTTTTCTTTCTGTCTGCCAGGCACCCACTCCTCCATCCTTAAGCTCCAGGGAGTAACTGGCCCTGCTCTGCCCTGCAGCTCTTCTTATATGGGCCTTCCCATATAAGGGAGTCCAGGGCTCTGATTGGCTGCTTCTCTCAGCCCCTCTCCTATTGGCTGCTTTCTGTGTAGGGCTCTCAACCCCTTAGAGGCCGGTGTGGGGCCAATGCCCCATCAGAGCCCCCTTCCCCTTGTGGGTTACATTGCTTGGTGGGGAGCCCTTTAGTTATGCAAAACCTTAGCTTACACATTTCACCTCCTGTTGCAGGTTGTGGCTCCACCCCCACTGATGACATGTGACTTTGGTTTTTAACATGTTAATGGCAGCCCTCCCACCCACTGACTTCTATCAAAAAAATAATAATAATCAAGACATTAATTTAGGAGAAAGAAACAAGTAGCCTTAATCAGACTAAGCCAATTATTAACAACTTAGTTGATCTGATATTCTTTACCTGTTTTAAAAATCCCATACACCAAAAGTATATTTTAATTAATTGCATTTTATATTTTTGGATAGTTTGACTGAGTAAGAGCAGCAGGAAATCAAAAAGGTTATATGCAGGAATTGTCTTCTGTTAATTGAGACATAATGAACTCTTTCTTCATGTCTTCCCAGTCAGTCTCTGAGGCTTTGTCCAGTAGATTAGAAATGGATTGAGAACCCTAAGCAAAAACCAATTAGACTTAGCAACATTGCTTCCACAGCAGTTTGTTAAAGAAACTATTAGAGAATGTAATGATGGAATCTGAGACTTCATCAGTCACTAGTTATTTCAATTCAAAGGACAGAGGACATTTTAGTTAATAAACTAGATAACTTCTACCCTTATGAATCACTTTCAGGAAGAGAGTATATAAGAGTAATGAGCTATGATAGAGCTATTAGTGCATAGCTAATGAGTCTCCAGTGTGATTGATATGTGTATTTTCTACACATGAATGGACAAACTAGGAAATTGCTTTTGATTAGTCCAAACGGAAGAATGTAGATGGACACAGGAATGGCATTAAAGCAGTGGTCCCCAAACTTTTCAGGGTCGCAACCCTCCTTACCCCTGTCTGTGCCCTGCCTCCCCCAGAGCCGGGAGCAGGACTGCAGATCCCGGGGGGGGGGGCAGGCTGAGGCTGCGGCTGCAGCTGGGGGCAGGGCTGGAGCTGGGTGCGGAGCCATGGCCGAGCTGGGGGCAGGGGCTGTGGTCGGAGCAGAGCTGGGAGTGGAGCAGGGCTGAGTGGCGCTCCCTTCCTGCCACCCTGGGGCTGACCCATGCCCCGCTCCGAATGTTCCTATGCACCCCCCTATACGGGCATGCCCCACAGTTTGGGGACCTTTGCATTAAAGGTTGGTGTAGTGGGGTTATCTATTCAGTCAGCAGACCTAGTGGCCAGGGACCAGGGGTGCACCATTTGTATAGTGGGGGTGCTGAGAGCCATTGAACCAAACTGTAAACCACGTATATGACAGAAACCACTTCAAGTCAGGGGGTATGGCAGCACCCCCTGCACCCCTAGTTCCAGCACCTATGCCAGGGACTGCTGCTCTAGTCTCTCTTTTAGTTCAATGTGTCCAGTACCCCCTGAATGGGTTCAGTTGGGTCGGCTTCCTTGTCAGGAACCCCCTGTCCCAGGGCTAGGTGTAGGGGAATCTGGGGTGGGTAGGGGCTCTCTCCCTTCTCTGGGTCCCAGTGGGAGAGCACAGGAAGGCCTATACTTGGCCCACCTCCCGCTCACCTTCCCCTGGGCCACATCATACCTCACCCAATGCTTCAGTTTGGGGTGTGGCTGCTGTTCATTTATAGTCCTTTGCTCCAAACCTCAGCATTTCAGGGCTGATGCAGGCAACCCTATAGTGTCCTGCACATGGTCCTTCCTATCCCTGGAGCGGTGTTTCAAAAGACGGGGAGAAAGACTTACAGACAGACCTGCTTGGTAAGAGCCGCTGCTGTCATCGTCGTCGTCATCGTCATCATCTCAGGACACCACTCCTCCAAGAAATACTTTCTCTCTCTCCTCCCCCTGCCCAGGCTACCGGAACTCTCTATACCACTCCTTTCCCCACAAGCATGATCAGCAGTGCCTGAGGGGCAGATCTTTCCTGACCCAGTATGGCTCCAGCCTTTCTCTGCCTTAGTCTGAGCATGGGTTTGTAAGTCCCCTCACATTAGGCTACAACTTTGTTAACTCTTAGACTAATGTTGTGGGACAGCTGCTCCCTCAAACTACCAGGCATTAATTGGGTTTGGTGCGGTGTCAACTAGCCTTAAGCCAGACACCTACACGAAAGGAGAGTCAGCTGCCTTAGCCCAACCTTTCTGAAGGAAAGACAAGCATCAGTTCAGCTGCTGACTCTTCCCACCAGGGCAGACAGGGCTACAGATGAAGGGTGTCTCAGTCTCAGCAAAGTTATGACCTTCTCAACCTCTCTGGCTGCTGAGTTCCATGCCACATGTGCAAGGATTTACCCCAATAGGTGGTCTCCAAAGCATTTTCCCCACACTGGCTGCAACAACAGTTGTTCATTATTATACTACCTTTTTGTTGTTGCTATCTCTGTCCTTATCATTCCACCAAGCAACCTCCTGGTGCTGTGAGAAGAAGGGGGTGGGGGAAGACACATGACATCTTGCCAATCTTCCCCCTGTTGGAAAAATTCCTTCCTGAACTCCAAAAAGGCAATCTGGTCAGACCCACAGCATGCCTGCAGCCCAGCTCCACTGGTGATAACCTGCAGAGCAGGACAGCATTTGAAAGTCTGAGATGGATCTTCAGTGACAAAGCAGCCACTCAGCTTCCCTGCCTTGCCCTACTTGGCCAATAGGTGGCCACTGGAGGCACAGGCTCCCCTGCCCGGCCTGGGCTCCATGTGCATTCTGGATAGGGGAAGAACGAAGGGTGGATATATCCATGTATGATGGTAAGAGTCTACTACAGACTACCTAACCAGGAAGAAGAGGTGGATGAGGCTTTTTTTAAACAACTAACAAAATCATCCAAAGCACATGACTTGGTGGTGATGGGGGACTTCAACTGCTCAGACATCTGTTGGGAAAATAACACAACAGGGCACAGATTATCCAACAAATTGTTGGAATGTATTGGAGACAATTTTTTATTTCAGAAGGTGGAGAAAACTACTAGGGGATTGGCTGTTCTAGATTTGATTTTGACAAATAGGGAGGAACTGGTTGAGATTTTGAAAGTGGAAGGCAGCTTGGGTGAAAGTGATCATGAAATGATAGAGTTCGTGATTCTAAAGAATGGTAGGAGGGAAAACAGCAAAATAAAGACAATGGATGTCAAGGCAGACTAGCAAACCCAGGGAGTTGGTAGGTAAGATCCCATGGGAAGCAAGTCTTATATGCTGAGTCCTATGCAATTACACGTTACATCTACAGTATTACTAGGTGAGTTTACATGATTACCATTTTTACAATAGATGCCTAAGGAATGAATAAAGATGACACATTTAAACTATGTGGGTGATTTGAATATAAAAAATAAAAGCCATTAATTTTTAAAAATGGGAGTCTCATCTTTCTTTTATGCCTCCATTTTAGTTCACTGTTTATTGAAAGAACTAGATTCTGCTATCCCCCTATTTACAGCTTGTTAAAGTGCTGCTTTATATACAAACAACTGCAGACAAAAACACGGCCTATATAACCAGAGAAAGAACAGATTTAGGTGACAAGAGTTCGCCTACTTTTATGTGATTAAGTCATTCTGTTATCATGTTACCACTGCCCCCATATTTTGCAATAACTGAAATTAATTTGTGTCAGTTCTGCAGTAGTAATTTACCAAGATGTGTGACATGTTCCCCCCAGGGCGCCACCTGGAACTGGGGTACCACTGAGCCCCTTGTCCCACCAGCCTGGGCTCCCTCTCACACGGTACTGCTGTGACAAGCTGCAAAGCCCTCCAGCCTGCACTTTCACCAGCATTCATACAGATAGGAACACATCCAGGTTCAGTTACATGGAGGCTATCTGTCCAGCCCCCGTAATGAACCAACAATAGAAAGGCTACAGCAAGGCAACTCCGAGCTCCCCAGGCACGCAGCCCCTCTGGAGTATAAACCCAAAATTAAGCTGTCTTGCGCTGCACAGGGAACTGTACAGCATAAGCTCATAAAGTTGGCCCCCTCCCTCAATGTGGAGAGGAATATGCAACAGTCTTTGCCCTTTGAGCTAAGATTCCCATACACTTCACTCCAACTCACTGGTTTAGATAACACAAAAACAAGTTTACTAACTACAAAGGATAGATTTTAAGTAATTATAAATGATAGCAAACAGATCGAAGCAGATTACCTAGCAAATAAACAAAAATAGAAGCAGGATGCAGATTCTTAAATGGCAAGTTGCATTTGCTTTACAGTTTGGAATCCCCATGTGTTTCATTCACAGGCTAGAAATCTCTTCAGCCCGGGTCCAGCATGTCTCCCAATTCAGTCTTTGTTCCTCAGGTGATTCCAGGAGTCTTCTGGGGAGTGAAGAACCCCAGATGATGTCACTCCCTGCCTGATATAGTTTTTGCATATGGCGGGAACTCTTTGTTCCCAAAACTTGGTTCCCAGATCAGTCTGTGGAAAAATACTGACATCCCAAGATGGAGTCCAGAGACATGTGGTCTGGTCACACATCCTTAGAGAGTCATAGCAGCCATTACTTGGAGGCTATCTGTAGCATTCTCAGAAAGGCTCCTCAGGTGGGAGATAAGCTTCTCTTAAGGCCTATTGTTTTTTCCTAATGGCCCATTGCCCTGAATAGGCCCTTCCCAACCAGCTATCTAGACTGAAGGTATCTTGTCTAGTGGGTGTTACCCAGGTGTAACTACATTTGAAATACAGATACATAGTAGGGATGTAAATATTATTTAAAAAGTTAACCATTTAAATGATTAAAATTATATCATTTAAATGGTTAACAGTTTAAAGGGAGAGGGGCTGGGACCACTCCTGCTGGTGCAGCTTGGGCTGGGACCACTACGGCTGGCTGGCATGGCTGAGGCTGGGGCCGCTCTGGCTGGCCGGTGCAGGGCTGCTGGGGTTGGCAGGCTGGACGGCACAGAGCTGCTGGGGTCAGTCAGCCAGCTGGCTGGTGCACGGCTGCTGGGGTTGGCTAGCTGGCCCACCTGGGGGGTTAATGGTTAAGGCAGGTTAACCAGTAAGACTAATGCTTGCCAGCTAACAGGTTAATATTTTACATCCCTAATATGTAGTCAATATTCATAACTTTAGATACAAAAATGATACATGTATACAAATAGGATACTCATTCAGCAAATCATTACTTTCCAATGATACCTCACATGACTTCTCTTGCATAAAATGCATCATAATTATGCTGTAACATATCATAATAATATCACTATGAAGAATATGGGGTGCAGTATCACAACATGTACTAAGGTTTTGTCAGAATTTGTAAATAATCAGAAGTATTTTGCATTGACAATGATTCTGGATTGGGAACTAATTAAAAATTTTACTACATGGTTATTAATAACCCCGTATAAGCAACCTTGCTGGTCACTGAATTTTGAGTAAGTTAGACCCATCTTAATATAATGTTGGGACAAGTATTAAAAAGGAGGCTTTCAAAAAGGAGTGAGGCTGATTTTTGAAGTACTTGTTCTCCTTACAAGATCTAAAGAGCATTGGAAAGGGCTTTCCAGTGGTGTTGAGCCAGATAGTTCCAGATCACATAATTTATTGTTTCTTTTTTAAACTGTAAGCAAGCCAATAAAAAAAAAAAAAAAGGGAAAAAGAATCCACTGTATGTTTAGATTGCTTTACCATAGTGGCTCTCAAACTTTTTTACTGGTAACCCCTTTCACATAGCAAATCTCTGAGTGCAACCCCCCTTATAAATTAAAAACACTTTTTTATATATTTAACACCATTGTAAATGCTGGATGCAAAGTGAGGTTTGGGGTGGAGGTTGACAGCTTGCTACCCCACATTAATAACCTTGCGACCCCCTGAGGGGGCCCAACCCCCAGTTTGAGAACCCCGGCTTGACCATAACAAGTTAAAGCAGCTCAGAAATTGACAAAAATTAAGTCACTTATTTCTCAAACCTAGCCACAAGATGGCATCTCACTATCACAGAACGTTTAGCAAGGGGAAATATATTTTTGAAAGAGAACTAGGCAATTACCAATATAAATATAACTAAAGTCAAAGCAATGGAGATTGTTTTAATGGCAATAGTGTCCTAATGTTTTTAATTGCCACCCTTTCAAAAACTGAAATTGCAGTCTGAACACACCATTAATATAACGAGGGTACTTTGAGGATTTTTAGGCATTTTGATCATTAGAAACTATTTGCTGACTTTGTGGTAATGGATTGCTTTAAAGTAAAAAGTTGGCAATGACTTCCTAATATTTTAGTATTATATAATTCTCAATGACTGAAAAAGTATCTTCAGATCCAATATAAAATGAATTAGGCAGATTTATGTGCAAAATTTCCAGGCATTAACTGGCAGTGAAATGTAAAGTAGAACTAGAGATCAATTTATTGTTTTGTAATTATATTATTGTGGTACCAGGTTTCACTGGCTTTTGAATTGATGTAATAGGGAAGATCAGCTGTTTTTAATTAAAGTCTATCTTGATTAGACCTGACCAAAAAGATGGAATTTCCCTCCTGGGAAATTAAAAAAAAAAAAAAACTTGGGAAGACTTTGTCTTTATTAGGGATGAAAAAAAATCAAAATTTTTAATTTTTTTCGGCCATGCAAAACTTGGTTTCAGGAGAAGCAAAACAGATGTTTTCATCTTGATCCTACCTGCCCAACTCCCCACACAGCTGCCTCCACATGCTACTTGACTCCCCAGGGATCAGGCAGCCCAGGAGGCAGCTGCCAAAGGGTTGGGTAAGTGATTCCCTGAGCAGTTTCCTCAGGGAACAGGCTGCCTGGGGAGTCAGAGAGCCTAGACTGGCAGGAAACCAGGGTGGCTAGCTTGGTTTTCATCATAAGTTTTGACAGAACTGACATTCGCTCAGAATGTTTTGGTATGTTTTCTGATGGAAAAGTGTTCCGAGAAAAATTTTTTGACCGGCTCTAATATTTTGATAAATATCTGGGGACTTATATATACTTTAAACCAAACATTGTTTAAAATATAAGGCCTCTAGTCGTTTTATTCCTATCATAGTTATACAGCACCTCGAGGATCCCAAAGCACATTATTAACTATGGACTAAATGTAGTGGTGCGATTCCATGATTATTTAATTTGGGCTAGGACTTAGGCAGATTCTGTGTGGTGACTCTGTACAGCATGGGCTGTTTTGGTCTGCCAGCTTGGGAACTATAAGGTCTCTGTGTGTCGTGCTGAATCAATAAAGAATCCCCTTTGTGTTTACTACACCTGAATGCTGTCTCTTCTCTATCATGAGAGGTACTGTTGCAATCCCTGTCGGGACTTGGTGGGAGTGTGGGGAAGCAGATTGCACCAACCTAAAGGATGGTGCAGCATGTGTACCCCCCTGCACACTGGGTCACTTGGGGAAGGATTGTGCCTCTGTGAGTAAGTCCTTCCTCACACTACTCCTGTAATGGTGCAGGTCTGCACTGCCCCTGGCTCACGCTAAATGCCCCAGTTGGCATCGCTTCGCCACCACTGAACTGCAGTCCCTTCCAAGCTGAAACACAACTTTTTTTTCCCCCCCAATAGCACACTGCACAACAGTCTAGGACAGCAAGTATACTGCATCCAAGTGAAACTGCAGGGAGAATTTAGCCACGCAGGCTGTAATCATCCAAACTGGAACAAAAACAGGATTAACAGGTCTACTTTTTCAGAATGTAACATGAGATCTTTAATGACCATCAGAGGTCAGGAACTCAATTTAATGGCTCATCAGAAAGTCAGCAACTTAATCCCCAATAAAATCCTGGGGTATTGGTTCACCTACTGCATCATCGGCATTGGTTCCTGTAATAGCTCTGTTTTGCTGAAGTCTCTCATTGAAGTACTGGACATATTTCATGCTGCAATTAGCTTCTGAGATCTAAGAAACTAAAAGCACAGGGTGCTATGGCTGCAGCCTTCTTCAAATGCAGCTTGTAGAAGTGCTGCATCATAGTTTTCCCAAACCAGGGCCCTTTTTTAGCTGCATAAGGGACTTCTTGTTCCAAAAAAATACAGTGAATGATGTGTGCAACTCCTATTATTACTAATGGAAGGTGGATAATGTTTCCAAAAAAATACATCTGTTTTTGGGCTGAATAGTCACAATATGTGCAACATAAGAAGGGTGGTTCCGTGGTTAGAAAATATCAGGGGAAAATAATCAAAACAGTCCTTTCCTTTCTTACTGTCAATTCTTAAACATTTTTATCTGTTCCATTAAAAAAGGGTTCTCCGTTGTTTGCAGTAGGACAGTAATGACGTGCAAGTTAACCAAAACAATTACCTGTTTGAGAGCTATTGCTGTTAGAGAACTGCCCAAATGATATTGTTATAGAGACTGTCCTAGATGCAATTCCACATTAGAACACACCTAGGGTGACATTACTGACAGTGTAATCTCAGTAACTACAATGACTATACTTTATGACAAGTTTCACATCTGAGAATATCCTTCGATAGTTTACAATACTGGATCAAGATCTTTCTCATAAACACTGCTAAGAGAACTATATTCAGAATTATTAACTTTTTTACTTATAATAGTGTGGCAATTTCTCAATATGCTTCCTCTGCATTGTGTGTTTTTATTTTAATATTAGGATTGTCTTGCACTATAGTTAAAGCCTAAAACACTCAGTTCATCCATGATGCTGGGGAAAATCCTGCCATGGAAAATAAAGCCTCTTAATGGAAAATCTGTGGTATTTTAATAGCACTGCCTTTGTCACCAGGCTTTCCCTGAGCTTCTTACAGACCACCGCCAGCATCTTGACAATACAGGGGCATGCACTTCTTTCTGGCCCACCCCTTTGCCCAAGTATTTTATGTCAGGTTCTTTTTGGTCCCTGTTCTGCTTCTTACCATAGTTCAGAAGTTTGTTTTCCCTGCCTTTGGGTATAATCTGCACTGGATACCCCAAGAGGAGACCAAAAGTATCTCAAAGGAATGTTTGTTATAAAATCCAGATTAATAAATTCACAGCTAGTCTATGGTCTAGGTGACAGTCTAACAAAGAGGTAAATTGTGCTATTTAAGCAGAACCCAGGATAAGGAGAGCCTGAGTGCACTGCCCCAGGAGGAGCATCAGGAGCCATTCTGCCTCAAGCTGGTGCAAAGAGACAATAAGATGCCATTGGATCAGGCCCTAAGAGAGTTTTATAAGGGATCCTGTTGAATCAAACGTAAATGGCTAGATTAACTAGCCATAGGAATGGTTAGTTAACGTCTGCGCTCTGTTTAACATTACAAATGCTGTACTTTGTAAGCTCAGGAGACACTGTGCTAGAGGAGGGGTTTCTCAAAAGAGGTACTCCCCAGAATCATTCTACCAAAAGGCATTTTATTTAGCCGAGCTTCCCCTACCCCCCTGAGAGGAATCCTCCAAAACATTTTCCCTTGCAGACATTTTTCAGACTCCTTTCCCCAGAGGGTTTCCTCTGATCCCCTTAATAGAGGATTTTATTGATGATACAATTTTAATGTTTACAAAGTACAATCTCATTTTGTTTGATTTGTGCCACATCTTTTCTTTTAGCTAGGCTCACCTTCCCCAAGAGGAGGGCGGTATACTTGACATGTGCATATTGTCTTTTGCTGCTCTGGACTACACTAGATACTGGTTGTGTGTGTGTGTGAAACTCATTTTACTGTAAGTTTATCTTCTTGGTGCATAATACCAGACAACATTCCCATTGCCTGAATAACCGTGCAGTCATTATGAAGGCAGTAAGAACTGAATTGCTAGCTCTGTGAGTAATTACTGTTAGATTTTGCCTCTTAAGATTGCAAAAAGGATATTGTATTATTATATACAATTATCTTCACTTAGCTACTATCTGACTGTTGGCCAAGCTATTAATGTACCATTATGCTTCATATGGAATGCTATTATTTTCAGCTGAGCCGGAAATAAGCAGACACTGAGGCCATAAATTACAGTGTTATCTTCGTTGCCATGCATCTCTTTTTATATGTAGCCATCTTCCTTGTCAAGGGTGAAATATACTTCAGTGCAAACTAGTAAGTTGATATCTGTTGATTCACTGGTTTGCAATACTTACCTTGAGTCTTCATCTCCCTCGCCCTTAAGTGTGAACATAACACAGCAGGTTGTTGGAAGGTTCTGGACATCTGCATTCCCCCTAAACATGATCCGTCTTTTACTAACAGCAAATCCCTACAAGTGGGTGTGACAGAGCATCATCCTGCTCCTGTCTCTTTTCTAGACACAAACGGGTTGGAGACCATCTACTGGTCAAACATATTGTGCAATTTATTTACTGCATTCTTCCTACCAGCTTTACAAATGTGTACAGCTCTGTAATTACAAGCCTACGATCCTTAACTCACACTGCTAAGAAGCAGGGCGACAGAAGATATCTTTCCCCCTAAGCAATCTTTCCTGGCCGTGACTGTCAAAAGCCTGCTAGTCTCTCTCCTCCCACCTGACCACTTCCTTCTTGTCCCTTTTCCACTTTCTGGGCTAATTAGCCCTTTGGGCTCTCCTCAGCCCATCCCAATCTATCAATTAAGCACAGCTTTGCCCCACAGGTTTACTCCAGAGAGATTTAATTGGTGATCCAGTGATGAGTGCGCTGTGGGATACATGTTGCAAAGTCATCATCTATATGGGTAGGGCAGAAGCAACAATACAGTGGGGACCAAAGATACAGTTTCACTCCTGATGTTGGAGTTTCAGAAACAGAGGAAGAGGTTGAAATTGCTTTCAGTTTAAGCTGACGTGTCAGTTTTCACATATACTATTTTTGGGGTGTATATATGTAATTTTATTAGAGTTTGGTGTAGCTCTCCCATTTAGGGTGGCAAGTGTGAAAAATAGGGATACTTTTTAGGGGGGGATATAGTTGCTTATATAGGACAAAGCCCCTAATATTGGGATGTCTGGTCACCCTATCTCCCCTATACATGTGTGTTACAGCAGCTGCCAGTCATTGTTTCCCAGGGGCTCCCACTTACTCTCAAAACTTACTAGTCTGAGCCTGCTGCACAACACAGTTGCCATTTGATCAGAAACACACACCTGAGACAGCTAGCAAATTTCCCTATTCTGGTCTAGTCAGCAGGATTAGCCCCATTGTATGATATAGGTATTGTTTTTATTATTAGTTAGTTATTCATTATTAGTATTGCAGTAGTGCCCAAGCCCAGAGTTCCTAGTAAGGATGAAGGACCCTTGAATTCGCTGCTGTCCAGACATGTAGGCAGGCACAGTCCCTACCCTGAAGAGTTTGCCATCTTGTATTTGTGTGTATAAACTTAGTGCCAGTGAAAGATGCCAGTTTGACAGTCCCGAACAGTAAAGTTCCCTCTCCACAGAGTACATGAAGCATGATGCCAGCTTTTCAATGCTGACATGGCAGCATGGCTCATGTCACATCTGGAAGAACCACTGCTGGGAGCAAGAGGTCAGTCCTATTTTCAAGCCTATTCTGAGAGTGGCAATAAGCACTCCAATGGTGGAAGGTGGTTTTGGGATGTGACCTGGACTAGGAACACTGACTCATTTCACACATGCCTCGAAAAACCATCAGGGGGTAACAACTTTTTGTCATTACTACCCTGGGCTGAATTTGAATTGGCAGCTCAGATCTGAAATGCTCCATATCCTATAACCAGTCTCCTACATCTTCCAGTCTTCCAAAATGATCCTCCGGGATTGCACTAGACTTCCATTTCAAATCTTTCTGTGCGACTTAGTCCAACGTTCCCTTATTTAATCTTTTTTTTAGAAAATGCATAAAATGATTTGCCACTTTTCTCTCCACTACTACACAAGGGAGACACACGACACAATGCCTTCAATTTTCAATTTTTCTTTCTGATTGGACTATTCACAGAGAGTAAAATTTACCCTCATGCAGTGGGGCAGCACAAGGCATATGAACCAAGTACACCTTATTTTGAAATCTTAAATGGAATTTAGATGGTGCACAGACTTTGTGCTGGCTTCTGCCTGGGACTGAATTTAATCCCTAGAACGTCTTTCATCAAGCTCTCAAAATGACTATCTGCATTGCCCCTTCTAGACTTGTAGCAGTCAGTAGCTCAGTGGTTTAAGCATTGGTCTGCTTAAACCCAGGGTTGTGAGCTCAGCCTTTGAGGGGGGCCACTTAGGGATCTGGGGCAAAATCAGTACTTGGTCCTCCTAGTAAAGGCAGGGGGCTGGACTTGGTGACCTTTCAAGGTCCCTTCCAGTTCTAGGAGACAGGATATCTCTATTAATTTAATATTACTGCATAATAGAGCTCAGTTTTGTAATAACCTCACTGCCCTGGCACAAAGCAACTGCACACTAGCCATGATATCTTCTTTACCAGGGAAAATTGACCATCAGGTGAGGAAACATGCACCTGGTCTTCCTTGCCATTAGAGAGCTTTAAAGAATGGAATAAAACTTAGGAATTCTTTCCATTTCACGGTCTCCCTTACCACAGTCAAAGCTCTCCTTTCATTGCCCTCCACGCACTAGCCTATCAAACTTGGTAGGAAGCAAGTCCCATTAAGAAGACTGCATTCCCCATCTGACCGCATGATTCTGCCCTGTGCTACTAGGCCTTGACCAATGCATCATTAGTGGAAGAAAGTCAGAAACAGACTCAATTATTTGGTCAAATATGGGAGGCCAGTACTTCAAAACTACAAAGTAGGCTGTTGAGAAGGCTCAGTCCTTTGGCAATGACCCCTTTCCCTGCAGACTACTTGCTGAGTTGAACCTAAGACTCTTATTACAGATTCATGAATAATTTTAATCTATCTTGGCAGCTTCCATAAGCACTGCAGTCATCTGGAAGAAAAAATCCTCAGCAGTCAGTGTAAAGTAATACAGCCATGCTTTGTATTTGTCTCTCATAGATCAGGATACCTGGTGGAAAAAGAGAGTTTGCATTTTTTATATATTAAAGTTCATCAGAAAAATGTTATAGTTACAGAAAAATGTTTAGTGTATAATGCTAAATAAGATGCAATAACTGTTCTCAATATTATGTCTAGCAGAAAACTAACAAAAAAGTATTTATCTGAAATGTGACTAGTCCTTGTTGTATTCTAAGGGTAATCAAAGGTTTACTAATAAAGTTTCAGAAGTTAACAGCATTTTAGCAAGAAAACCTGGCAATCAGACACTCATTTATTTCTTCATTTAATCTTTTCCCCTAGACGTGGGTTTTTCATTGAACACTTAGAAGCAGTGTTTGTTGTGGACAAAGGGCTATCAGATGGCAAACCAGATCCAAGAGTTTTATTTCCCTAGGACATTATGGTGCAAGATGGTATCAGGGATCACAAGTAACACTTCTTGGGATAGGTACTTGAAGCACTACCGTCTGCTATCTAATACTACCGTCTGATATCTAATACTGCTTTCCTAATGTTACTTTTCCCTGTAAGAAATCGTTGTAGATACAAGTGAGGTTACACTGTCACAGTTAGGGAGGAAAGTGTCCATGAGAGCGTGAATGCAAGGGAGATGTATTAAAATGTGTAATCTCTGTTTTAAAATGTGGTCCAATCCACAAAAAAAGTTTGGTAACCTATCAAATAAGAAAAAAAAAATCCTTAGGATGCAAACCTTTTAAAATGTCAACCCTTATTTTTATACCTTGCACAATAAGATCCTGGCACGTAACTAGGGCTCTGAGGTGCTACAATAATACAAAATAAATGTAATAATAAATTGTTATTTGTAATTGGTGGAGTTTAGTCCCACTTTGACACATTTCTGAAATGAGCTGTAGGTAAAGATATCTTATAATTCACCCCACAAAAATGAAAATAAATGACAAGTTTTTGTCACTGAATGAATAGATTATACACTCTTGAGAGCAGCTGAAATAAGGTGTATCAAAGAGCTCTATGTGCAATCACCATAGAAATATCTATGTAGTCAGAAGTAGATAAAACAAAAACCTGCAACATACTTAAAAAGAGCCCTCTGCCTGAAACAGAGCAACGGAAGAGGGAGTATTTAAATCAGCTTCTATTTATTTACAAGTGTTGGCAACAGATGGTTGCCAGCATTTCATCAATACGTCTGCTTCAAAGCAGCAAACTAAAAAGCTGTAACAAACAGCACAGTTTATACAATGACTCTCCTCCTCCAGCCCACTCCCGTGTGCCTTACCAGAAACAAGTGGTGTAATTCGTCAGAGAGTGAAGCAGTGCGAAAAGGAAAGAGATGCAGTTATGTAACCCTTCTGCCCATCAGAGTTGGCAGCAACAAAGGCCGGGTTCAGTTTCTGGGGGTTCCGTTTCAATAACACAATGCAAAACCGGCTCGAGTCCCCACGCAGTGACCTGGGACAATTACATACCACCCCCCGGGCGTCTCTAAGAGGCAATACTTCCCCTGTCACAAGCACAGAGTCTAAGTGTAGCAAAAGTGTAATAAAGAAGGGAAACAATGTGACACTATGTTGGGGAAACACCACAAAAAGGATTCATAACACAAACTATGAGCAAAAGACCCACCCCAAAGTAAGTTTGGCAGTGTCCTTTTCCCCTCAGGGTCATAAGTCCAGCAACCCAACAGTTGCCCCACCCACAGTTTCTGTTCTTGGTCAGTGCAGCCCCCAGAGTTCAGAAGTTCATCTGCAGAGTTTACCTCCCAGCCTGGGTGGAAGTGGGGGGAGGTATGAGGGCATCTTACATGCTCCGCTGCTCGGGTGGATGGCCGCTGGCCATACCTCTCCGCAGGGTTCTGCTGCAGTCTTCACTTTCAGCTGCCCTGCTGGCCGCTCCTCTCCGCTAGCCATCCTGCTAGCCACTCACCAATATGTCTTCAGCCCCCCCCCCACCCCACTTAACACAGCTCTCAGTGATTTCAGCTCTTAGTAACTTCAGCTCTTTAGTGAGTTCAGCTGTTAGCAAGGGGGCCCCAGTGCTGGCACACTCAGAACCGCTTGCCCAAAGTAGGTCTAATGCTTAAAGACCTAGGAATCAGTGATTTCAGCTTTGCAGCATGTAACAAGACTTCTAATGGAGTCAAAATTAGCTCTGTTATTACACAGTGGAGAGAGAAGGAGTCGACATGTTTAGGGCCCACACTACCAGACACACATACCTGTCCCCAGCCTCTCTCAGTTCACTGGGCTTTGGAACCCATTTCCCTTGCCTAGCAAGTGATACTTAGTTGAGGGCAAGTCCCTCTGTCATAAAATGCCAAGTACAGTTCTACTGTCCTTGATTCCATAACCAGGATAAGGATAACAACACTTTATTACTCCTGCCCCGATAACAAAGAGACTGGGGGTCCCACAGCAGTCAAAATGATCATTTGGGCAGGCAGTCCCTTCATGCTAGGCAGGGTGGCTGTGCCCATGCAAACAAGATCAGCCCCTGAAGTCCTTTTCCACAACTCACTACCAGATGTCAGGGTAGAGCTCATTCTGACTGCTTACAGTTATAAAACACGGAAAACACCATGCTCTTCCACAAACCAGAAAGCAAGAATATCCTGAACACGATCAACAGCTTCTCCTCAGTGATGTCTCCTCTCAGTGCTGGTTTTGTGCATAACAAATAGTTTGGGGAGGATTTCTCTCTCCCCCAAATACAGAGCCTATCCTACAGTAACAGGGAGTGTATAAATACCTACTGTAGCTAGAAAGAGTCCCTCTTCTGCCTCTTTTTGTAAGGCAGTATGTTTAGAAGATAAACCAAATTAGCCTATATATGTCTCCTTTTATACCCATTTATTTTCAAGTAATACACAAACTGAGTAATCTAAGTCCATCCTTCAGGTGAATTTGGATTTCAGTATGGATGCCTGTGGCACACTTACTTTTGACAATTGTCTTGGCTAAAGAAAATACATAAATAGAACTGGTGACCTCATATTATTTTAATTTTACCAGACTGGAGGCCTCATACCTCACATGTTCATCCTCAGAGTTAGATCAGTTGCCATATGGGAGTGATAGGCTTGGGAACTTTCCTTTGAAGTTATTCAAGTTAATTCAGCTCCCTGCTCCCATAAACACTAAATTAACTCATACATTTAAATTTAAAGAGAAAGATTCAGTCCCTGTATGCACCTGGGAGACACTGCTTTTGAGGACAAAGTGGAGATAGAAGAAAAAGTCAATTATATCATCATAAGTGAGAGAGACAATGTAATGAACAAACAGCTGTTTGAAAATGGAAACAGATGAATGTTTGCTTTGAACCTCTCTTATCTATTAATCTTCTGTAAATATTTAATTTGGAATTGATTGTCCTGTTCCAATGTTAGCATGTGGCAAGCAATAGATCAATCTCTCATTAGTTCAGTCCTGCAAGTCAATCTAGGGCCAGAGTATCACTCACATCACAATCTGCCATAGCCTACACAGCCTGCTTGGGGTCAGATGCCTCCATTCAGCAAGGTATTTAGGCATCTGCCTAACTTTAAGCATATGCTTTGCATTGGTTTCAATGGCATTGCTTAGTGCTAGAAGTTATACATATGCTTCAGTACTCTGCTTCATAGGTGCCATCGTCAGTAGCTGTGCATCATAATAAAAGAGGGAATCTTAAACTGAGCTAAAATATAATTGAAGCAAGTTCAGATGATTTGTGAAAAAACAAGCTATTGAGGGAAAGGTAGCAAGGTTGGTTTTATTCTGCTTTTCGTGTATGTTTGATAAATCCTCATTAACACACTAGATAAAATAGGGTACTTCACTACTTGGTGACTGGGAGTGTAATTAAAAGCAGATATGTTGTGAGAGTAGACCCAGCACAGACCCAGTTTTAGGTTAAAAAAGGAATTTGTTTGTACAGGTTTAGGAAGAGACTGCCTGACTAGCTCAGCACTTCCCAGAAGAAACTGCCTGAACACGTTCAGAGCCAGAGGGAGGTGCACAAGAGGTCATGCTCTGGTCAGATTCTAAGACACCCCAAACGGTAGACAAATAGATTTTCATTGTGAATCTTTCCACTGGAGTGATATGGGAAGGAGCCAGTGCCTTGCCACTTTATGGAAGAGCTCTGACATATAACAGTATCTCTGTAGCTATCTGCAAGAAGCAGAACTATAGGCTCTAGCTACAATGTATTTTGCTGCTTTCATTAGAAGTGTTAATAATGTATACTTTTAAGATATACCAATATATATTACCATTAATAATGTAACTTCCACAACGGATAGGGGAAGTAATAATCTCTTTTGTGCTTTAATGTAACATACCAGTGCTCTGCTCCCACCTGCCACTCCAAAGACTAAATTGTGGAACCTACACTGGTTTGAAAGAAGAAAAATTTCCATGGACAATATTGTCAACCCCGAGTGTTCAGAAACCATGAGTTAGACCCAAAAAAGCATGAGATTGGCTTTAAATATCATGTGATTAAAAGAAAAGAATAAATTTCCTTTTTATTTGCCTTTTAGTTTATGGGCCTTTACAGTTCACTCAGATCACATTTTAAGGTTTTTCTCTGCAACCCTATGGTCTTGAAATGTAGCTTTTATTTTTTGCTTTAAGAAAGGCAACAAATGTCATGAGACTTGCATTAATTGCAAGAGTTGGCAACACTGCGATCTGGATCATTTAATAACAACAAAAGACAAAGCACATAGTCCATTTTACTTTGCAAGAGCCCATCAGCCAAAAATATCCCCGACTGACACTTTCAGCATAATGGCCAGCATGTTGCAGAACTCTTTTAATGAACAAACCTGTTCCATTGCCATTAATTGCATAGCTTATATAAATGCCTTCTATGTCTCAGTACCCCTCATTCTTGGGACTCTCTGTTCCCTAACTGATGGCCGCCCTTTTTTGGACTAGATGGCGGGAAATTTTGTTTAAAGAAAAATCATAATACCTGGTGTCTAGGTTTTCTCCTGTGATTGCCCCCTTCCAACAACCACTTTTTGCTGCCTGTATTGCATTGAACAGAGCACTCAGCCACAGAATGTCAGAGTAATTTTGGATGTCTGTTCTCTCTGACAGTCACAGGAGAATATGATAGTTTCTTGGTCAAGAATTTGAAATAGATGTCCCCAACGGATTACTGCTTCCTCAACTATGGGAGCCAGAAAGACCTCTGTGGAGGCACACCTTGGCTTGAGTATACCCAAAGGCATTTTTGTATTTATGTTCTCATTTTAAACATAAAAAATATGTAGAAAGAATTAATTTTGTAACTCAAATGCTGCTAATATTGTTATCCTTGTTTGATAGTTTAGCACCATCTGTTCATCCAAATTAAAAGTTTCTGGCAAATCATCTCAGGGAAAGTGGCTTTTTTGTTTCTCCATGCAGCAGACAAACTCTTAGTGTTACACAGATCTGGTTGGGCAAAGAAATATGTTTTTAAATTGATTGGTTTAAATCTGTGTTGTCTGAAAAAAAATGACTTCTTAATGTAGTGACAGCTGGGCTGGCTCCCTCTGGCATGTTTTCAGTTCACATTATATTGAACCTGGATCATTTGTTTTATAACTGGCTGTAGCACAACAAACAGATCCTTCTAATCTCAGGTAGGCACAAATTGCACATAAATTATATTTGTGTCCATGGGGATACCTTTCCAATGTTTTTAAAATCATGCCCAAAAAGAAATATAAAATGGCCACATGCTACTCCTCCATTGAGACATATACAATTATAAATGTGCATCAACTGGAATAGTTGTGTATTCCAAGATGCTATTTTTAGGCTGTTTTTATTAAGAGTTGAGAAAACTACTCTGCTTATTAATCTCTATTTCTTATTGAAATAACTGTATTCCACTTATTGAAACCATAACTAGAAAATTAAGATTCTATTCTTAATTTGTATTACAGTTACACCTAGCGGCCCCAACCAAAATAGTGTCCCTATTGTACTAGGCAGTATGCAAACACAAACAGAGAGATGGTCCCTGCCCTGAAAAGCTTACAGTCTAAATAGAGAAATCAGATAAAGGGTGAAACAAAGGTACAGCGAGATGAAGTGATTTGCCCAAGGTCATTCAGCAAAAAAACAGACAGCAGATCTGAGTTCCAGTGCAGTACTCTAGCTACACTGCCTAACAATAGTTATCTAAGTATTTCTGAAGCACATGGCATGTAAGGGGCATGATATAAAATGGGTAGTATCATGGGTTATGCTACTTTCTTCTGTTTCACAGGAGGAGCACCTGCATGG
Organism: Trachemys scripta elegans; assembly: GCF_013100865.1. Lineage (NCBI taxonomy): Eukaryota > Metazoa > Chordata > Testudines > Emydidae > Trachemys > Trachemys scripta. The sequence continues at coordinate 212,683,825 of NC_048298.1, forward strand.
TGCTAGTCACTACAGTGGTGAATATGTACCATGTAGCCCCAAATATGTATTTGAAAAAGACTTTTTAAATAATCAGTTTGGCAGGAATTGAAGAAATGTTGATGCTGTCCAAGGCTAGAACAATGGAGCCAGAGCAATACACAAACTTCCCCACATGGCTCAGGTATGCTCCTCGTTCCTGACCTACAGCCCTTAAGCTGTTCTAATGTCCCGCCCTGCAGGAAGTACTTTAACTTACTTCCAGGGAGAGAAGAACTAGCTGAAGTTGGATGGATTCGTTTTTTTATACCAAGTGGAGAGCAATAACTGTCAGAGGGTTTCTCAGAAGTACTCTCTGTCTATGGCTAGTCCCAAGGCTCTGGGCATTCTGTGCTGAAGGAGGAGGGAAGAGAACCATTACTCTTCTAAGTGCTGGGTTGTTGTGGTTTTTTTGCTGCAATAAAGCTATTAAATTTTAATAAGCAATCATGTCTTTGGAATTAATGAGCAACTCAGGTTATAAAAGTCTCTTAGTTTACCAATCATTCCTGTTCCCTATAACAAAACACAACAAAATGCTATTAGGGACCTCAGACTTGGCATTGCAACAGCAATAAAGTGCCAGATACCAGGATGTTGGTTGTTTTCCTTATTAATTTTTATACAAGACCCACATTCCCAGTCCAATCTAATAAATTCTAACTAATTAAAAAAATTAACATAAAGCATACCTTGCAAAACAAGCAACTTCATCTTTAATTTGTGCAAGCCTCCTTCCTCCCTCTCCATGGCCTGTTATCTTCTTTCCCTGCATCACATCATGCTGGATGAAATCTAGACAGCAAAATCCCCTGGCCCTGGAACCCCAGCTGTTGTCCTTCTCCCTGTGAAGGACCATGTACACTTATGGAACCAGATGCAAATGTTACATAATAATGTGAAATGAGAACTAGAGAATCCATGTTTTTTGTTGATTGTACGTTTTGAATTGTTTAGAAAAGTGTGGCCATTATTGTTTTATGGAGCTGGAAGATGCAGCCTGCTTAGTCCTTACTAGCTTCGTTGGAGGGGGCCATAAGTGTTGCTAACACTTATGACTACATATATACTCTTTTTAGTTCCTGCCCAGTAGTCTTCAACCTTCAACCAGAAGAATATACCCTGAAGGCTTGCTTTGTGTTTTACAAGGGGAAAAGTATATTAGGGTTACAAAAATAAATACTATGGAGAAAGCAGGCACATTAATAAAAGAGAGGGATAAAACTAATGTCTTAAAAATACGAGAGGTTCTGAACTCATTTTTAAAAATCCATCTTGTTAAAGCTGGCTATGACTATGTCTACACTGCAGCTGGCAGCGTGTCTCCCAGCACACATAGACAGACATGCGCTAGCACCGCTAGGGGTCTAAGGGGTATATAGCCAGAGGGGTGGCAGCTTGGGCTAGCTACCTGAGTACAAATCCACCCCCTGGGTACGTACTCAAGTGACTAACCCCAAGCTGCTGCCTTTGCTATCCCTGCTACGCTGTTATTTTTAGCGCGCTAGCTTGAGCAGAGCTAGCATATCTGTCTACCCAGCACACTCCCAGCTGCACTGCAGACATACTCTGAAAGATGGTAAACAAAGGGTAATGATAAATAAGCAAAGTGAAATGTCATGTCTAAAATTAGATTGTGCCATGTCTAAAATTAGATTGTGAGCTTTTGGGGCCAGGACCTGGGTTTTAATTCTACAAAAGTCCTAGCACACTGCTATGTAAGTACTTATAAAAAATAATTACTGAGTTATGGAAAGAGTCAGTAGCTGGTTATTGCTGGGTTCGGTATTAGGCCTGATCTTAATTAATATCTTTACTATTAATTAGAAGTGGGTGTCAGCATCTCATTATGAAATCTTGCAGGTAATACTAAATTGGGAGGATTTGCAAATATCAGTCAAGATAGAGAAATAATACAATGAGACCTAAAGAGAAGAGAAGTAAGGATAGGAAATAGAACAAAAAGATGATTCATCTTGAAAAATGCAAGCTAGTATAGTCAAAGAAACAGACATCCAGTGGGTGAGAGAAGGCAGGGATAGTACCATTGAAAGAAATCATGAACAGACCGGACAGCAAATCTGACATTAATTTGGAGTATGACCTGGGAGCTAAAAAAGTCAAGGAAATTTTGAGGCCTGATCTTAGTAACACTAAAATGTGTGCATAATTTTAAGCTTGTGAATAATACTCAATGAACTAGTAACGTGCTTGAGATAAAGCATGTGCTTAAGTGTTTGTAGGACCAGGCCCTTGGTCTGCACACGCAGATAAGTCACTGAGCAGACAGATAATAGATCTTCTTTATATGGCTCTGGTGTGACACTGGAATAGTGTGTTCACTTCTGAGCTCTGTATTACCAGAAGATGCTAATACATTGGAAGCTGTTCAAAGAAAAGCAACAAAATCGACCAAGGAGTTGGATTGATGATTTTAGAGGAAAGATCAAAAATGAGAAAGCTGTATTGCTTGCTTAAGCAATGACTAAGGAGAAAATACAAATATTTGAAGGGTATATATGGCAAGGATGGAGAGAAATTATGTAGTGTATAGACAGTAAAAAGAGTAATGGGATTTAATTTAGGAAAGAGACAATTTAGGCTCAATATCAGAACATTTTCCTGAACAGTGAGATATATTAGACTAGAACAGTCTCCCAAAGAAAGGGGCTAAACCCTATTCGGCGGGACTTCTAAAACTAGAATGGCCAAAATATTATAAAATGTATTGTAGGGAATAATCCTGTACTGGCAAAAGGTGTACTGGGTGATTTAACAAACCGGTATATAACTTCGCTCTTTCTTTTACTCATCAAAAATAAATAAATCCTGGACTCATGGAAAGACAAGTTCAAATGAAGACATGATGAATGCAAAATAAACATTTACATATTTTGGAGACATGTGCCTTAGATAGTGTCTCTGGCCTAAATCCACAAAGTTACTTAGTTACCTAAGCCCCAGCTTTAGGCACCTAAGTCCCAGGAATCATGCTAGAGTCTACTGCAATCCACATAATGCTGTTAGGCTGCTGCCTAACCCTGTTGTTGTCTAGACTCTTTCGGTGCCTACATTTTCCAGGTAGAAGTTCCCCAGGTACCTATGTTTCTGCCTCTTGGCATGTGCACTGCTGCTTCTCTCTAGGCCTCTGCGCACCCATCTGCTGCCTAAGCCTCAGCATGATCCACAAACCAGGGGAAGATAGGCGGAGGAGTGCCTATTTGCCTGATCTGATAGTCATGCTCAGAGCATGCTAAGGGATCAAACCTTGTTCAAAAATTAATCTGTGGGGGGAGAACAGGAGGTAACATTATAACTTTTAGCCCAATGGTTAGCACATCACCTGGGATGTGGGAGACCCAGGTTCAATTTCCCCTTCTGCTTGCAGGGGAGAAAGGATTTGAACAGGTAGTTCTCACAAGGCTGCACTAATTCATGGGTCATTTTGGTCACTTTCACGGTCATAGGATTTTAAAAATTGTTAATTTCATGATTTCGACTATTTAAATGTGAAATTTCACAGTGTTGTAATTGTAGGGATTCCGACCCAAAAAGGAGTTGTGGGGGGGTTGCAAGGTTCTTTTAGGAAGAGTTGCAGTACTGCTACCCTTACTTCTGCACAGCTGCCAGCGGCGGCACTGCCTTCAGAGCTGAGTGGTGGCTGCTGGATGGGAGCCCAGCTCGGAAGGCAGAGCCACTGCCAGCAGCAGCAGCGCAGAAGTGAGGATGGCATAGTATGGTATTGCCACCCTTACTTCTGTGCTGCTGCCTGCAGAGCTGGGCCCTCAGCCAGATGCCGCCACTGTCCGGACAACCAGCTTTGAAGGCAGCAGCGCAGAAGTAAGGGTGGCATGGTATGGCGTTGCCACCCTTACTTCTGCGCTGCTGCTGGTGGGATGCTATCTTCAGCGTTGGGCACCCGGCCAACAGCCACCGCTTTCCGGCCGCCAAGCTCTGAAGACAGAGCAGATGTAAGGGTGGCAATACTGTGACCCTCCCACCCCTAAAATCACCTTGTGACCCTCCCTCCAACTCCCTTTTGGGTCAGGAGCCCCAATTTGAGAAATGCTGGTCTCCCCTGTGAAATCTGTATAGTACAGGGTAAAAGCACACAAAAGACCAGATTTCACGGTGGGAGACCAGATTTCATGGTCGATGACGTGTTTTTCATGGCTGTGAATTTGGTAAAACCGTAACTATGGGATATTCTGACATGGGGCTCCCTCCATCTCTCCTGTTAGAGTTGTTCAACTTTGAATAATGACTTACTGGGCCAGGGAGTGAGAATGACTGTATAACCGGTGGTTAGAGCACCCACTCAGGCAGTGGGTGACCCAGGATCTAGTCTGTGGTTCACAAACTGATTGCCAACCTCAGGGCAGACTGTTACAAACCAGGGCACAAACCCCGAACTGGTTGTGTGTTCTATAATTAGATTTCACCAACCTAGGAGTAAGTGTGAACTCCTAAAGCACTAAAACAGCCTTACCATGGAGTCACAGACAGTCCCTCTGGGTACTCTGCTCTATATCTTGCCACTCAAGCAAGCCTGTCTTTATGATAGATAGTCCCTTAAACCAAAAATCACAACAATATTCAGGTTACGACCAATCACTTACCCCAAGTCAATTATACCCTAGATCTCTCCTCAAACACAACACTTTGGCCAACCCTGTAATAAACTAGCTAAAGATTTATTAACTAGGAAAAAGAAATTAGAGTTATTTACGAGGTTAAAGCAGGTAAACATACACACACAAATGAGTTAGGGCAGGTCTACACTAAAAGCGCTACATTGGCGCAGCTGTGCTGCTGTAGCCTATCTGGTGAAGACACTGTATGTCAATGGCAGAGCGCTCTCCCATCAGCATAATTACTCCACCTCCACAAGATGTGGAAACTATGCATCTCCCACTGACATAGCGTCGGTGTTGACCGCACTTAGGTCGCTGTAACTTGTGTCGGTCAAGGGCGTGTCTTTTTCACACCCCTGAGCGATGTTAGTTAGATCTGTAGACCTGCCTTAAGTCTTAGTTTTCAAAAGGTGATAATAACTGCTATATATGCAAGCTCTATATGTACTCTAAGGCTAACCCAAAAATCACCTTGTACTCCTGGAGGAATTCTGTGCCAAAAAATTGAAAATTCTGCACACAATATTTTAAAATTCTGCATATTTTATTTGTCAAAATAACACAATATAATCACACCAGTTTCAATTATTTTGATAATTTATTTCAAAATACTTGTCAGCAAGTATGTCTGTAACAATGCAGACAACAAAAAAGATTCAGGAATTTTTTTTTGGCAAATAGATTACTTACTAGGTATATTAATACAGAACTTTGAGTAATAATTCATTTAAACTACAACACAGAAATGTATTTCCTGCACCCCTCAGAAGCAGTGCAAAGGCTTGGGGAAGTCAGGGGTATTGGAGGACCTGAGAGAGAGGGAAGAAATTGCTGGGAAGGGCCCTGGGAGTGAACCTGGAGGGTTGTTGGGTGTGGGTGGGAGAAGTATGGAACAGGGTTTTTTTCTTGGGGAGGGGAGAGAAGATTGTTAGGGAATTGGGGATTCCTGGCTGACTCTTAGCCTCTCCCATTCAGTCAGGCACATCTGCCCCATTCCCCATGTGTCAGTGCCCTCCTCCAACCCCCTATCCCCATGTGTCCTTGTAGCCCCACTCAGCCACTCCTCCTCCCTCATCCCCATGTGTCCCTGTGCCCCCACTCATCCATCCTCTCTCCCCCTTTCCCCATGTGTCCCTGCACCCCCACTCAGCTACCCCTTCCCCATCCCCATGTTGCCCTGCACCCCCACTCCCATTCAGCCCCTGCCCCAGTCTATCCCCTCCACTAGCCCTTCTGAACCTCAGTTTATGTGACTGCCCCAGCAGTCTGTCCCCCCATATCCCATGCCTCCTTACCTGGCCCCACGGGGAGGGGACCATGAGGAATACAGCCTCTCCTTCTCTCTTACTGCGGCTGGCTGAATCAGCTACCCACTGTTCTGGCACCACAGCAGCCCTGGTGGTGCACTGCCTCTCAAGCAAAAGGTATTTTCTGCAGAGAAAAAAAATCTGCGGGGGAACTGAATTCTATGCATGTGCAATTGTGCAGAATTCCCCCAAGAGTAAATTTGGTGAACTCTTGCTTATGTTCCAAATTCCAAGCAGCACAGTGATAAAGTGCTTTCTAGTTAGTGTTTTTATTCCCTTCCCCCAGAGTTCAAATTGATGGGACAAGTGTTAGTGCCTGTTTCCTCTTCATGAATATGGGGGGAGGGAGGGGAGGAAAGGGCAACCAACAAATTCTTTGTCCTTTGATATTTCACAATCGCACATTTGGTTTCAAAAGGCCTTCTTGTGAAACCACTTCACATTCATTAATGTTTTTTTCCTGTTTGGTGAGTTACACAATTGCAGAGGTTTACAATGCAAACACTCAATATAGCTTCATACTACGTGCTAAAGATGTTATAAGTCAGATCAATAATGCAGCATCCTACAAGCATTTCATCAAGTCTAAACACATTCTTATCACACTAAATACATTCTTATCAACTTAACATCTATTTTAACAATGCTAACAAACAGGTAAGCCAGGATGGTTTCCAGCTATGCATTTGTCAGTGTTCATTGAGGCTTAGGGACCTTGGCATGAGCTGGCATCTAGTCTGCCAGCATCACAGGACTCTCTCAATCTCTCCTGTTGAAGCTGTTCCACTTTGAATAACAACTCAGTCATAAGGCCAGAGTTGAGAATGACTGTATAGCTGGTGGTTAGAGCACCCACTGGGGAGGTGGGTGACATAGAGTTCAGTCCCCCTGCTCCAATGACCCCTTCATTATTTATAAAAGGTGACTGTGAAACAGCTTCAGCAGGTAAGATTCAGTAAATCCCACATCAGCACACCCATAACTTAATGGTTTGAGCACATGCCTCCATCAAGCAGAAGGGAGAACTGAACCTGGGTCTCCCACCTCTCAAGTAAGTGCTTTAATCAATAGGCTAAAAGTTATAAGGTCACCACTTCCTCTTTTGACCATTTTGTGTGGAATGAGCAGGTGTCTCACTCATTCTCACTAGAAACAATTTAGGTACCTAAACTGCCTGACTCCAGGAGAGGGGTTCCTAGCTCCGGATTGCAAACAGAAATAGGGACACTCCCTGCAGCCTGGATTTAGGCACCAAACTCCTTAGAAGGCTTAGGACACACTGCTCTCTTTAGTATCTCCCACTCGTAAGTGTAGACAGCTTCCTGTCTAGCATGCTCGTGTAACCCACACACCTTCTGTCCCATCCAGTGGCACCGAGACCGCTTAGAGAGAGAGAGAGGAAATGAGTCTGCTCTACAGCCTTAGCTAACAGTCAGTTGGCTTTTAGCTCATGCAGTAGAGCAGGGGTGACCAACCTGTGACTCCAGAGCCGCATGCGGCTCTTCAGAAGTTAATATGCGGGTATTATGTATAAGCACCAACTTCAGGGCTGGAGCTACAGGCACCAACTTTCCGATGTGCTGGGGGGTGCTCACTGCTCAACCCCTGGCTCTGCCGCAGGCCCTGACCCCACTCCACCCCTTCCTGCCCCCTCCCCTGAGTCTGCCGTGCCCTCGCTCCTCCCCCTAGAGCCTCTTGCATGCCACGAAACAGCTGACCGGGAGGTGGAGGGAGGGGGAGGCGCTGATTGGCAAGGGTTCCAGTGGGCGGGAGGCACTGGGAGCGGGGGGAAAGGGGGAGCTGATGTGGGGGCTGCTGATGTATTACTGTGGCTCTTTGGTAATGTACATTGGTAAATTCTGGCTCCTTCTCCAACTCAGGTTGGCCATCCCTACAGTAGAGGCTCATGCACTAAGCTCCAGAAGTCCCTGATTTGATCCCACCCACCAACAACTGGGGTCTGTCAGCGTTACACTTGCTTTTGTGGATTGCATTTTTGGGTGCCTATTTCTCCCCATTCATTGTATAGGGAGTCTAGGTGCCTAACTCAGGCTTTGTGGATCCCAGTGTTGCTCCAATGATTTTCTAGGCACCTAAAAATTAGACATTGTGATGCTGGGCATTGCAATGCCTAGGTCCCTTTGTGGATATTGACCTCTCTCTTCTTTGGTTTAATCTTCAAGTTTGTAATCAACTTTTCCATTCAGTTTAGTTCCACACATTCTTCCCTCTCCCTATGTTAGGTTCTAGTCTTACAATTGCCACCTGGGCTATAAAAAGAAAACGTATATTTGCAATTTTCCTCAAGTACTTTTGATTAAAACATCTTTTGAAATGGCAGGAAACATTTCCAAATACTGTTTTCAGTATTTGGAAGTTCTGCAGTTCTGCTGCTACAAATGTTTTCTCTCCAAAAGCATATAATTTATTAAAATAAAGTATGTTAATAGTAAAAAGCTATACAAAAACTGACACTTTCCAAAGTGATTGAAGCTACTGGTAAGGGAGTGAGCGATGTGTAGTGGTTAGAGCATAAAATTGGATTCTAATCCCTAGTTCTGCTAATAATTTACTGTTGGCCAAATTATTCACACCTTTGTGTGGCTTTCTCCATTTAATATTGGGGGGAAATAATTATTAACGCCATTGGAGTGTTGAAATTTAAGTTGTTTCTTAAAGCACTTTGAGTTGCTTGGATAGAAGTTGCTTTAGAAGGGCAGTAGGTACATGTAACATTGACTATAGACTATAGTTTAAGACTAAATCCATCCTCTATTTTATCATACCCATTTTTGCTTTCTCACATTCCTTCTATACTGAAATTTTCCATGTAGGCTCTCAGCCCAAAGGTGCATAAAAGGGGGGAAGGGGTGAGAAAAATAATTTGAGCTGTTTGAGCTATGTGAGTGTGGAAAAAACACTTCCTCCATATACTCTAATCAGAAATTTTGCACTCTGACATAATTCAAACCTCTGACCAGAGGACCTTGGGATTACTTTGTGAAGCTCATTGACACTCAAAAAAAAGGTGACTTTTAAGAAAATCTGTTGAGTAAGTTTAAAATTATGCATGTCTAAATTCAGCAGTTTTGCACATGGACACAATGTATTTCCAGTTTTGTAGACTCACTGTAGCTATTTATTAAAAAACAAAACAAACAAACAAAAAACAGTACCCCATTGATTTCAGTGGAATATATTATCTCCAAGAAAATTCATTTCAAGGAATTTAGTTAATATTTCTGGAGGAAAAAAACTAGGGATAAAAGATATGGGGACAGTGCATTTTAGGGAGTGATACAAAGGAGAACGGCGTGCTGTGCCTCAGGAAGGAGACTGAAATGGAGGCACTTGCACTATAAAATATACAAGATGCATAGCGTGGATGGTGTAGAGTTGTAGAGACAACTGTAACTCTTAGAAATGTCTGACTTTATGAGTAGATGCTCTCGCAAACTTTAATGTGGCATTAACACTAGTGTGTGCATTTTAATTAAAAGTGCAAGGCATTAGACTCAGCTGCTCACCAAGGAAGTCTTTGTTCTCTACAACTAAACCTTGTACCACGAGCGGGGTAATAACTATATCCCCTCTTCAGTGACTGTGACTGTGCCCGCCCCCAAGGGAACAACTGGAAACCACCGACTGCCATTCGCCACCCTGATACAGCCGCTGAAATACCCTGGCCTGGGGGCAGAGGAAACACGTGTCTCACACGCTGCCCCACGGCCATTAACACTGGTCTCCCTCGGGGCCGGGCCTGCCCGACCCTCCCCATCCGAGCGTGACGTGCTTTAGGGAACACCCCTGGGATTCATATGTGTTTAGATTACACTAGGGAACGCTACCAGGTGCGCATGCGCAGTGAGCAATTCTAGCATTCAATCACTTCCGGCTTTGTGGGCGGGTTAGAGGGGTTTATCGTCAAGCTGCTGATTTACTGAGGCCATTCTCCGATCTGTGTCTCCCTCGGTGATTGGCTACTGCAAAAAAACGCTATGTGTGTTTGATTTTCTGGTTGGCTGCCGTAATCCCTACTTCACCCCTATTGTGGATCTGTCATGCTGATTGGCTCCTTTCATTTGCCAGTGTGCCTGGCCCGCTGATTGACTGCTGCACGGCTACCACACGAGCTGCTTATATGTCCCGCTCGCTGATTGACTGGTCCAACCGTTTGGCCCCTCCCCCCAAGCCGGGTGCGCGCAGCCCCTGCGCCGCCTGTGTTCGCCGAGCTAATAAAGTTTTGTGGAAGAAAAGCGGCGCCTCCTCTCGCTCCTGCCCCGCCCTCTCGGAGCCGCTCGCCGCGCCCGGCCCCTCCCTCCCGGCTCGGGCCCTGGGGCGGTTGTTTCTCGCCCAGCTGCTCGCGCGCCAAGAGCTCGAGCCGGAGCCTCCCGGCGGCTCCTCCGCCCGCCCCGCTCGCCGCTGCTGCCTCCTCCTGCGGGCACGGTAAGCGGCTCCGAGTCCGGCCGGGGCGGGGGGCTGCTCGGGGAGAGTCCCCGGGGTATAGACCCTCCCTTCCCGGCCGAGACCGGGCTCCGCGCCGCTCCCTCCGCTGCGCAAACGCGTGTGGCCGCCGTGATTTAACGGGACCCGGGAGGGTGGCACCCGGGACTGCGCTGTGCGCGCGACGGTTAAACTGCTGCTCTGCCCCCGGGGAACGGACTCTAAACACCGGGGGGGGGGGGTGATGTCGCCTGCCTGCCGCGGGCTCCCCGGTCCGGCCGGGCGAGGCTGTGGCGGAGGCAGCGCTCTGCCCCCGGGCGGCTCCGTGGCTGGCGCTGCCCGGCCTCGGGTTGGGTTCCCTGCCGCCGCCCGTGAGGAGCCGGTGCATCCCGAGGCTGCCGCCTGCTCTCCCGCCCCGCCGTGCTGTCGAGCCGGCCAAGTGCCGGAGCTCTTGGGGTGGGGGCAGATCCGGGTCAGGGCTGAGACCCTTAGCGAAGCAGACCCGCCTGAAAGGCTAATTGGGCTTCGCCGGAGCTCCCGCTTGTTCTTCAAGCTCAATGGACATTTGAGCCTCCCCCCCCCCCAAAAAAAAAATGCAGGAAAAGGTGCTTAACATAAGTGCTTTCTCAAACTCAGTAGTAATATCTCTGTGGGGGAGGGACAGCAGCGCTTGGCCAATCTCTTCATCTTTATTCCCGTTTCCCCATCTGTAAAATGGGGGAAAGACTTGCCACCTCCCTGGGAGTTAGGAAACTTAATCTGTGTCTTTAAAGTGCTTTGACATACTCTGGAATAAATTAATATAAGTACAAAAAGTATTCTTAATGCAATACCTATAATCCAGTTGGCAGTGAATTTGGTATCAGAAATCATGGGTTTTGACATTAAGGGGCTGAAGGTGCAGTTTCTTAATTTGTCTACAGTAGACCAGCTATGTTGGTGACAATAAGTATCAGCGAAAGGTGCCAGTGTACTAGTGCTGAGCATAGTTTAGCTGAAAACATAGACTAATGCGTTCAGCATCTGGTGGTGTTAACCTCTGTTTCTGAAATTCCTGAACACTGTTTCTTTGTCTACACGTTAATCTTCTGTAGCCCACTGTTTCACTCATTGTGGACATCTGTTATCAGCAGTGCTTCTTTTTTCTAGTGTAGAACGTGCCTTAGTTAAGACAGTGGTTACACCTTTAAAAGTATTTTGTAGATATACTAGCTTTTGGATGGCTGTCATTGACACTTCTCATTTCTTTTCCTACTTTAAAACATTTTTCAACTAATAAAACTAATTTTAAAATATTTGCATTTGATACAGCTGAAGGACAAATTCATTACAGTTTTATTTGTTAATTCAACAGATGCAGTTTATGTTGCTTTTTAGTCGTCAAGGGAAGCTCAGACTTCAGAAGTGGTATGTCCCGTTGTCTGACAAAGAGAAGAAGAAAATCACAAGGGAACTTGTTCAGACAGTGCTGGCCCGTAAACCGAAAATGTGCAGCTTCCTGGAGTGGAGAGACCTGAAGATTGTCTACAAAAGGTGGTTCTGTCTCACTAAGCTTGTAATTACTAGACATCAAAAAAGATGTAATGAATAGCAAAGAAAATAATGAAAGTGAAATGTTTTCTCCCTTATGATGATGAAAACAGGCTGGTTTTGGGCTTTTTTTCTTAAATCTTATTTAATAACTTAGTAGGAAGCATCCATGTGTAAAGAGCCACTCATGCATTTAGAAATGTGCTGAAGAACAAAGGATAGATTTTCCTAAACTTAAGAAAGAATGATTCTTTCCGGTTCTGTGTTCAGCTGCCTAAGTAAAAGGATGAATACAAATATGAAAAATAATGTATGATTTAATGGCTATTTAGTATGACTAAATTCTATAAACATGTTTACCTCAAGCAGTGGGTAACTATAAATTGGTTACAAATATAATTTGGGCTCAAAGGCAGCAGATATATGAATAAGAAAAGAATTTTGCTGGCCATACAAAAAAGTATTTTTTCACTTTGAGAAATCAAGATCAGTTTTCTGTGGGTGAAAGTACTGTTTATTTTCTTAGTCAGAAATCTCTTTGTACCTGTTTACTTGCAAAATGCTAAGGTTGTGCAGCTGAAATGTTTTGATTCTGCTGACCTTTTAAATGTAATACAAAACAGCTGTGAAATTGCTTTTCTCCTACTAAAAGCTAATTTTATAAAAGGAGTTTAAAAAAATTGCAAGTTAATTGATGTCCGGGAAAGTAATTTAATTTTTCCTTTGTTTTATTTCCTTGTTTTTCTTCAAGTTTGGGTAGTCATGGTCATCACACAGCTGAGGGAACACCACTAAGAGGACTGGATTTAAGTAGTGATAAAAAAACACTTAGTGTGATAGTGCCTTTGGGCTTGGAGAAAGTGCATTCTTCCAAAGATAACGATGAAACCCATAAGGAATAGGAGCAAGCTCTGGTGGCCCAAGAGTCCAAGAGCAGCCTTGGAAACAATCCTTCATATTCAGGGAGTTCTTGTAGTCTTTGTCCTGGGCAGGCAGCCAAAAGAGAACCAGACAATCTACAGAAACTGACAAACCTTGGCAGGGGTCACAATCCTTCTTAGCAAGAGGTGCTTCATCTTGGTTGCAAGTTTGAGGATGCTACAGAGAATCCTGAGCCAATCCTCTACCAAGGTCTGCCTAATCTATCCCATAGTTTGGGGACAGTTTGATTCACATTGGGTGAAAATCATGACTTGTTAAAAAACATAAAACGTTTAACATTTTTTAGTTTCGTGTTGCTGGTTCTTCGTTTTTCTTATTTCATAATCTAAATTGCTGAAATGCATGCTTTATACTTACTTATTCTAGAACTACCTAATTGTGAGAATTTCAGATATTAGAGCAAGGTAGTAGGTTCACTTAAATCAAAGCGAATTTTAAGCAATCAATTTTAATGTTTTTGCCTTTGTACTCCTAAAGAGAGGTTGTTTAACTGATTGACAATACTTAAAACATGTTAATTTGCAACTAAATACAGTCTTTACACCAGGGATCTCAAATTCAAATGACCGCAAGGGTCACATGAGGACTAGTACATTGGCCCAAGGGCTGCATTACTGACACCTCCCCTCCGCCGCCCTGGGCCCTGCCCCCACTCCACCCCTTCCATGAGGCCCCTTCCTTGCCCTCATTCCAGTCCCTTCCCCAAAATCCCCACCCCAACTCTGCCCCCTCCCTGCCCTCAGGGGGTGCAGGTGGGGTGTGGCGGGGGCTCAGGGCAGGAAGTTGGAGTGTGGGGTGCAGGAGGAGTGAGGGGTACAGCAGGGGGCTCTGTGCAGGAGGGGTGCAGGGTACAGCAGGGGGTCGGGGTGCAGGAGGGGTGCGGCATGGGGCTCAGGGCAGTGGGTTGGGGTGCAGGAAGGGTGCGGGGTGCAGCAGGGGGTTTAGGGCACAAGGTCGGGGCTCGGTGCGGGAGGGGACTCGGTGCGGGAGGGGACTCGGTGCAGGAGGGGTGCAGCATCGGGCTCAGGGCAGTGGGTTGGGGTGCAGGAGGGGTGCAGGGTGAGGCAGGGGGTTCAGGGCAGGGGGTCGGAGTGTAGGGTGCAGGAGGGCTGCAGGATATGGCAGGGGGTTGGGGTGCAGGAGAGGTGTGGGGGTCGGGGTGCAGGAGGGGTGCGGCATGGGGCTCAGGGCAGTGGGTTGGGGTGCAGGAAGGGTGCGGGGTGCGGCAGGGGGTTTAGGGCACAAGGTCGGGGCTCGGTGCGGGAGGGGACTCGGTGCGGGAGGGGTGCAGCATCGGGCTCAGGGCAGTGGGTTGGGGTGCAGGAGGGGTTTGGGGGGGCAGGATCTGGCCTGGCGCGTACTGGGGGCAGGGCAGGCTCCCTGCCTGCCTGTCTGCCCCCACGCTGCTCCGGGAAGAGTCTGGAACGTGGGGAAGGGGGGCAGAGGGTTCCCTGTTCCCGGCCAATGGGAGCTGCTGGGGGCGGTGCCTGAAGCAACTCACAGCCCCTCTGCCCCCCCTTCCCCATGTTCCAGCCTCTTCCTGGAGCGTTGTGGGGGCAAGGCAGGCAGGCAGGCAGGGAGCCTGCCCTGCCCCCGGTGCACGTCCAGCCGGAGCCGCTCTAGGTAAACACTGGGGGAGGGTGGGGGGCTGCCAGGGGCTCGCGGGCCGCAGAAAAATGTTTGAGACCCCTGTTTTACTAAATTTGGTGCTGCTTTTTGCAAACTTAGGAGGAAACGTTATATCTATACACATTTATTTAAGCAGTTATATAGCTTACTTTACATTTATTCAGATGCTTAATTTTTTATTTTGTATTATGTTAGTAAACAATGAATAATGCGTTTATTTGCAAGATTAATTTTTTTACTTGTTCGTTTTGAGCTCTTTGGATAGGAACTCAAATGCAATTAAAATGCAAGCAAAATTTTAAAGATTTTAATTAGTAAACTAAAGCTACCTTAAATATGCTGGATACATTAAAACAAAATTAATCAAAACCTGCTTAAAACTAATTGATTTATTAAACAAAGTGTTACCTGCAGTTAGTGAATTGAACTAGTTGTTTCTGGTCACCGTGTCCTTCAGGATTTTAGAAATAGCAGATCTCAGCCTCTCACATTTAGTTTTTATTCATAGTTTGGAAGAGAAAACAAGCTTTACTGCTTTTCAACGTTCGAATGCTTTTTAACTTTGAATTAACTAATCATTGAACTTAAAATAGTTAAATAACCTGAAATGAAGAAATTATTTTCTCTGCATCTGCAAAAGAGGCTACTGCTGTCAAAGCTGAATTAGTTTTTCAACAGACTCTGGTTCCAGGTGTGTAGCCAACGATGTCTACCAGTTCAGTGGTTTGACTTTCTTTAAAACTTTGGCAGTAAACATATACTGCTTAAGCCCCAGGGCCTCATTAACATCGTTTTGTTATGAGAGCAATACAAACTCAAATACAAATTTGGTAAGCTTATAGCTTGTGCCATATATACATTGAAATACTCAATGTTCACAAATCAAGAAAGCTGAAATGCTTTGATCAAGGCTGTAGCCCTTCATCATGGTTTGTAGTGGCAGGACATCCTCTGAATGAAGTGTTTTAAGAGGAAAATCTGAAAATATATTTTCACATATGTCAGTGAGAAAAAACACAGAAATAAACTCTTGCACATTCTCATCTCCAGAGGACCCACTCTAGACTTGACAAGAGATTTAGCTTGCCCGTCTCAGGGCTTGTTTTGGATATTTTGAGGTCCAAGATAGGAGAACCAATATGACTGCCTTCAAGCATTGGGGCCTGATGAGGGCATGTGCCTTTGTTTATTCCTTCAAAAGATTACAGATGTGGCCCTTACAACTGTGGTTGAATCTGGTGTAGGTGCTTGCTGTTCATTGCTTGGATATGGAAGTGTGTTTCTTCAAGAGGTCAGGCTTGCTCCTGTTTTGATTATTTGATTATTGCTGAATGTTTTGAAGGACAATGCTCTTTTCCCAGCCAGCATATCATTATAGGTACCTTTGCCTTCAGTTTGTGTTAGGGAGTTGCAACTTAGAAGCTTTTGTACTTAAATATATTTAAATTTTCCCCTCCAAACTGCATGTTGTAGAACTTGAACATGCATTCTAGTTAACGCTTGCTTTAACCTAGTTGAAAATACTAGACCAGCAGGGTTTCTAACCTTAAATTTGCCTTTAAATGTGGTTATGAAGGACAAACAGTCTTCTAAGAAGAAAGGTCCAGGTGATATAATTTTTGCATTGTTGAAAAGTAATTTGATGTATTAAAACGGAATCTCAAAGGGTTGCGTGTAGTTTTAAAATCTGTATTTAGTTGTGGACGCTGTATTGTGACCAAGTGTTATGGAGTGGAAGTTCATTTGTTTTTGTTTTTTTGTTTAGTGACACAAAAGCTGTTTTGTCTGAAACAGGTCAAATTGTTTGTTTAATTATATTTAAGGCCTGTCCTTTTAAGAGCTTATTACTCATTTAACTTGAAATGAAGGTCTGCTATTGTCATGAGATTCAAATTATCCTTCAGCATTGGAAGGGAAACAATTTAGCTGAACATAGCAATAATCAGCTGACATTAAAATGAATGTGGAGAAAGTCATGTGCCTTGAGTAACAGAATAGAAGTATTCAGACAGATTTGCTTTGAGTGCTAGTAATTAGAGTAAGCGTCAAATGGTTGTGCTAGAAAAACACAGATATTTTTCTCTTTCCAGACTGATGTTTTAATGTTAATGTTTTATTTATAATTTAGATTTTCAAATCTTATCTATTGGATGCTTTCTGTACTCTTTTAAAAACCAAGCCAGTAGAAAGTGATTTACCCAACAACTGTGTATAAAAGACATAATTTGTTTTGTAATGCATTAAAAAAATCCTCTGAGTTACTGTTTTTCTTTCTGTTGAATCAGGTTTGACAAAACAAGCTTAAAAAAAAAGAAAAAATTGAAAAGGCCATTTCAATTTTCTAACAAGCTCAGTTTGATGTGAGAGAAGCCAATGGTTAAAAAGGCCATAGAAATTGAAATATTATTTGATCCATGGAGGTGATTGCTCTTAGTTCTTTTTAAGGAACAGCAGTCATACTATGTGGGCAAGCTTGCAGTGCTGCTGCCTCTAATCTGTTACTTCTGAGGATACACAGATCTTAGTTTCCAGGACTGAGAACAATCTGTCACCTTTCAGGAGCACTAATTTAACTGACATGGGGGCTGGTGTTTTTATAATAACATAAAGATAATTTTGTTGTTGCAGATATGCAAGCCTTTATTTCTGCTGTGCTATTGAAGATCAGGACAATGAACTGATAACTCTGGAAATAATTCATCGTTATGTGGAACTACTTGACAAGTATTTTGGCAGTGTAAGTTAGTGACTCTGATTTTGGTTTCAGTTTTTTACAGAATTCCATTATGTATTTTTGTTAATATAGTAAGTGCATCATCTTCTTGCTTAGTGTACAAGATATTTTAAAAGTGATATGTTTTCTGCTGGACATGGATATCTGATATATCTATATCTGGCAAATCTTACATCACTTGTTCTTCCAAACCAACCTGGTAACTAACCTATCTTCACAACACCTTTGTCAGGGGAGGAGGTGGTTGTATGTCCTGTTCCTCTCTCCCCCCAGGCTCCTTCCCAATCTACTTTCCTTCAGCTGCAATTTCAGGAAAAGTTCTGTGCAGCCCCAGTCTAGAGCATACTCAGTGCAGATAGAATTATAGTTAGCTATGTTGAAATTCAAGCAAATCTCTACTAGCAGATGCGAACTGTGGTTTTTCAGATGCATGTGATTTGGCCCAGTTTGGGTGGATTCTCATGGGGACAGTGAAAGGCGCATCCCTGACACAAAGGCCTCCCTCCTGCCAAATTTCAAGTCCCTGCTCCAAAGCATGGGGGTACCAGAGCTTGTCAGAGAAACAGTCTCCAGAATTTTTTAACGTGGGCAAGATGCATTTCTCATTAGCCTCATTCTCAGAAGTGATGGAACCACTTTGGCTGAAATTCTCCACAAAAAATTCAGCCTTAAGAAAATGCCTGAAATGGAAATTTTCAGTTAGTTTGGCAAAGTTATGAGTAAGTGAAAGAAGAATCTAATAATAGGAAGTGTTGGGCAGCCTTAATAAGGCATGCTACCCCCCCATCACAACATTTACTCTGCTTTTCAGGTGTGTGAACTTGATATCATCTTCAATTTTGAAAAGGCTTATTTTATTCTGGATGAGTTCCTGTTGGGAGGGGAAGTTCAGGAGACCTCCAAGAAAAACGTTCTCAAAGCCATTGAGCAGGCAGATCTGTTACAGGAGGTAAGCAAATGGTACTTCTCCTGCCTAAGCGCCAGCATGCTGTACTCTGGCTAATGAAGGCTCTCACTTTTCTAATATGGTAGAAAGCGCTTTTTAGCATGCTTAGCATGTAATCTCCTGTTAGTTTTTCTGTTTGTGTAGTATATGTACTACCACAGTATTATCTTTCAGCTTTTTTATTCTTTTCACCTTGTATTTAGTACACACGTATGTAAAGCTTCTTTTTAAAGCTTTAGATTTATTTAGAGATTGTCCCTATGTTGTATGTGTTTTGCTAGAATTGCAAGCTACCTAATATTTATAGATGTTGCTCTTTTTAATTTATCCATATCTCTTCCTTAGATTTCTTTGTTGCACTTTAATAATCTTGATAATTATCACTATTTTTTTGTCATACCTGATGCATGTGTGCTTCTTTACTGTTTCACTGCTCAAATCCAGAAGCTAGACTCTCTTCTTTGAGCCTCTTTCAGGTATAGTTAATATTAACTATTCTAAAGGCATTATGTCTTAATGTTGTAGTTTAATTTATTTTAAAATATAAATGTTAGAATAATAGTCAGTAGTCATAGAAATGTATAGAATGAAGTAGAAAAGACATTCAAAACTTCACCATTATTCAGTTATTGAAATAAAAATATTTCCACTGTTCATTTCTGACTTTGGAGAGCCATTAAAGTATGAACTCAGATCTTAAACCCAGAGTTTAGAAAGCAATTTTTTTTAATTGTACCGCAAAATCCCTAGTAATAAAGTAAATTTAAAAAAGCCCTCTTGTCTCTACCAGCCCCTGTGTATTTTATTATTTACTAACGATGTTCTCAAGGTTATAACATTGAACTAGCAGTTCAAACCCTGCCAATGACACCTAGTAAGATCGTGGGAAAGTCACTTAACTTCTCTGTGCACCAATTTGTGACAGGAATGTACAATTTGCCCATCTCATATGCATGTTAAAGTTTAAGGCTTGTAAAATGTTTAGAGGTCACTGGTAAAATATGCTATATAAATGCAAAATAGTATTTGAGCTTTGTCCTATGAACATTTTAATGGGTTATTATTTTGTCTTGTGAGAGATCTGTTTCTGTTGATCTATCATGTGAGCACTCCATATTTCTGAGGTTCTCCTTCTGCCATCCTTGCTATTGCCCTAGGAACATCTTATTGCTAAATTATAGGATTGAAAAATCATCCCATCCTTTATTCTCTACTCTCATAGTTTAGTTGCATTTTGTAATCCTATTACTTGAGGTGAAAGTAAGAGGATGACATACCAGCTAAGACTCATTTATAGATAGAGGTGCTAATAAACTGTGATGTATCCTTTTTTGGTTTGGGAAGCTTAATTATTCCTATATTCAAAGGATGCTCTGAAACCTTCCTCTCGTCACTCCTTTATTGTGGTAAGAGGGGAATTTCCTAATGAGGTGGATATTACAGGCCTACTGACATTTTAGCTGTTTGGTACTCTACTAATGCTATATATTGTTATGGCATACAGAAAATGTTCCATGGGTTTTTTCATCTAAAGCTTTTGCTTTCCTAGAATCAAAGAATTGCAGAAGTTACAAATGGGAAGTGACCTAGTAAATAATCGGTCTCCCTGCAAATGCATGATTGTTCCCTACAATGTCAGCATTTTGCAGCATTTTGTCCAGTCTAGTTTTAAAAATTACAAGCAATGAGACTTCCTTTGGGAGGCTGTTTTATTGTATCCTACAGTCAGAAATAATTCCTAATATTCTGCCTAAAATTTACCTTTAATTTCATTCTACTACCCCTAGATTATTTTGACACTAAAAATAAATAATACAAAATAAAAAAATTGCCTCCCTTTTTCATTTTTTACAATGGGAAATTTTCTCCTTCCCTCCATTTTCTTTTTAAATGTGGACTTTGCTTCTTTGAAATAGTGTTTTATTTATTTATTGAATCCCCCCCCCCCCCCAAGCCTTCTGATTTCTTTTATGATCTCTGGGTTAACTATTTTCCTGATTGTGACCAATAAGTAACAAAAATCTGTATCCTTGTTGCTTTTGAAGTTTATTTTACATTGTGATGGTGGAAATGTAATTGAGATTTTTGTCACCGTTTGATAGATTAATGATGTCATTTAAATATAAAATGGCACTCTTTATATGACTGCTTTTTTTACTTCAGTGGGAGTTCAGTTTAAGGACTTCAGGATTTTAAAGAGGTTTAACACAAAATTATATATTTTAGTGTAGGATCTTTCCTTTCATGCTAGTTGATGCAAAGTGAATCCAGGGTCTGACAATGAAGAATACTGAAATGTTGAATTCATGTGTCACCATTGGAGGATCTTTTTATTTCAGTGAATTTCTGTTTCTCTGAATAGTTCAGAAAAAGTCCACAAGAATAGAATACATTCTTCAGTTCTACCAATCCCAAGTTTTTTCAAACATCAGTATGCTTTTTTCTCACCAGATCCGCTCCTCATATGCACATTATATCTCAAAGCTAAAGATTTTCTTTGAGCCCTAAATGGATTGTTACTTGACAGTCATTTAAAAAAAAATTAAGTACTGTATTTTTAATACATTAAATGTAATGCATGTATCATTAACTGGTTAGTGTTTCTAACACATTTTGATGATGATTAGCTGTTCAGAAATGTTTATCACACAAAGGAACATCATTTTACAGATTTTAAGTGGGAGGAAGCAGTGGCTGTTGTGAGTAATATTAAAAGGAAAACATGCACAGGCAAGAGTTGTTTGAAGAGTGAATTGGCCTCTTATAGGCTTGTCCGTTTGTATGCCCCTGGCAGTTTTCCAGGAGATGCTTTATACTGTAGAGCACCTTTTTTAGAGTGTCATGTACTTAACCTTTCCGTGCTGTTATAATCACTTACAAACATTCAGGGCTTGTCTACACTTAAAATGCTGCAGCTGTGCCTCTGTAGTGCTTCAGTGAAGACAGGAGGGCTTCTCTCATCAGTGTAGGTACTCCACCTCCCTGAGAGGCAGTAGCAAAGTTGATGGGAGAATTCTCCCATCGACCTATTGCTGTGTACACCAGGGGATAGGCTGGATTAAGTGCATTGCTCAGGGATGTGGATTTTTCACATCCAAGAGCAACATAGTTATACTAATGTAATTTCCTAGTATAGAGCAGTCCTCAGTTCAGTTAGCGCTCATCTCACTAATGTACTGATTTTGGAGACTTACATGCTGTGGTTTCATGTGTACTTGATGCTCATTTTTCTTCAGTGTTCTTAGCTCCCTTCACACTGACAACACATTGAGTGTTGGCCACTAAAGTTATCAGTGATACACAGCTCACCCTCATCTTTGAAAGAGCTGCAACCCTGACGGTAGTTTGACATTCTATGTGTGGAGGTGCAGAGGGGCACATTCTTTTCCATTTGAAAAGAATACATTTTTTGTCATATTATGGAACTGCGAAATAAAATTTTTCAGGTCTTGATGTGATCAATTAACCACTTTACATTATAAGTATATTTACAAGAGCCAGTTTTCCATGCCACTTTCAACTATTCTTTTTTTCTCAGGTTGGCATTGAAATTAGTATGGTATTCCAGAAAATCTGTGGCAATTTCTAATCTCTGTATGCACTTTTTTCTTCTGTGTGGATACTGCTTTTTTCATTTTATATTTTATCTTTGTTTCCTGATGTAAGCATCAATTCAGCAAAGCATTTAAGCACAATCTTAAGTAAATCCTGGTTTAGTAGAGCACTTAAGCATTGGGGTTCACTTTAAGTTAAGGAAGTGTTTAAATGCTTTGCTGAATCAGGGCCTTATTTGATAATCCACTGCCTGTTTTATTGCAGTTACCAGTCTATTTAGTAACTCAAAACAGTTACTGAGGCATACTTTTGTTAAAAGACAACATTTTGCTCTTGAGGTCATAGCTCAACTCTTTGCCTGTGGTGACTTTTTTCTTCCATAAGCATAAAATGCTATGGCGTTTGTGCGCATTTATGCATCTCATATTGAACAGCTGAAAAGTAATTTTACTTTTCCTTATGCATCATAGTTTTGTGGATGAGTAAAGGTCATGTGGCCAATTTCATGATTGTTTACAATTCCAGCTAAAACTGCTAATGGTTTTTAATAATACTTGACATTGTAACACATAAATAACACAAACAATATAGTTTGCATTGTTATTGTAGCATGATGATACCAGGATTTGAGAGACAAGGTTGGTAAGTTTACATCTTTTATTGGACCAACTTCTGTTGGTGGAAGAGACAAGCTTTGGAGCTCCACAGACCTCTCTTTCAGGTTTGAAAAAGGTTAATTGCCTATTTCATTTTAAGAAGTTTCTTGCAATGTGTGTTAATCTTATTCTTAACAATCTGTCCAACCTTGTATTTAGCTGTGATATTCTGGCTACCTTTTCCAGATCTGAAGATGAGCTCTGTGAAGCTCAAAAGCTTGTCTCCCACCAACAGAAGTTGGTCCAATAAAAGATATTGCCTCACCCACCTTGTATCTCTGAGTATAGTACAGAACAATAATAAAGTATCAGTTTTTCACTTAGGACTATAGGAATTGCCATTCAGTAATTCAATGATGGCCATTAGTATGAGATACTGTCTCCGACTAATACTGTGCAAACCTACATAATAGTCCCAATACAAGTATAGTTTCAGATACTATTATATACATTTAATAATATATAAAGAATAAATCTCATTAAACAAAACCGTTACCATCAGTGTTTACTAAACAAAGAACATAACTGTTAAAGGCTTGCCAGCTGGTGAGATTTTTTTGTTTTTTTTTCCTAGTAACCACATTTCAAAATAGTTTTGTAATCTTTTTTTTTTTTTTTTTGTAGGTGAACTTTTCTTTCACTAGAATTTCCCAAATCTTGTTCAACCCACGTATTATCACTGGAGCATATTTATTCCTCCAGGGGTCTTCAGCAGAACAGTTGGGATATTTCACTGTAAATATTGATGTTTATGTTCAGTGGAAATTCCAACAGTCTGGACAAAAGATCTGTTGGTAAATCACAATTGGTTACTTTTTGTTTCCATATTTTTATTCATATAATTGTCTAATCCTTTACTAAATATTACTAAAGTATGTGCTTCATTAAAATCAACAATTAGTTGTATTTTTTATCTTTTTAAAATATCTTGCATCCTAATTTCAGTTAGTGACTTCTTGTCCCTGTATATGAGGAAGAATAAGTGTATTTTCAATGTTATTCCTCTGTCTACTTTTTTGAAGGTAAATACTTTTTTTGTGGGGGGGGGGGGAGGGGTATTAAAAACCTGCTCCCCCACTGAGATAAGCAGCTTGCGTGTGGAAGTGGAGGCTATTTTGGAACTGCCATGAGAATTTCCTATCAGAGGAAGAACTTCTCGACTGGAAGCTGTCAGTTTGAAAGAGCAGCTATATGTAGACTGTAGGATTGTGTATGGTTCTAAAGGCTGTAATATGCCTTTAGTAGTATATAACCGATGTGCATATAAATAATGCTAGCAAAAGCAATTTTTAAAAATAAAAATCCCCAAACATTTTAACCTGTATAAGGGATCTCCACAAATGGGTGAGAACATAATTTTTCACCATCTCTATTAGAAGACCACCTCTGTAAGCAGCTGCTTTTGTTTGTCCCCCTTGATTGCTTAAGATAGTTCTACTGTGTCCTAGTAAACAGAGGCTGAAAAACTCAGCCACTGGTGAGTGGAGCACTTTCAGTATGAATGTGGTGACTTCACATTCAGTTTATGCAGAATCTGATCTTTCTTTTAAAAATATTTCTAGTCCTTATAGTTATGAACATAATCCTAAAGTATAAACCAATGAAATACTGTCGTCCTAACTGTTGTCAGATTTCGTGCTTCTGCTATTGCTCATATTCCACAAAAGCAAAAGAATTAATGAGAGTAGCATTCTTGACTAATTAATGCAAGCCTGCATATCATGACAGTATTATTGGGAAATGTGTTCTTCATACATAACTCCCACTGACATCAGTGGGAGTTGTGTATGGGACACATCTCACCATCAGACCTTTAGACCTCAGTCCTTTAGAAACTTTATATATATGCTTAATTTCATGCAAGGATTTCTTTTTCACTGAACATTTTATTTGTATTTTATAAATTGTATATACTCAATCAGAAGCCGGTTCGTTTGTAAGCCGACCGCACCCCAAGATGGATAAGTAAAAATGGAACATTTTTTATGACCCAATCATAAGCCGACCCTATAATTCGGGGGTCAGCAAACTTTGGCTCCCAGGCCATCAGGATGAGCTGCTGGTGGGCTGAGATGGTTTGTTTACCTTGAGCGTCCGCAGGCACGGAGGTAAACCTAAGTAAACAAAGTGTCCCAGTGTGCCAGCTGCTTACCCTGACGGGCCGAGGACAGCAACTGGTGAGGAATTTTTTTTGGGGGGGGGGAGAGGGGAGGAAGCTGGGGGTCAGGGGAGTAACCCCTGAGCCACCTCCACATGACCCCATCCCTAGCCCGCGACCCCCACGCTCTCCCCATCCCATCCCTTCCCACCTTATCTGGGGAGGATGTCTTTGACCTGGCTGGAGTTGCTCCGGCAGGCTGGGCAGCACAGCCGCAGCCTGCTCTGCCGGGCCAGACCCGGCGGCATGGCCGCAGCATGTCCCAGCTGGCTGGGCTGGGTGGCATGGCTGCAGCCTGCTCTGGCTGGCTGGGCCGGGCGGCGCGGCCACAGCCTGCTCTGGGGGGCGGGGTCGAACCCTGGAGCTGCAGCTGCTTCGGAGGCTGGGGGGAGAGCAGCATGGCCAGAAGCAGAGAGACTCTGGCCCCGCCTCTTCCCTTCTGTCTCTGCTGGCTGTGCTTCCTCTCCTTGCTCCCTCTGTTGGGGGGAGGGGATGTGTCCCACCTCTCCCTTTCTCTCTCCCCGTTCATAAGCCGACCCCCTTCTCTGGTGCTTCCCTTTTTTACTGAAAAAAAAAATCGGCTTATGAACGAGTATATCCAGTAAGCTGTATTGTAGGAACACTGGTGGAAAAGCAATACTGTGTGTGTCAATGGGAGGCATTCAGCTAATGAAGTGTCTGAAGATTGGGCAACAATGGAAATCTATATATTGGTTGGGAGACCTTAAAAGTCCCAGGGAGATGTAGGAAGTGGTGGTGTTGATTAAGTAGACAGCAGTCTTCCCCTAAACCCAATACTGAACCATTGTCCCAACATGTCAGGAGGGTGAAGAATGCAGCTCTGCATTTTGGAGGTATAGTCTTCAGAATGAGATGTGAAGTAAGTTCTGATCAGCTGTACTTGTTGGAGATGCTAAGGCATATTAAGCAACAGTAGAGGTGTCAGCCAGCCAGCCACAGCAGGGCTGTGTTATTGCCCCAACCCTTTTTCCCATCTATCTTGCCATAAACTTGCTGCTTCTTTGTGATTGCCGTTCTTTTGGGATAGAGTATTGCATGGATGGCCAGCTCTTCAATCTGTGACGTCTTCATTCTAAAACTAAAGTCACCAGGACTGTTGTTACTGACCTTCAGTATGCTGACAGCTGTGCTATCCTCACGCACATTGAGGCTGACTTGCAATCCACCTTAGATCTCTTCTCAGACGCCTATCATAGCTTGGGACTTTCCCTCAACATTAGGAAGAGTAAGGTGCTCCTCCATCTTGCCTCAGAACAAGTTGCCCCTGTTCTCCAACAAATTGTCATTGGTGAACCCCTGGAAAATGTTGAGCATTTCCCTTACATTGGTAGCCACCTCTCCCAGACAGCCAATCTTGATGTGGAGATTGAACATAGGATCCGTTGTGACAGCGTATCCTTTGGAAAGTTGCTCCGTTCTGTCTTTACTGACAGATCTGTGGATGGAATCTAAGATCCTGGTCTACTTTGCAATAGTCATCCCCACTCTTCTTTAGGGAGCGAGACATGGGTGACATGCCAAAGCCATATTAAGCATCTGGAGTCTTACCAACAGCGCTGCTTTAGGTAGATTCTCTGTATCGGATAGGAAGACCATTGTACCAATGCCAGCATTCTCTCTGCAGCTAACATCACCAGTGTTGAGGCAAAGATTATGAAACATCAGCTTCGCTGGGCTGGTCATTTTGTACGGATGGCTGATACTCATCTTCCAAAGCAATTCCTCTTTTCTCACTTAGTCATGGTAACAGGACCCGTGGAGGACAGAGGAAATGCTACAAAGACACCCTGAAAGTATATCTTAAGAAGGGAGGCATTGACCCACAAATTAGGAAGAGCTGTAGTGGTGGTGTATCATACCTCAAGCCTCATCCTGTTTTGAAGAGAATTGCCTTGCTCAAGAGGCTGAGAAAGAGCATAGGAGGAAGGAAAGGGTACAGCATCCAGGCCAGCAGTTGTGCTCTTTCCAAGCAACCACCTGCCACATATGTGGGAAAAACCTGTAAAGCACGAATTGGACTCCTCAGCCATCTTAAGTCTCATCAATGATTTTTCCCCATGGCAGACATCATCCTCGTTTTGAGGGATAGCTAACAAACAAACAAGTGTTAGCCCTGGTGTCCTGGCTAGATATAGGAAAGATGATCTCATGCCTATGGAACTGTTTTGGGACATGTTTGGGTCATGAGATTTGGGTTCTATTGAGGCTGTGCCATTTCCTGTGATCTTTGAGCAAGATGTTTAATCTCTTTGTGCCTATCTGATTATACGTTTTGTGAAGATATATTCATTAATGTTTGAGAGGCGCTCAAATACTATGGTGATAAATGCTGTAGAAAAGCCTATATGTAAATAAAATACTTGAGTACAATTTGGGAAACTACATTCATCCTACTTAACTTTCCCCTGAAGTCTCACTTGCTTTCTTGCATCTTTTAGTGCAAGATGTGGCTGCATCTCAGTGCTAGGGTTGGGGGAGAAGTGTATTATTTTTTGTGAGGCACTTGGGAATCCTCTCTGTAGGCTCTAACTGTGAAATAAAACAGCTTTTGCACAGCTTGTTTCTTGAGATTTGGGTAACTTGTTACAAAATATTGAATTCAAAAGCAAAATGCAACAGCTTTAACCCAAATTAAGTCAATTATTTAAATGTTTGTTTTCAAGCTTATAACTTGAATAGACATAAATTATTATATTCTTTCCTGCCCGATTAGTTACTTATGATGGAAGTAAATGTTTATATTTTTAAATCTGTCCCCTATGGGCCAAGAAGAGATTGCTAAAACAATATCACTTTTATGAACAATTCATGTTTAGTCAAATTTTGTGTCATGTGGGTTGAATTAATTGTAATTCAGTTATACTGTGTGCTGTCATTGGGTTGTACAAAATTTATAAATAAAACACTTCTAAGATAATTTATTTGGTAACATGGCATATATGGGATACATGGTAGTGTGGTATCGAGGTTTGATCAGCACTTATTTGCAATGACTTGCAGAAATATGGCCATCCCAAAATTGTTAAGTTCTAAACCATGCCACGTTATCATGTATTCTTCGTATGTGTCTGTTTTATAATTACTTAACTCTTCATAGCATTATATCTGAGCATATAAAGTATGATTTATAATCTTTATCCTGTTTTTATATTATTTGTTTTATGATTGGCTGGATGTTTGACTACTCTGCTTATAGTTGAATTTACGTAAAACTTTTTTAAAAAGTATATAAATTCACTTTTATACTTTTCATTAACTGTTTTTGAGACTACTGTTAAAATGTCCTAAACATATCATAGAAGTAGAGCTGGCTTTGTGATAAATAAATTACAAAAGTATGCATATGCGCAAACTGCAGGAATATTGGAACATCACCCTGTTGGTTAGTATTACTTAAAACAATAGAGATCAAGTTCTCAATTTGTTGGAAGAGGGGCAGGCTAAGCTGGTATTGCTAGTTTAGTGTGGAATCTATATTATAAAAGTTATTTAAAAGTAAAATCAGCCTTTTAATGCCATTAACCATGCTTTCTTCATGAACAACCAACAAACTCTTTCTCTTGTGTCTTTGGAGGAATGGGAACCACGGTAGATGAAAAGCTGCTGTGCGAATTTCTCTAAATAGAAAATAAGTTTTTTAGTTAGGAAACATGATTGCAGAGAATTTTCACTTAATGTGTGCTGCTTCAGGTTTTCAGGCAGTTCCCTAGATCCCTAAAATCTCCTTATTTCACCAATTCTGCCTCCGAAAAAATTTGTTTAGCTGTGTAACAATACTCCTCCCCCTCTTTTTTTCTTCAATTTTGTTCACATGGAATTGGATAAGGGAATACAGAATGTAAATGTCTTTTTATGAAGGACATTATAAAAAGAAGCTGTGTCCTCAAAAGCTTCATATATTTAAAAATAAAAACAAAATAAATTCTTAATGTCACATATGCCAGCTGGAAAATTTCTTCCTCACTAGTGCTAGAATTAGTGTTCTAGAGCAGCTAGCTGTGTTCAAAGTACTACAAGAAATCCCAATGATAATGCTTCCAATTTAGAGGCTCTCAGACTCATTAATACTAACTGGGAGTCCTTGCCATCTGATAGCTGTTCAGTAGCCTCTGTAATATGAGGTCTAGTGAACAGCATCCACATTACAAAACTATTATCATGTAATTATTATCAACAATCTCTGTAGACTTGCCAAGGAGTCAGTATATCTGCAATCTAAACTACCAGTTCATCCCTAGAGATGCTCTATTCCAGAACAGGCTTGAGGCATGCTGTGACAAGGCAATGTGAAGAAGCTTGCATTGCCATTGCATGTATCATACTTATTTTGAGGATTTTAGCTACTAGGGTTATCCGTCAATATGCACAGTAAGTTCACTGATCAACTGGAGAACACTCTCTGCTTTACAATAAAGCTGCTACTACATCTTGTCTCTCCAAATCCTGTGCTTCCTGTTTAGAGACTTTCTTACAATCTACATTTCATTATATTTTATACTTTCCTTGAATCAACACCATGCTGAAGAGAGTAATATATAATGTTTCATATGTACAGAGGCTTTTCAGTTGCATGGAACAGCTTGCCATGTAGTGTTCTCACCCTCTGTTTGTTCACGTTATTGCTAAAGATGTGTTTCATGAGGCTTCAAAACACTGGTGGGGGGAAAAATTAAGTTAACACTGCATCTGCTTCCCATTGTCTCCTGTTCTGTGCGTCTTATACTGCAAGTTCCTTGTGTTAGGTACTGTCTTTCTCTGTCTTGTACAGTACCAAGCACATTGTTGGTGCCCTTTTAGCAATAGCTTCTGTCATGTCTATCACTACCCAAAAGAAGAAATTTTGACCAAGAAGATATAAATTCTAATGCTGAATTTTAATGTTCGTAACAAATAATTGCAGAGATTTTTTTAGATGTTATGCCAGAGAATCTGTATGATTGAATATAGAAAGAATGTTTTTTAAAATCAGTAATCTAAATAAATTTGATAATCCATTGACATTTGTACTTAATCCATCTACTGTTTTTAACATTTTGCATATAGTAATGCGACCTGAAAATAATTGCTATGAATTATTACCATACAGAATTCATTTGTTGATGATGGTAACCAGAGGAGAAGTGATGTAAAAATGTGGTTGAGTGAATTCTGTATTAAAATACTTGCTCTAAATTGCAACAGAGAGAGTATGGTAGCTAATAAGTGAACCTATGATGTAACTTTTGCTTTATACAGGCATAAAACACCAATTTTGCTCTAATTACAGAGCAGTATTAATGGTTAAAAAAATCAGTTTTCTGTGTGAAATACAACCACAGGGATTAAATATATACACAAAATTGCTATAGCTTCCTACTGATATTTTATAAATCTTACGGTTATAAGTAGTGAACAATTGATATTACAGTTCTTTCTTGTAAGAAAAAGCTCAGTTGGGTTCCTGGGTGGTGGTTAATCTTAAATGTGGGTTTCTAAACAACTTTCAGTAAGCTCCTTTTTTTTTTTAAGGTTTAAAACTCCTCTATCCTTAAACTTCATGCTTCTGTTTAAAAAAATATCAAAATCAAACCACAGTGAGCTTTTTCTTACAATGCAACTTATTGGGATCCTCCAACAGATGTTCTTCATCTTTGCTAGTTGCGTTTTTCCTAGCAGTGGACTTTAGTTAATCTAATGAAATTATTTGTTTTCTTGAAAATCAATAGCAGCTGAAGTACACTAGTGTTATAAATAACTGATTTTATTTTTTGCATGAAGTTCAGAATATTTTTCTTAGTGTATCTAGACAAACACTCCTACGAATAATTTGTTAAAGTAGTAACTATGAAATTTTCACTGCTGCTTGATTTTGTGTTTGTAGAGCCAGAATGAAGACTGGGGAGGTTTGTCTGAGGATATCTTATGATTAAGAGCAGTCTAAGGCTTTAGCCCTTTTGACCCCCCTCTAAATTGGTAACTACCAGATTTACCATTTTGGTGGCATGGATTAAATGGGTGCTATGCAGAGACTGTTGCACGTGTAATGAAGTCCTTGCCTGATGAGTAAAGGATATACACAGAAATTATGGGTGATGGGCTTAATCTTCTGCAACATTTGCATGATGGTATTTGGAGAGTGCTTTGGGTGTTCTGTTTTATTTTCATTTTTATACTAACAGCATCAGTTTGAAGTGTGATTTTTTTTTTTTTTAATGAGCTTTGTTTTGGTGTTGGTAATTAAGTGGGTTAATGGAGTTTAGAGAAGTGGTATACCAAAACTAATTACTAAACAGATGTTTGGCTTTGTTTACTTGTAAGCAACCCACTTAAACATGTGTTTACTGGAAAATGCGCTGTTACCTCTGGTAGGCAAATGACATGGGCCCCTGTATAGAATGGTGCTGCTGCAATTGACTGTATATCTAATACTGGGTGATGCTGCATGAGAGAACAAACTTATTTGCATATATAGTGCATTGCAACATATTTTTGTGCAGGCCCCTAAAAGAGGAATACATTGTGGCAGTGTTACAAAGAAAAGGTAAGACTGTCTTCAAAAAGCACACACAGGAAAAATAGGTCACTTTGAAAACCTATTAGTAAGGTCTTAGTGTTTAAATCAGTTACATTACATAAATGTAGTTAAATATATCAACTTTTATTGTGTACAGATGCCACAGGGAATATTTTATTTCAGGTGTAGTTTCAGATGTATAAAGATTAAGACTTAATTCATTAGACCAGTTGAATGTAAATGTACACAAATTTTGCAAGTAATGAAAGGAAATTTCATCTTTAAGAAAATACATTTTGCAAAGAATGAGTTCAGATGCGCAGCTTGCCTTTTATGATGAGTCATAATTCAGGTTTATGTATATGATACATAATTATTTTAATAGTTAAATTTTCTTTATATGATGTCTTTTTTTGCCTTTTAAGTAAAATTTTGCTTGCTGTTCATTTGATGACTCCTGTGATGGCATCCAAGAGTGCTGGTAAAGTTTTGACATCAAATGGGCTGGATTGCACTACAATATTTTATCCTACATTAACGGCAGCAATTATGATTTACATGATGCTGAATGCAGTTTAATGGTCAGGGTAGACAAGGACAAAACGTTTTTTCACGTCAACTGACTGTTAGTTTGTTCTGGTCTACAATGACCACTAAATTGCATTCAAAATCATGTCAGTTAAACACAATTGTTGGCATCTGTGTTTAAACAGTAAAAATCTTGTGGACCTCATAGATTCAATTATTACTCATTTAGATTTAACATTATTAATGACTTTCACTTGAAATTTATTTGGAGGAAGGGAGTCTTTTTATTTTTTTGAAAGTGTGAGTTCAATGTTGTAAAGTGTGTGGGAAGAGGGAAGGGTACTTGATAAATTGTGTAGGATGAAGACTTAGGGCACATAAAAACAAAAACTTGGATTAATTCAATAAAATTGATAGGCTGGTTTAAGGGAAATAGAGAATAAACATTCATAACAATGCATTTGTTTACTGGGAATATTTTTGAAACTTAGTTGGGTGGAGCTCCATGTGAAAGCCTTACAGCACTTTTTTCATGCAGTTAGTTAATTGCCATGTGGGATGGAGCCCTTATTAGAATTATTGGCACTTACTATATCTTATTAAAACAACCTCCAGTGTGGCCTTTATATAGTCCTACACATCATAGGAGGGTAGTTATTTATAATGATATATAGAAGTTGCATACTAAATTTATATTTGAAGGACATTCATCTGGGACACGGGTACTCAAATTAGGGGTTGTGCGATCACCCTGCCTTTCCCATATTATATTGCTCAATAGGAAATGGGTCTTGACTAGATCATGGGTACCTGGGATGGATGAGAATTCCTAGAGGTAGTTTGGGGCTACAGTGTGGCAGATGCTGAGTATTACTAACCTAGAAATTTTACACGTCCTAAAATACTGATGTGTGACGAGAGTCACTTTTTTGTTTGAAATAAAACTATAAGAAGTGTGTCTTGTAATACATTCATTGAGCACAACCAACAACCTTTGTAAATATTGCTAGGAGAACTTGGTCCGCCAAACAGGAGTATCAGGTTTCTTTTTCTTTTTGTACTTTGTTGTACTTTCCCATCTCTCCACTATAACAGAAGTCCCGTATAAGGATGTGACCCTTATGGCTTGGCTAGTGTTAATTCTGTGATTGTAAAACTTTGGTGATCCCTGATTTGTTATGTTTTTCTCAAGTGGAGACTTACAAAAATGTTCTGTTCCAATCTATGTTGGGCAGTTAGACTATGGGCTTTTGAGGAACCTATATAATTTGTTGTCCTGTTTGGCTACTTTATGCAATGTTTCTAGGGTCTGATGCATATTCGTACATGTAGTAACTGGGGCACTGCATAATCTGAGTGTCAGTAAGTGGAATGTAATCTATGTTCTTGAGGGGTATGTGTGAAAGAGCATATTCTATAGTATAGATGCAGAGTTTCTCCTTTTGTTGTTTTTACTCAATGTGTTACAGTAGTATGCATATGCCCCTATCAGGGCCCCATTGTGCTAGATCTGTGCAATCACATGTTAAGAGACAGTCTCTGCCACGAAGAACTTAGTCAAATTTAAGACGAGGCTACAGTTGTAATGAATAGTTAGAAAATATAAGGGAAATAATGATAGGAAAAACGAGTCCTTGTGTCACCTTAGAGACTAACAAATTTATTTGGGCATAAGCTTTTGTGGGCTAAAACCCACTTCATCAGATGCATGGAGTGAAAAATACAGTAAGCAGAATATATATTATAGCACATGAAAAGATGGGAGTTGCCTTACCAAGTAGGGGGTCAGTGCTAATGAGCCAATTCAGTTAAGGTGGAAGTGGCCTATTCTCAACAGTTGACAAAAAAGGGAGGGGAAATTACTTTTGTAGTGCTAACGAGGCCAATGCAATCAAGGTGGCCCATTTCCAACAGTTGACAAGAAGGGGTGAGTATCAGCAGAGGGAAAATTACTTTTTGTAGTGACCCATCCAGGTGATGTGCACTAGATGATTTTGAGTTTATATGTATGCAGTAAATATGCATACAGGTCCCGCTAGATGCATACAGGTCCCGCTAGATGCAGTAGAAGTTGTGCTTGCATATCTGAGGGTAGCATTTGCAAATGTTAGAGTAATGGTCATGACTTAAAAAGAACAGGAGTACTTGTGGCACCTTAGAGACTAACAGATGTATTTAAGCATAAGCTTTCGTGGGCTAAAGCCACTTCATCGGATGCATAAATTGGAACATACAGCAAGAAGATATTTATACATACAGAGAACATGAAAAGGTGGAAGTAGTCATACCAACTGTAGGAGGCCAATCAATAGAGATGAGCTATTATCAGCAGGAGAAAAAAAAGTTGTGAAGTGATAATCAAGGTGGCCCATTGGTGTGAGGATACTTAACATGGGGAAATAGATTCAGTTAGTGTAATGACCCAACCGTTCCCAGTCTCTGTTCAAACCTAAGTTAATGGTATCTAATTTGCATATTAATTCAAGTTCAGCAGTCTCTCTTTGGAGTCTGTTTTTGAAGCTTTTCTGTTGCAAAATTGCCACCTTCAAGTCTCTCACTGAGTGGTTAGAGAGGCTGAAGTGTTCTCCCACTGGTTTTTGAATGTTATGATTCCTGATGTCAGATTTGTGTCCATTTATTCTTTTTCATAGAGACTGTCAGGTTTGGCCAATGTATATGGCAGAGGGGCATTTCTGGCACATGATGGCATATATCACGTTGGTAGATGTGCAGGTGGATGAGCCCCTGATGGCGTGGCTGATGTGATTAGGTCCTATGATGGTGTCAGTTTCCACTCTGAGTGTGATTTTTACCCTACGTGTATTGCTTACTAATATATCCCATAACAATCACAGTGTGGGGTATCTTTGATGAGGCGGAATAACATTTTTGGAAAGCTTTAGTGTGATATAGTGGATGTTTACTCCCTTAACTGTAAAGCTTGTGTAAATCATTTGGAAAATACCATTTTATCAATTAACTGGCAGGTGTGAAGTGTTGCATTCTAAAGGGATTATCACCTTTGTTCCAACCAGATCAGGGAAGAGGTGGGAGTGGGTGAGGGGGAAGAAAGACACCCACTGAAGTCTGATTACAGTGAATGAAGGTTCAGCTGGTACTTTTGCTTCCCCAGTTGAGAGTGGAGGAGGCGAGGGGTCACTACTGTTGTCTTGCACGCTTTCCTTGGCTGGTGAAGTGAAGACTAGGGAGATGACAGTTTTACTTCACTGTGTAAAATTTTTACATTCTTGCAAAATAATGCTTTAATTGCCTAACGATGGAACCGCAAAGAAAGCGAACAGTAGCAGCTTTGTATAGAGAAATATCTTATGAAATATTTCCTGGTGACTCAATCTCTATTTGTTAAATTGATCTAAGATCTGATGGATTTCTGTATAATGTCTCTTTAAACAAAATCTCACTGTTGTAATAATTGTTTTGTTTCTTGTATTTACATGGCTAGGATCTGTAAACCTGTTAAATAAATTGTGTGTGTGTGTGTGTGTATGTATAATCATTAATTTTGCAATCTTATCTTCAGGTGCGTTTTGCCTTGAAATCTCTTCCAGTTGACAGTTGTTAATGAAGATTTCAATCTTAATCAAAATTTCTTACTGTTCCCCCAAAGGTAGTTTGCTTCTTGGACCAAAAACACTCCTGAAAAATGGACTACAGTTATTACCAATTTTATACTGACTACTGATTTGTTGCTCCAGTTTTGTATTTGTTTAGACTAGGAAAAGTGGTCAAGGTTAGCCTGAGGTTAGTCAACACATTTCCGCTCACAGTTTAACACATTTCTCTCTCCTACCTCTAAACCCCTACCAGCAAAACAAAACCCAACCTTAAAAATCATCCTCTATGCTACACAGAATATTGATCCCAAAAATGGAGCAGTAAGAGACTCAATGAAGTCCACTAGGGATTTCACTATTGTTATTGATTTTATGTAGAAGGTGTTCAGATACTACAGTGATGGTGTATTTATCATCATTTACTGCATACATATTTAGAGAGCTCATCTCAACTTTTCCCTGATCTAGACACAATATTGTCTCACTTTAGCTAGTATGGACATCAATCAGCTAAATTGAGGCAAAAGTTGTTAACCTGTATATCTATGCTTGGGAAAAGATTAAGGTTAGGTTGGGGTTAGCTAGATATTTTAGCTAACATGAATTTCATCTGAACCACTTTCCTAATGTATACAAGTCCTTAGTGACAGGCTGGGATTTTCAGAGAAGCCTTACTCGCTTAGGTTCCTTTGAACATCCTTCCTGTAAGAAAGACTGTGTCATTTGAAGTAGTAGTCATGATGCATTAATTTCCAAATAAGTATTTGAGAAAGAGCAATCTGAAACCAAGCTCATGATGTCAGGCAAAGTGTTTCTCGGAGTTTAAATTTTCAAAAATGACTAGTGATTTTCAAGTGGGTGGTTGATGTCACAACCTGGACAGTTGTGCTGCAACTATACGAATACAAGTCTATTGTGAGTAGACCTAACTGCTGGGTTCCATGTGCTTCTAAGCCCACAGGGTCTGGGTAGAGTCTACTAATTGTTTCTAGCTCTGGGTCTCTAGGTTGCACTCCCAGGCTCAGACCTTGTGTCTGAGTCCTTCCTTGGGACATGGGACTCCACAGTGCAGCCACTTAGGTCCTGAAACCAATGTCTCAGACTTTCTGAGCCCCCAGTTGCTTAGACATGCTCTCCAGCGTTCCACCTAGGCAGTAGCTACTCAAGCTTCTGGTTTAACACCTTGAGGGACAATGTGGCATGGAAGCCAGGAACATGGGCTTAGCCAAGGAATTTCTTAACCACAGTTACTCTACTCGTAAAGTATTTGAGAGTAACAGGTCTTTGAGAACAAGCCTGAGATACATCCCTCCTGGGCCTGATCTAGTTCCTTCTGAGAGTCTGAAACTTGTCAGTGTTCAAGCTGAGCAGAGTCCTTCCTGCACATCTGGCTTACATGTGGCGATGGTCAAGCCCCCTGCTTGAGAGCAGCACCCCTTTTTAAATGGCTCTTTAAATGTTTCTTCTTTTGCCATGTGGCCAAGCTGAGAAGCTGCAGATCCATCAGCTGTGCTAGTGCCATTGTGTAGAAAATTCATAGTTCCATATATCATAGATTTACAGGATCTGTGCCATTCCCTAACCTTTAGACAGTCCCAGGGGAGGATATGTTCAGTGTCACACTCTGCCACAAGGATAGGCCACATAGCCTCAGTGGCTCCAAAACTGTGCTGCTGGGCTCCAGCATTCCTGTTTCTCTCACTGTGAGCTATGTCCAGCGAGTCCCACTGAAGTAGATTCCTGTTCAGAGACTTTTACTCCATTCAGGGACCAATGCATTTCAGCAAATATTTGCTTTTCAAAACAGAGTAGGGTTCTTTGAGTGATTGCTTATGTGTATTCCACAATAGGTGTGCGTGCTCCCCACGTGCACCAGTGCCGGAAGTTTTTCCCCTAGCAGTACCCATAGGGGGGAGCGCCCCCCACAACCTCTGGAGTGACGCCTGCCTGGCGTGGTGTAAGGGGGGCTGCGCTCCCTTCCCCCCCCCCCCCAGTTCCTTCTTGCCGCCAGTGAAGGTGCGTCGTAACTGCTCTGCTCCAGCTTTGCTGTAGTTCATCTCCAGAACTGTTCGTTCATTTAGTACCCGTAGTTAGTTAGCGTAGTTAGTTTAGTTAGTCAGTGAGCCCGGGCCGGGGCACGCGCCGAGCCCCGGCATTTAAGTCGTGCGGTTCTTGTCAGCTGTGTGCACCACGGTGTTGGTAAGCGGCAATCCGCCAGTGCCATTGACCAGTCAGCACCCCTCCCCGTCCATGGGCGCGCCAAGAGGGCCAAGAAGACTCCCTCTTTGCAGTGGCACCAAGGGAATTCTGGAACAGAGGCTAGGCCCATGTCGGGCAGTCCTCAATTCCCACCGGGCCCTAGGTGTCTGACTCTCATAGAGCGGAGTAGCCTGGCCCCTTCGGAACAGGCCTCTCCGTATGTCCGGGTGCTGTCCATGCCTGAAGTTCTCCAGGCAGCCCGGGACATCTTGTCCATGCCGGTGCCCAGAGTGCCGCTGATGTCAGCCCCATGCTCCAGAGGCAAGCCTCCACTGGGCTTTCCGCAGTCGCCCCCGGGTTGGTACCGGTCTCGGTCGAGGGAACGTTCTCGAAGCCGATCACCGCCCAGTTCTTGGGTCATATGTCGGCGTGCACGTATGTGATCCGTCACGCCAGACTCAGGATGAGGCCTCTCCAGCTCTGGTTGGCCTTGAATTTCTCCCAGGCCACGGATAGGATGGACAAGGTCCTCACCGTGCTGGATGCTGTGATTACCTCCCTGCGATGGTGGTCCACCCCAAACAACATGCTCCAAGGGGTTCCATTTAGGGACAGGGCCCTGTCGCTGGAGCTGGTATCGGATGCATTGGACCTGGGTTGGGGGGCCCATGTGAGGAGCTTTCAGAAACAAGGCCTGTGTTCGGCCCAGGACCTGACCCTTCACATAAACGTCAAGGAGCTCAGAGTAGTGCGGCTGGCGTGTATGGCATTCCGCTCGCACCTGGAGGGCAAGGTAGTCAGGGTCCTCACGGACAACACGGCCTTGATGTTCTATATCAACAGGCAAGGCGGGGCCCGCTCCTCTGCCCTTTGCCTCGAAGCCCTCAGTCTGTGGGACTTCTGTATAGCCCACAACAACCACCTGAAGGTCTTCCGCTTACTGGGCACCCGCAACAAGAGGGCAGATTGCTTGAGCAGGGACTTCTCCTCGCAACACAAGTGGTCCCTCCACCTGGAAGTGGCCCACCGGCTCTTCCGAAGGTGGGGAACTCCCCAGGCGGACCTATTCGTAACTCGGCAGAACCAGTGATGCCCCCGGTTCTGCTCCGGTGGGGTCTGGGGAAGGGCGCTATCTCCGATGCCTTTCTCCTATCTTGGTCAGACCGGCTTCTTTACGCCTTCCCCCTGTTCCCTCTAATCAGCAGGGTCCTGGAGAAGATAAATTCGGACAAGGCCTGAATTCTCCTGATTGCTCCGGCGTGGCCCAGGCAGTATTGGTACGGGACCCTCCGCCGTGGCTGTTGCCGCTGTGCCCAGACCTGCTGTCACAGGACCAGGGCCGCCTCCTCCATCCCAACCTAGCGGCTCTTCACCTTAGAGCGTGGCTGCTCATTGGTTATGTGGAGAGGAAAGAACGTGCTCAGAGCAAGTTCAGCGCGTCCTCCTTGAAAGTAGACGGCCCTCCACTCACCACGCTTATTTGGCAAAGTGGTTCTAGTTTTCTAGGTGGTTGGCAGACCAGGGTGTCTCCCCGGTGACCGCCCCGATCCAGCTTATCCTTGATTACCTTCTCCATCTGAGGGTCCAGGGCCTGGCGCCCTCATCCGTCAAGCTGCACTTGGCGGCCATATCGGTCTTCCATCTGCCGGTGCAAGGACACACCATGTTTTCCCATGCTATAACTGGCCGGTTCCTTAGGGGTCTAGACTGTCTTTTCCCGTATTCTAGACCCCCCAGTTCCACAGTGGGACCCAAACCTGGTGTTGGCTCATTTCACGGGGACCCTGTGTGACCCACTGGCCACGTGCTCCTCGTCTCACACCTTGTGGAAGGTGGCCTTCCTGATTGCTATCATGTCAGTCGGGCAAGTCTCAGAGCTCAGGGCCCTGACCTCTCAACCGCCGTACATGGTCTTTCATAAGGACAAGGTCCAGCTCCACCCACACCCCGCATTCCTCCCGAAGGTGGTCTCCGCCTACCACATGGGTCAGGACATTTTTCTACCAGTCGTCTTCCCCAAGTCTCACCCATCCAGTGAGGAACGCCGCCTCCACATGCTCGACATGCGGTGGGCTCTGGCTTTCTACCTTTCTAAGCTATTCAGAAAGTCCTCGCAACTGTTTGTCGCCTTGACTGAGCGTGCGAGGGGCCAGCCGATTTCCACTTAGCGGCTTTCCCATTGGATTACTTTGTGCATCCATTCCTGTTATGAGCTGGTGGGCGTTCCCCCACCACCCATTGTGAGGGCACACTCGACCTGGGCACAGGCCTGTTTGGCTGCCTTTGTGGCTCACGTCCCCATCCAGGACATTTGTAGGGCCGCCACATGGTCTTCAGTTCACACGTTCAACTCGCACTATGCGATCGTCTCCCAAACCAGGGATGACGCCGGGTTCGGCAGGGCTGTCCTCTGTCCTGAGAACTTGTGAACTCCTACCCACCTGCAACAGATATAGCTTGGAATCACCTATTGTGGAATACACATGAGCAATCACTCGAAGAAAAAACAGGTACCTTTTCTGTAAATAGTGTTCTTCTAGATGTGTTGCTCATGTTTAATCCACATCCCACCCTCCTTCCCCTCTGTCAGAGTTGTCTGGCAAGAAGGAACTGAGGGTGGGGGGAGCACGCAGCTTCCCTTACACCACACCAGGCAGGCGCCACTCCAGAGGTCGCAGGGGGAGCTCCCCCCTACGGGTACTGCTAGGGGAAAAACTTCCGGCACCGGTGCACGTGGCGAGCACACACGCCTATTGTGGAATAGACATGAGCAACACCTCTCGAAGAACACCAGTTACCGAAAAAGTAACTTTTTTTTTTTTTAGTAGTCAACTGGAATACAGCATCAGGAAGCCCTTAGGTTAGCATAGAGGAAACAAACGTTAAGGCTTATTCCATATTGGCACTGAGGCAAAAATAAAAATAAATCTAATTTGGAAAGTACAAAAAACAGCAAGGTAGCAACTGGATAAACCATCAAGTGAAAGATTAGGGCATTCTTATTTGTCATGTACCAGTCCTGCAAGAAATTGAATTATGAGTCTTTATATTCAGAGGTGACCCCCTGTGCTAGAGAGAAGTTGGCACTTTGCTGGGAAGATCTTAAATTAATTGGTGAGTTCTTCAGAGGAGAGTTAGGGAAATGAGGTCTTGTTGGGTTCAGTAAATCTTCCTACTCCCTGACCAGAAAAAGCTGTCAAGTGCCTGTGAGATGAGGGATAGCCCAGCCAGGTGGAATAGTGGCAGGTGCTGGACTAGGGGAGGTGAACCCAAGACTCTTCAATCTATACCCAGGAGGAGAAAATGCTATACATTATTTATGGCTATTCCACATATCTTTCCCAAATCTAAACTGGGGCAGATAATTTAAATGTACTTACCAAAGAGAGACTGTAAAGTTAAAATTCATATACCATTGTTAAAAAGCAATTTCTTTAGACTTGTTAATAAAATATTCAAATAGGCAGTCTATTATCTTGCAGTGCTTCCCCAGTCCACTAACTTGCACCACTCAGTCAGCACAAGGGAAGCTGGAACTTTCCATAAGTACCCTGTAGGGGAATACCCCTTGCGTGGGGGAGATCTCAGTAGGTGTAGAGCTAGCGCCTATGCCTCCTTTCCCAAAGGCCACAGCACTAGGGGCCAGTGCTAGAATATGCTTCAAGATCTCAGCTGCATCACTGTAGCACTTCAGTGTAGACAGTACTTATGCCGATAGGAGAACCCCTCCCATCAGCATAGATAATTCACATCCTCGAGAGGCGGTAGCTAGGTCAACAGAATAATTCTTCTGTCTACCTAGCACTGTCTACGCAAGGACTTAGATTTGTTTAACAACACTTAAGGGTGTGGCTTTTTCACATGCCTGACTGACATAGGTAAACCAGTGTGATTTTTCTAGTGTAGACCAGGACTGTTTGTTAGTTTACTTCTGTTTTGGGTTGGGCAATGAGAAAGTTTTCAAACTTCAAGACCTATCATGCCACACCATTTTTACTAATTTAATCAGCGCAGTTAATATCTGAATCAGAATCCATTATAACAGGGGTAGGCAACCTATGGCACGCGTGCCGAAGGCGGCATGCAAGCTGATTTTCAGTGGCACTCACACTGCCTGGATACTGGCCACCGGTCTGGGGGGCTCTGCATTTTAATTTAATTTTAAATGAAGCATCTTAAACATTTTTAAAACCTTATTTACTTTACATACAACAATAGATTAGTTATATATTATAAACTTCTAGAAAGAGACCTTCTAAAAACGTTAATGTATTACTGGCATGCGAAACCTTAAATTAGAGTGAATAAATGAAGACTCAGCACACCACTTCTGAAAGGTTGCCGACCCCTGCATTATAAGTTTAAACCAACCCACATACCACTTGGTTGTTGCTCTCCTGCCAATGGTATATGTACCATAGTTTTAGAAGTGATGAATTAGTCAAATTCACTTGTTTATATTCAATTTCTAAATAATTATATGCTGCAATGTTTGGATTGCAAACATTGCGGAGTAATGTTACTTCCTCAAGAATGGTTTCCTTGGAAATTGGGAATTACACATTTTTATTTTTTGTCATTTGTTAAAACATTTGACATTAAACCGAATTGGAGATATTTAAAGACCAGTTATATGCAGGGTGTTACAGATAAGATTAGCAAGTGCGGAAGCTTTTCTCGTAAGTATTTCCATCCCTTTTTAAGAATTTTGCTTGTATTAAGATTTCTTTTCTTGGTGACTCCTGGAATGGAAAGTGAAATAATGTCCTTAATTGGCATACAGTAAAGGGTAGTAACTGATAGGGAGATTTTCAAAAAATGCCTGACGGACTGAAAAGTAAATATCCTGTCAACTTTCAGTGGGACTTCTGCTCCTAAATCCCTTGAGCACTTGAAATTCTGATCCAAGTGTCCTCAAAACATCATAATGCATTGCATAAAGTGAACATGTGTTGTGAATGCTGTATGGGGTTTTAACAATATACTGCAACTGAAGCAGTTTTTCTAATATTCTAATGTTTCATATTCATAATGCAGTCCAAGAG
Organism: Trachemys scripta elegans; assembly: GCF_013100865.1. NCBI lineage: Eukaryota > Metazoa > Chordata > Testudines > Emydidae > Trachemys > Trachemys scripta. The sequence continues at coordinate 212,726,238 of NC_048298.1, forward strand.
CAAACTGTTATGTTAATAATCAAGAGTATTTTCAGTGAAATAGTAAGATTTAATCTGTGAAAAGTTTTTGATTACAACACTGAGTTAGGGAAGTTTTGCAATCATTAAACAAAAGTGCCCTTTTGAGAGGAGGAAATCTCGATAGTATCTGGCCCCTCTTCATGAGACATGCACATATTTTAAAACCACAGAAAAATGAATTGTTGCAGCTGAACCTCTTGGAAGTACAAATGGAATTCTAATATTTCTAGAATATTCCTTTAACTTCCTTTAACAATTTGTACTATGCTGTAGATAACTGTAAGGAAAAATATACCAAGCCATCATTTTGGTAAATTTCGTTGAAATTCAGTTCCTTTTTGAGTATCTGCTGATTAAAATATTTGTACCTTCAGAGGCAGGGTTTACACTACAGAATTTTATCAGAAAATTCTTATCTGCACTATCATTGTTTCAAATGCATTGGTATTAGTATGCAGAGCCCTAGTGTGAGCAAGGCTTTGTTGGCTGGAACTGGTGCAGATAAACTGTTTGGTGGCACGAGCCATAATCTGATTTAAGGTAGTTTATATGGGTCCTTTCCACATGTAATGCACAGTAGAAGATCAGATAAGTTTATAAAGCTCTCAATATCTAAATACAAACATTTTAGCAGCATATTGTTACATGGATGTTGTATACATAAAGGAGCTGTTCTAACAGTTTGAAAGGCAGTCATCAATCTATGAATGAAATTTGTGGTGGGTATATAAAGGAAAGAGAGGAAAAAAAAAAAAAGGGGCCACTTTTTCTCAAAAACCCCCCAACAACCCCACTTGGAATAATGACAGTGCTGTGTCTACATGAAGCTTTTTTGGAAATCTCACTGGGACAGTGCTGCTACTGGTAGTGGTGGAAGAGCTAATGCAGATAGATCTCCACCATGTTGTAACCCATGCCTTCTGGATCCGCTTATATTAGGTCTAGATGATATAGAGGTATAAATGCCTGTGCCCTGTCTTAATGCTCCCAGCATTATATCACCAGTGGAGGAGCATTAATGGTAATACAATGGTAAAATATTTTCCCCAAAGGGCTAGTGGAGACAAGGCTAGTGTGTAGTTCTATATTAGAGATAGTATTGTAAGAACCTTCTGGCAAGAATATTTATTGTATATCTGTCCACCTGTGTACTATGTGTAAGAATGTATACATTTCTTTTTGTAGCCACGTCATGAATACTTTAATGTCCCAGTGTACTAAATGACTTCATTCATCATGCATGCAGCATTTCAGAGAGGAGATAGACCTGACTTATTCATGGCAGAACCTTATCCTCAGCTTGGTGAAATCAATCATCTTGAACACAATAGACTATACCACAACCATTATCTTTGCTGTTGTACTTTCCTTCACCCCTTCTGTTTGTATATTCTCATGTCTCATCTTGATATAACTTGTTCTTGTCAGTATATGATCTCTTACTGTGTGAAAAGTTCCCAGTCTTATGTTTAACGTTTGTGTGGAAGTCATTCATTTGAATAAGTACATACTGTAACATTACTTAATCTTTTAAATATTTCAGCTGTGGTGTTACTTGAAAATACATATAAAATTGTAGTATACATCAGAAGTTTATACAGAGAAACTAGTGATCCCATGGAATAGTGTAAGGCTTATCTTTTTAAAGCGTGTATAGAATATATACATACATATGTATATGCTTTATGTATAGTTGTAAAACTGCATACATCTCTAATGAAAAATGCAAAAGTAAAATGCATTTTCCTCTACCTTTACTTTTAATTTACTTTGAAAGTATTTGTTGGGGGTAGTGGTGATTTACTGTTTATGTATAGAGGTAGTGGGGAGAAATTGTTACGTCTGATCGTTGGCATTTAAGCTAGATAATGTTTTTGTAATATCACAAAATCTCAGAGTTCTAACATTCTGATTTGTGTTTAAAGGTTGAATACACTTGAGCATTTGTCCTCCTTTTATCGTAGTAATTACTAAAATTGTTACCCAAGTACATTCCTTTGCAACCTAATACTTCAAAGTTGTAACATTTTGCTTTTAATATTCAGTCATTAATAGCATATTAAAATCTTAATGCTCATTAATCAGTATTTGTAGTTTGAAATAAGATGTATTGAATCACAAAAGAAAGACTGCTACTTTAAAGATTTCTATTAAAATAACTATCCTGAGTGTTATGCAGATCCAAGATGAAGACATATACTTCACCCTATATTGTCCACTAAAAGTGAATGTTGTTGCATTTATATAGAGCTGGTTTATCTTTAAGGCAAAGATTACATTCATTTAAATAGAAAGGAACTGGTTAAATAAATCGACCACAAACAGTTTAAAATTTCAAAAGTGTTTCATATGTGGTTATGTACTACATTTTAAATGTCTATTGACTTTAAAAAAATTGGGGGACATGAAAGGGGAATTTTTGGATTTAATTTGCAGCATTCTGGGATATGTTATAGAAAACTAGATCATAGGGATGGTTTTCCATTTCCAAGTTTGTTACTCTTTTTTGTAAGACATTAACAGTTTGTGTGAACGTGCAGTTGGTTAATGCTACTTTAATCTGCATTCTCTCCTGACTGTTGGCTTAAAATGCTATGCATTGAGCTGTAATGAGATGCTGTTTCTCTTGTTATCTGTATACAGCTGCTTGCTTTTAAATGACTAGATAATGAATTAGCTTCCTGGCATGTCTGAAATAAAGTATTGCATGCATTTCTGTCTCATGTGAATGGCTTTTTTCTCAACTCTTGGTTCTGGTATTTCAAATGTGTATTTGTTACCTCTGTTAAATTCTGTATTGCAGATGCCTTATAAAATGTCGTAAAAAAAATTCCATAACAGCTAGATAAAAAACGTATGGAAATGTTTTCTAAATCTAAAAAACACAAATAGAACTAAATATAGCATAGATCTTGTCCATGTTGTATTTAAGTCTTAAATTGATTCCTAAAGTTCATAACAAAATGTTTAAAAATATCAAAGCATCCTAAATTGGAATGATGAAGGCAGTTGGTAAGAATTCATGATAAAATGTATCTGTCACAAGACTATCACTTATCGCTGTTGTACAATAACCATACATCATGATTTCCTTTGAGGTCTAGTTCTAGATTTTTAATAACACAGTATCCAATCAAATGCCATTTAATTTTATTTGAGTCATGAATGAAGCAATGTGTTTAACTACACAGGATCAGTTGGCTGGAAGAAACTTTATTTTGAGGATAGTAAAAACTTTTACAATTTAAAGATTATCTGGAATTTGAATATACAGTGGTAGAAAAGTTCCTTAGTGTACAAAAATTGAAGTGGCAACATTAATCAATAGTTACCGTGTAGTTTATTGTGAAAGAAGTATTTTTTGGTCATTTAGGAAATAATTAATTTCACTTCTGTAGTTGTAGGTTTTCAAATCTATTATAATTAAAAGTTAGAATCACAGAAATGTAGGGCTGCAGGGGACCTAGCAGACATCAAGTCCAGCACCCTGCTCTGAGGCAGAACCAAGTAAACCTAGACTATCCCTGACAGATGTTGAAAAATTGCATTAAAATAAACAGGATAAATTTGGTCATCAAGCTCCCACAAGCTTGCATGAGAATTTAACAGTTCTATTTCTCTTAATCCAACCATAGGAATAAAGTTCAACCCTCATTTAGAATCTCATTTTCCCCCCTCTATTATAGAATAGAAATTTGCATAAGTATTTTTAACATTTTTATAATTGATAGTATGCCAAGGCTGTTTTACACCAGCTTCCATGTCAGTACGGGTCTGGGAATATTTAAATACTGCTTCAGTGGGAAAACACATCTGTGGGTGTCACATCGCTGGAAGTGAGATTTTATGTCCTTGGCTTTATTAGAAAGGGGTAAATTTTATTGAAAAGTGAGTGGACTGAAAAAATCCACAGGATTTTGTCTAATCAGATTGTAATAGCGTTGAGTGATTTTAGTCTCCTTTTCGTACTTAATTTCCAGCATTATTGATGGAGTTGTGTATACACTGAGTGTAGAATGGACCTCTTGGGTCAAATGTTGGGCTTAAGCTACTCAACAGTGTCCTTGCAAAGTACAAAAATACACCTGTTTCAAGTGAAGCGGAACTGTCTTAATATTTAACTTTGTGCCTTTAATAGTAAATCAGTGTATACACATGCGTTAATCTGAAGATTAAAAACTTGATCATTCTACGTATGACGCATATAGAGATTAAATGACTCATTTCTGAAGTGCTAGTGTTACAATACTAAACCACTTGAATCAAATAGGTACAAGACTAGTCCACGGATACTTTTAAAATGATCTAAATATTCTGTAAAACTAAACTTTCTGAGGATTTGCGGTTTAATTGTAATCTTTCTTTTTCTTGCTTCATGACATGCCTTGTCTTAGGATGCTAAAGTAAGTTTTGTTTTTCATTCTCTGGGTTGCTTTAAAATGACATTGGTTTTGGTTTCAGAAAGAGACAGTATCTCTTTTCATTGACTATGATGATGTTGCTAGTAATTGTGGAAATGGACAGCCCAGTTTTTCTAATTGGCTAGATCTTCTTCCAGTTGCTTAGAAATAACTCTTCAAATTCCGGAAATGAAAATCGGATATAGACTTTAGTACAGTAACTCCTCACTTAACGTCCTCCCGCTTAACCTTGTTTCAAAGTTACGTCACTGCTCAATTAGGGAACATGCTCGTTTAAAGTTGTGCAATGCTCCTTTATAACATGGTTTGACTATCTGCTCTGTCCACTTCTTGTAAGAGCAGCAACTTGTGCAATGCTCCCTTGTAAAGTTCCTCTTCTCCGCCTGCTCCCCCTCCCTCCCAGCGCTTCCCGCACCACCAAACAGCTGTTTAGCAGTGCTTAGGACTTTCTGGGAGGGAGGGGCAGGAGCAGGGAAGCGCTGTATCTCCGCTCCCCCCCCCCCGAAAGTCCTAAGTGCCGCCAAACAGCTGTTTGGCGGCACTTAGGACTTTGTGGGGGGAGGGGAGGGAGGGAAGGAGCAGGGATGCAGCTGCTTCGGAGAGGAGGTGGAGTGAGGGTGGGAAAAGGTGGGCCTGGAGTGGAGCGGGGACAGGAAGAGGTGGGCCTGGAGCATCCCCTGGCAAAGTCGGTTCCTGTTCTTCTCCGGGGAAGCTGCTGCAAAGGTGCTTCCTAGTGTCCCTGCCTGCAGCGGGCTGTGCCTGTGTGGGGTAAGCCAGGGGCACTTCCCAACCCCAGTACAGTACTGTACAGTATACAATGTCTTTTGTCTGCTCCCCAAAAACTTCCTTGGAATCTAACCCCCCCGCATTTACATTAAATCTTATGGGAAAATTGGATTTGTTTAACATCGTTTCACTTAAAGTTGCATTTTTCAGGAACATAATTACAATGTTAAGTGAGGAGCTACTGTATATATAAATATATTAAACACATTTGCTTTATTTGGTACAGGGAAAAGGTTGTCTTTGAAAATTTAGTGCAGTACCTTTAGGAAAGAACTGGTTCCAGAAGTTTATACCTGGCCTAGAATACTACAGCCCCAAATCTTGGGCTTCCCTTCACTTCAAGATTGGCCATTTCATCCTTCTCAAGTAGTTTTTGTCCAGTATACAATAGTGTCTCTAGCTGGGAGGGCTATTTTGCGAATTAATACTCTTGATTTTGCATGACTAGGACCTGTTGCTTCCAAAACTTAGGAATTTTAAAGGATTTAAAGGATATTGTATCTGTACAGTACATCAGCCATTTCATTTTTACTTGCGGGTTTTCTGGCGCTCTCCATAAAATATCACAAAATGAAATAATATTGAATCCATTACAGATTTTAAAAAAATTCATGTCTGTTTTGCTAAGTTGTGACTTGTTCCATGATGGAAGGTCTGTTGATTTATTTTCTTTTTAGTGTTGAGGTCACAAAGCTTACAAGCCATCCCTATAAACCATGGCAAACTTCTTTTAATAATCCTTTTAGAAATGCATCTGATGTCAGACACACAAACTCTCACATTTTCTCTTACAATTTTTTTTAATTATGCACTTTCCATATTAACTTTCCACATATGAGCTTGTTTGCTAGGAGCACAGGATCTGTTTACCACTGTCTCAAATTTTCCCTCCACAGGAAGCAGAGACCCCACGTAGTGTACTTGAAGAAATTGGACTCACATAAATCTCCTTTGAAGTCTTCTGGTGTTTCACATACTGTAAATGTTCACTGCCATCATTTTAATGTTTAGCTAATGGTGTAAGATGCTGTTTGTCAGTATTATTGTTTTGCTAAGTTGCTTCATTCAGGCCTACAAGAAAATATCCCATTTAAAGTTTTTAAAAAAGGGAACAAAAATGTAAAACCTCCAAAAAGGATAAAAGAAAGGGATTTCAATTCAAGACCTCTCTCTTTGGTGCATTTGAGAAAATCATAGGTGACGACTTCAGTAATTATACTGTTTTATAAGCAACTGTGACTTAAGGAAACAAATGAATCAGCTTCAGTACATATTCATGTTTAACAGAAAGGAAAGTACATGTGACAACTTTAAATGTGAAATGTAACAATGTGGAACTTGGTTTTATGCGACCAAAGACTTTTGTTCATCTACATTTTATGTCAACATTTGTGAAAAATCTGCTTTTTTCAGTTAATACAGAAAGATTGGGAATTAACTGTTTACTATGGAATTTTTTTTCATTATACCAAAGAACCCTATTATGATCTGTATATCAAACTGGTATGAGCTGTTAAGGTGGCTTCATTTTTTAGCAACAGAGCTGCAACCAGACCATTTGATAGAAATGGAAATATTCAATACAAAGATTTTACACAAAAGTACATGAGTTAAGGTATTAAAGGGAATGCCAATTATTTCTTACAATCTGCATATTGGAACCATCCTGTTTTTAACATCAGTATTATTGCTTAACCACTGTGGATTTATACCTAGATTATGTACTTTGCCCTTCTGACTATTCAGATGAGTAGATAGATAATGTAAAATATGCTGGGGTAGCACTTGACATCATGGAGAGGAGGGGATAACCTAAAGGGAAAGTTAAAAATGTGCAATTTAAAAGTTAGAGAGAGAAGGTGGGTAAGGTAATATCTTTTATTGGTACAACTTCTGTTGGTGAGAGAGAGAAGCTTTTGAGCTTACTACATGTCAGGTCTGAGAAATGTACTCTGAGGGTCACAGCTTAAATACCAGGAGGAACTGCCCCTTCTGTGGCTCTGCCCAAAGCCCTGCCCCCTGCCAAGCCAGAAGCTGGAGCAGGTTGGGAGCCGCGGACTCTCCACCTGCCTGGGGCTTGGGGGGGGCCCTAGAGCAGCCCATGGTCTGTGTCCCTGCCCAGCGGGCCCCCTGCCGAGGATAGGTGGAGGGCTTGTGGCCCCCCACACTGCCCGCGTGGCTTTTACCCCAACCCAACTCCGGGCCTCAGAGCTGCAGCCCGGCTGTGGGAAGAGCCACACAGCCAGTCAGCTCCGAGGAGCTGTGGACCTTTCACCTGCCCTGGATGGGGGGCCCAGGGCTTCTCTTTGACCCTCCCCCCCACCCCGGGCAGGTGGAGGGTGGAGAGTCAGTGGTGCAGCACCTCCTGCTGCCCACGCTCTCCAGCTGCTGGCCCTGGCTAGGGGGGCCTTCGGTGCAAGAGGAGGGGCAGGGGCTATGGCAAAAAAGTGGACAGGACAGGCCCATCTGCTTTCAAAAAGTGGGAGGGCCATAGCCCCCCCCCTCCTATTCCAGCACTGATGATTTTAGTGGGTTATAGATTGTTGTAATAAACCATAAATCCAGTGACAATGTGGGTGAAAACTTTTCTCAAAGCGATCACTCTATATCTGACCTTTCAGTCCTCATCCTCAAAGGAAACCTGCACAACACTTTCAAAAAGTGAGCCTGGGAGCTTAAATTCATAACTTTGCTAGACACTAAAAATCATGGACTGAACAGACACATTGAATTTATGGTTTATAACAACAATCTATATCCACTAACAACCCCCTTACCCAAGCTGCCTCTCCCTGTATTTCTTCCTCCCCTGGAACTGAAAGGGTGTTAACGGGCCACTTCACCTTGAATGGTCCATTTGAAATATGTATTAACTGCTTATGCTATCTGTTCCACATTGTGTTTAGCTGTGACTTTTAAGTACATTTCTCAGATCTGAAGAAGAGCTCCCTGTAAGATCAAAAGCTTCTCTTTCTCACCAACACAGTTTGTTCAATAAAAGATATCACTTACTCCACCTTGTGTGTCTAATATTGTGTGACAGACATGGCTACAACACTGCATATAACAATTTAGAAGTTTTTATTTTGAACCCTAGAAACAAGACTAATGGCTTTGCATTTACTGGTATATTATGGTATGCTCAATGGGGGCATAAGCATCTATTTTAAAAATATTTTATTAACCTGCTACATTGATATACATTAATGTCCTGTCACCGTACATGCAGGTGACATCCATTGTGAAATTACTAAGCTTAAGCAAACAAGTGTTTGTATACAGTACCACCAACCTAGTTTACGCTGAGGTCCTATTGAAAATTACTGAGTGAGTTTCAGCATGTAAATGAACAAATAATCAAGGGTAATACACCACAAAATGTACTTTGTTCATTTATTTTGACAGTTATAGGTGTTTTGCAATATAGTCTACACTTTAAAGTATTTAGTCTTATGAGATCTCTGTACAGAACTCTGTTCTGTTGCTGAGAAGTTAGTGCCATTTTTTCTGCAAATTATATGTGGAGTAGCAAAGTTCTACTGTGTGTATCTGCAGTGATCACAAGGTGAGTGTTTTTCTAAGCTTGCTGTTATATTGGAACTGACCATAGGCTCCATAACATTTCAGTTTGCTCACTTGACGTAAGCAGTACCACACATTTGCAGTATTCATATCCACTCATGTCATGTACAGAACACAGGCCTCTCAAATCACTAGAATATCATGTTTGTATAAGGTACACGAGCGCCTTGTTCTGCATTTGACTCATGTAGAATATGCAAAAAAAGAGGATACACAACTGGTATGGGATGGCCTGCTGTTTGTGCTGTTGAAGTGATTGACATTTTAAATGAAGGAAATTCAATCTGAAAGCAGTTTTATATGTGTTTAAACAAACATGTTTCTAAGGTTTACGCTGTCACTTGTATGTGCTAGGCTGGATTAAGCTTTGTTGTGATTGTGTCAAAACCTGTGACCACTGTCTTAGTATCACATTAATTTAATTGTAATAAATGTTCATTTTTACACCATTTCTGTGTGCTTATATATAATCAAAGGTTTAATATTTTTGCAGGGGGAAGGAGATGATAGGTAAAAATAATGCACAATTAAACATTACATCACTTGATTTGCATCAAACTTTATTAAAAAAAGTGTAATATGTACTCAAGATTCCATTTATTTACAGCTATTAACAACTTTACAGAAAACAATAAGTTAGCAGGTAATTGAAAGCTTAATCACATTAAACATTTACTGTAAAGAAACTTCATCTAAATGAATATTCAGGTTAAGCTATAGTGCTATTTCATCTAAGAATTAAAGCCAAAAACACACTTACTGAAGATGTTTTGGATAATACAAACTTAGCATTCAATTTCTTGACTATAATAAAGGGCAGTTCAGTACAGTATACACAGTCCTAATTTCAGTGAAAGTGTTTCTCTAACTGGGAGAAGCCGCCACTCATTTTTCAAAAAGGGAGCACTAAGATTCTTGTCTGAATTCCACTTGGCTTTACCTGAAGGAAGAAAGAAATATGGAAAATCATTAGTATCCTCACTTTAAAGGGTTTCTGCCAAGGATAAGATGAAAGCAAGCTTAAGTGCAAGAGTAAGTTTCTCTACTTAATTGTCCTTTTCTACTCCAGCTATTGTCATACAATCTGTGCTGTGCTTGAAATACTGAGCATTGGACTCAGAGTTTTCAAGCTGAATGCCTCGCAGAATATTTTTCCAAGTGTTGAAGGATAGACTGCGAAACAGCATTTAGGGGTATAAATCAACCTCAAACTAACATCACTTCTCTAATTTATAAGCAGGGTTCTGCTTATTCTGCCATGCTGCAAAATTTTCCTCTATGGGCCAGCTGCCATGGAAATCTAGTTTTCCTGGCAGTTTGGACTCTATCTTTTGATCTCATTTGGTACCAGGACGGTAAAAGTTTTGTTCTGCCTGCTTGACTTTACTTGCCTTATAAAGCAGAAGGATGTTCTGTTTTGTATTCATATTTCAGTGAAGTGAAAAACCAGAATCTTTACAAGGTTGTGTTAGATTTCTCTGTCCAGGGTATGGTAAACTAGTGCTGCCATTTATCTGTGACTAACTAGAGAACTTGAACATACACCCTTGCACCCTACCTTCCTTCTCTTCCCTCAAAGCAACCCTCTCCCCCAAAAAATGTTGCTTTAGCCACTTGTCCCCCTCTTCTACCAATGTGTTCTCTACTTGCTTTCCCTTCTATTCATATCCTGTGAAGCTGGAACAAGGGCGAGGGGCATATGGACTCCATAGCTTATAGAAGGGATGCTGATTTTTGCAGCATGCTAAAGTGGAGCGCTGTAGCTTGCTAATAATCTACCCCACAAAGGCTTTTTTGAAAGAGATTCATAGATAAGGCCTTGAGAGACCATTAGTATCTAGCCTGACCTGTACAACACAAGCCATGCCACTTTCCTGCATTAATTCCTGCTTGAACTAGAGCATATGTCAGAAGAATCCAGTATTGATTAAAAATGCTAGTGATGATCTACCACAGCCTTGCTAGCTTATGCAATGGTTAATTACCCTCCTTGTTAAAAATTGCATCTTTATTTCTAGGGCTGTTGATTAATCACAGTTAACTCATGCAATTAACTCAAATTAATCCTGATTAATCACAGTTTTAATTGCACTGGTAAACAATAGAATGCCAATTGAAATTATTAAATATTTTGGATGGTTTTCTACATTTTCAAATATATTGATTTCAATTACAACATAGAATACAAAGTGTACACTGCTCACTTTATTATTTTTGATTACAAATATTTGCACTGTAAAACTGATACAGTATTTTTCAATTAATTTCATACAAGTACTGTGGTGCAATCTCTTTATTGTGAAAGTGCAACTTACAAATGTAGATTTTTTTTGTTTGTTAGTTACATAACTGCATTCAAAAACAAAACAATGCAAAACTTTAGAGCCTACAAGTCCACTCAGGCCGCCTCCTTGTTCAGCCAATCTCTAAGACAGACAAGTTTGTTTACACTTATTGGAGATAATGCTGCCCACTTCTTATTTACAATGTCACCAGAAAGTGAGAACAGGCATTCGCAGAGGACTCTTGTAGCTGGCATTACAAGGTATTTACATGCCAGATATGCTAAACATTCATATATCCCTTCATGCTTCAGCCACCATTCCAGAGGACATGCTGATGGCATTCATTAAAAAAAAAATGTGCTAATTAAATTTCTGACTTTACTTCTTGGGGGAGAATTGTATGTCTCCAGTTCTGTTTTACCTGCATTCTGCCATATATTTCATGTTATAGTAGTCTCAGATGATGACTCTGCACATGTTCATTTTAAGAACACTTTCACAGCAGATTTGACAAAACACAAAGAAGGTACCAATGTGAAATTTCTAAAGATAGCTACAGCACTTGACCCAAAGTTTAAGAATCTGAAATGCCTTCCAAAATCTGAGAGGGACGAGGTATGGAGCATGCTTTTCAGAAGATTTAAGAGACATGTTGTCTGGAATGGTGGTTGAAACATGAAGGGACATATGAATCTTGGCGCATCTGGCATGTAAATATCTTGCAACACTGGCTACAAGAATGCCATGCGAACGCCTGTTCTCACTTTAAGATGATGTGAACAAGAAGTGGGCAGCATTATCTCCTGCAAATGTAAACAAACTTGTTTGTCTGAGTGATTGGCTGAACAAGAAATAGTACTGAGAGCTGCTGACATGCAGTATAGCTGCAGTTTTTATTTTTTGAGGCAGAGTACAGTGAATGACAGAACTGAGACCAGTGTCTCTCACTGTTGAACAACTGTGTAGCCTTTAATACAATAATTGTGGTAATGCACAAGATGGTCATCATCTGTGCTGAGAAAATGACTCTTGCCTTTAAGCATGAAAGGCAAAAGTTAGACCTGAAAGATTACCAAAAATGTCTTAAACTTTTCCTGCTACTGCTATGAACTGGAGAACCGAGAGGGCCAGAAGAGATGAAGGGCCTGATTTTCCACTACCCTGCATCTGGCTCAGTAACTCTGAGCTTTTCTCTGAAGTATAGCCATGAAATTAGTGACATGCTCTGAAGAAATGCAGCAGCAGTACAGGAGCCCTGTTTAAAGTACACTCCACCAGGATTATGTCTCACTTTGGGGTGGGATCTTGTCAATAGCCTACACTCACTACAGACTGCTTGAAATGCCCTTATTCTGGGTGTGTGTGTGTGTGTGTGTCTGTCTTAGAGTGTAAGCTCCATGGAGCAAGGACTGTCTCTTTTTGTACAGTACCTAGCAAACTGGAGCCCCTCAGTGCTACTGTCATATTCCTTTAGGATACCACATGATAGGAGCTGTACTACTGCATTTTGTAAAAAATCTTCATGAGCTGTAATGGCAGTAGATATACACATCACAGAAAATCCATCCTCTGAATTTAGTTCCTTGTTGAGCCCTTTTGCTATTTCCCTTGCAAAATTTAAGCTTACATTAAAAAAAAAAAACCTTCAGTTTTGATTTCAAATAAAAATAATCACTCACTAACCTGTAGTGAATTACAAAAAAGCCATGCACATGACTGTTTGTGAGAAGGCTTCAGAATCATTCGGACCTCACTTAGGTGTTATGGGAAACAGTAGTACTGAAACATGAGGTATGAAAGCAGTTGGAAAATGAATGCTAACACCTCAAAGCTGTAGCAGCAGACTTGTGGCAGTCTAGTTTCTGGTGCTGAATGCATACCCAAATAGCTTAAATGTGGAGGAAAAATACAACAGCACCTGCTGAATGCACTATTGCTATTAACCACTGATGCACGGTCAAAGCTTTAGAAGCAGCTGCACCCTCAAGTCAAGGCTGGAATAAATATTTCTTTTTCTATTTAATAGTGTGGCTATAAATAAGTATCTGCATTATGGGGGATAGGCTCCCAGCTCCTCTTGAAAAAATCAGTGGGAGTTAGGCACCTAATTGCCCTTTGAAAATCTCTCCTTAAGTATTGTATCTAATTTATACCCCAAGATTGTACTGGTTTCAAACATCCATTTGGAATGCAAATGAAGATTTTAAACACTAATAGCACCCCATCTATCAAGAATAACCTTGATTTCTAGAAGTTATTTTATTACTGCTTCGCATGCTCCACATAGGAAAGCGTATAAGGAATTAGAATGAGGAAGTCATTCCTTGTGCGTTGGAGGTGGCACTATGTGAAAGAAAATGTAGAATCAAATAAAGTAAAAATCTTAAATGAATCCACATGTTCCATAGAATCTATATGGATAGTAATTCCATGCTCTAATAAGAATATAACAGTAGGGATCTATTATTGACCACCTGACCAGGACAGTGATAGTGTCAATGAAATGCTAAGGGAGATTAGAGAGGCTATCAAAATAAACAACTCGATAATAGTGGGGGATTTCAATTATCCCCATATTGACTAGGTATATGTCACCTCAGGACAAAATGCAGAGACAACGTTTTTCAATACTTTAAATGACTGCTTCTTGGAGCAGCTGGTACAGGAACCCCACAAGGGGAGAGGCAATTCTTGATTTAGTCCTGAGTGGAGCGCAGGATCTGGTCCAAGAGGTAACTATAACAGGACTGCTTGGAAATTGTGACCATAATATAATAACATTTAACATTCCTGTGGTGGGAAGAACACCTCAACAGCCCAACAATGTGGCATTTAATTTCAGAAAGGGGAACTATGCAAAAATGAGGAGGTTAGTTAAACATAAATTAAAAGGTACAGTGACTAGAGTGAAACCCCTGAAAGCTGCATGGACACTTTTCAAAGACACCATAATAGAGACCCAACTTAAATGTATACCCCACATTAAAAAACACAGTAAAAGAACTAAAAAAGAGCCACTGTGGCTTAACAACCATGTAAAAGAAGCAGTGGAAGTCAAATCCTAGTGAGGTAAATAGAAAGGAGCATAAACAGTGCCAAATTAAGTGTAAGAATGTAATAAGAAGTGCCAAAAAGGAGTTTGAAGAACAACTAGCCAAAAACTCAAAAGGTAATAAAATGTTTTTTAGGTACATCAGAAGCAGGAAGCCTGCTAAACAACCAGTGGGGCCCCTGGACGATCAAGATACAAAAGGACCACTTAAAGACGATAAAGTCATTGCGGAGAAACTAAATGAATTCTTTGCTTCAGTCTTCACGGCTGAGGATGTTAGGGAGATTCCCAAACCTGAGCCGTCCTTTGTAGGTGACAGATCTGAGGAATTGTCACAGATTAAAGTGTCACTAGAGGAAGTTTTGGAATTAATTGAAAAACTTAACAGTAACAAGTCACCGGGACCAGATGGCATTCACCCAAGAGTTCTGACTATAATGTCAATATTTAAAAAGGGCTCTAGAGGTGATCCCGACAATTACAGACTGGTAAGTCTAACGTCAGTTCCAGGCAAATTAGTTGAAACAATAATAAAGAATAAAATTGTCAGACACATAGAAGAACATAACTTGTTGGGCAAAAGTCAACATGGTTTCTGTAAAGGGAAATCATGTCTTACTAATCTATTGGAGTTCTCTGAAGGGGTCAACAAACGTGGACAAGGGGGATCCAGTGGACATAGTGTACTTAGATTTCCAGAAAGCCTTTGACAAGGTCCCTCACCAAAAGGCTCTTACGTAAATTAAGTTGTCATGGGATAAGAGGGAAGATCCTTTCATGGACTGAGAACTGGTTAAAAGACAGGGAACAAAGGGTAGGAATAAATGGTAAATTCTCAGAATGGAGAGGGGTAACTAGTGGTGTTCCCCAAGGATCAGTCCTCGGACCAATCCTATTCAACTTATTCATAAATGATCTGGAGAAAGGGGTAAACAGTGAGGTGGCAAACTGTTCAAGATAGTTAAGACCAAAGCAGACTGTGAAGAACTTCAAAAAGATCTCACAAAACTAAGTGACTGGGCAACAAAATGGCAAATGAAATTTAATGTGGATAAATGTAAAGTAATGCACACTGGAAAAAATAACCCCAACTATATATACACAATATGATGGGGACTCATTTAGCTACAGCTAATCAGGAAATAGATCTTGGAGTCATCGTGAATAGTTCTCATGATAAATTCATGGATGTTAAGTCCATTAATGGCTATTAGCCAGGATGGGTAAGGAATGGTGTCCATAGCCTCTGTTTGTCAGAGGGTGGAGATGGATGGCAAGAGAGAGCTCATTTGATGATTATCTGTTAGGTTCACTCACCCTGGGGCACCTGGCATTGGCCACTGTCAGTAGACAGAATACTGGGATGGATGGACTGTTGGTCTGACCCAGCATGGCTGTTCTTATGTAAGTCCTGACAGCACTATAAGTATTAATTACTCTCCTATACATACTTTATTAATTTCTTCAGCCACTCTGTTCCTTAGTTAACAGCTCCTGTGTTTTGGTTTATAGCAGGGGTAGGCAATCTATGGCACGCGTGCCAAAGGCGGCACGCGAACTGATTTTCAGTGGCACTCACACTGCCCGGGTCCTGGCCACCGGTCCGGGGTGCTCTGCATTTTAATTTAATTTTAAATGAAGCTTCTTAAACATTTTAAATACCTTATTTACTTTACATACAACAATAGTTTAGTTATATATTATAGACTTATAGAAAGAGATCTTCTAAAAACGTTAAACTGTGTTACCTGCACGCGAAACCTTAAATTAGAGTGAATAAATGAAGACTCGGCCCACCACTTCTGAAAGGTTGCCGACCCCTGGTTTATAGTATCCCTGTAGTAATCTTTAGTCCTTACTTCACTTCAAAAAATAACAACCCACTTTAGATTACCATGCCTCAACATTACTGCCTTGATTTATGCCCAAGCTCACAATCCCTACAGCTAGCAGAAGGAGCACAGTATTGAATATCAAGTGGGCTACCACTGAACCAACCACCTGTGCACTCCCTCTTGGTATTTTTGTTCTCTGGGCTTGAATCGCTCCTTCCCTCAGCAGGACCACCTCAGTGCTGTTCATATATGCAGTACTGGCTCAGTGTCACTCGCAGGTGAGGCAAAGTGACATTCAGAATCTTAATTTCACCCCCATATTCCTGCTGTGCAAGCACTGTGTGCAAGCAGCAACACAGGGAGCTTTCTTCCACGGTGGGGAGAATTTGATCCCTGATCTCCAGCTGATCGTAGGATACATTCAGTTGTCTAGTGCAACAGGAAGGATTTATACAAAATATTGAATTCCCATGACCCTGTGGTAAATTTAAATAATTAAATCTGTACCATCTTTCTTAAACTCTTAATTCCTCCTTGGATCATACTCATTTTAATACAAGATATACCCTAATGTAGTACAACATTATTCTTGGTACAGAGTCATCTACTGCACACATGGTATCTTTGGTAACACTACAGTTGCTCAAGTGGCAACTCCTCAAAGAATTCTCACTTTTTGGGGAGGGGTTCATTACTTCTTCCTCTGCTATTTGACCTCTTTTTGCCCCGACTCCTGGACCGAGAGGAGCTTCTACTTCGGCTTCTACTACGACCACGTGTACAACTACGGCTTCTGCTGCGACTACGACCTCTCCTCTTCTTCCCTCTACTATGTGACCGCCTTCGTTCCCAACTTCTTGACCTGCTAGACCGCCGTCTTTTCTTGCTCTTGTAGCTACTTTTTTTCCTCTCTGATTCTCCATTTCTTTTGTAAGAATGATCTGGGCTGGGGCTGCTCCGTCTTCTTGACTTGCTGTAATAGTCCTCGTGATAGCCTGTTCTGTTTCTCCTTTCAGAGTTTTTAGCTGACTGATTGGTCCGTTCAGGAGAAATATGTATGTCTCTATTGGCCTCCCAAAACTCATTGTGTGGATTTCTGAATACGTGAAGAAAGTTGCAGTGTTTCCCTCTTGGGCATTTCTGTCTTTCAAATAAACCTGCAACAGATATTTTTATTTTTTAAAAAAGAAGGTTACTGGTAATATTATATAAAGGCAACAATTCTATTTTTTTTAATGTAATGTCGGCCATTTTAATTAAATATGTATTTTAAAAGATTTGTTGCACTTAATCTTTTGGCTTTTTCCACTATAGATATTCATACCATGCCTATCAGCCTCATCTAAAGGAAAAACATACTTCAATTCTTTTCAAAGATTATACTTTAACCTTAATCATGAGACACATCCATCCTGATATTAGTTTTAGCTTTCAAACATTCTAGTATGTCTTATGCTAAAGTGAGCTAGTAATTTTATAACTTAACTTTCCTTAACTAGTTATGTAAATTGGGCAGGGCAGGTGTTAGTTAAATCTCAGGGATTTTAGGTAAGACATGAGTAAACCAGCCATTAATCTGCATGGACTGGCCCCTTATAGCCTAAGGCTGGGTCTACACTACCCGCCTGAATCGGCGGGTAGAAATCGACCTCTCGGACGCGACAATCGATCCCCGAATCGACGCTCTTACTCCACCAGCGGAGGTGGGAGTAAGCGTCGTCGACGGGAAGCCGCAGACGTCGATTTTGCCACCGTCCTCACAGCGGGGTAAGTTGGCTGCGATACGTCTAATTCAGCTATGCTATTCACGTAGCTGAATTTGCGTATCTTAAATCGACTCCCCCCTGTAGTGTAGATGTAGCCTAAGTGCTATCCTGGAGGTAAGAATTTTCTGTTCAAGATAAATACATTTCGGATTGTAGCAAGACTGAGGTAACAACTAAATATAGTTAACACTGATCATAATGAAAAAGCTATGTTTTAATGTTTCAGAATCAATTAGGTTGCTGGCCTAACAGATATCCTGCCTATTGTACAATCATCTGTTATCCCAAAGCACTCTTCCTAAAGGTTGAGGGTGTTACTGCATCCTAACTACAGTCAGTTTCCTAAATCCCCCCGGCAGTGTCAGTTGGACACCATATACACTTCCTGCCCAAAGCTTGTGTAGTTGAGTTAGTGCATGTTTTCAGTTTGTCGCCTTGCACCACAAAAGGTTTCTGTACTGTAATTTTATGTGGATCTCTCGGATTTGAAAGCCTGTAAGACATCACTTCTTAATCTTTCAGTTTTCTAATAAGCCTTTCAGTAATGAGAGACTTTCCCTTTTATAAAGGTTTATCCTGACATACCACATATAGCAGTTTTCCACCTTGTCACTGGGCAAAATTCACACTGAAGCTGTCGTCCTGCATACCATCGTCCATTGAATAGAGTAAGGGCTTCTTGACAGTCTCGCTCCCTTTAATTTAAAGATAAGGCAGCATGTAGCATTAGTGGGATATCATTTAAATTCTGTTCTCTACCAAATTTGGACTCTTACTACAGTGTGGGGAAGAATCACTTAGATAAAATAGGGTTTAAGTGACATTCAAATTTAAGTAAAATGGAAATATGGAATTAAACCTTTTAGAACCCAACAGGAAAAAGTAAAATTTTATACTTGGGTACTGCTTATGATCTAGGAGTATTTAACTTTCAAGCATCATAAAGAGTTAACTGCAAGGCACTTACGATTGGTACTGAACATATACATTTCCCCGCAGGTGAGGCTCAAAGTTGCAGCTGACCTAAGAGGAGATGAAATGTTAGATTAAAGCTTCTGAAAAACTGAGAGATCCACATAGCTCATTAGTGATGGAACTATACTCACCCCAATTTAGCTCATACCTAGGGTGACAAGAATGTAAAAGTATTTTATTTATCAATTCTTCTGGCCTGGTTTTCACATACAGGTTTAATAAAACTGAACACTTAGTTTTGATTAAATAGAAGTTTGTTTAAAAAAAAAAAAAGTATTTGTGGTATGTTTGAACAACATTTAAAATGGTTTGCTTTGATGTTAAACATAGGACTTTTCTTTTCCCCTGTAGCTGACAGCTTTTAGTTGAACACAGACACACACACGCATCTCCTCATACTACACCTCATGCTCTGTTAATCAGGTTCTGTTTTATTCTCTAGAATGGCACCCTGGGTAGGCAACACTGATGTGTCACCACATGATTAATCCTCCTGGTTACACGGTGTTCTGGCCAGCTGGACTGTAAGAAGGCATCACCAGTATTACAAAGGCAGTCAACACCAGCTGGACTTTTAATAGCTAACGATAGTTAGTAGTAATAAATGCTAGAAGTGCTGGAGCTGCTAATGCGCATCATTAGACACAAATAGCACTTATAGGAGAGGAAAAACTGACAAGACAAGGAGAAGAATGAACAAGGAGACGGAGAAAAACAAGAGAGGTGAAAAATCAGATATGAAAAAATAGCTACAACACATATTTCATCAGACAAGCAATGCTGGCACTGGAAAAGTTTGATATTTTGGGAGGTGGTGGGAGTAACAGTAAGAATGAAATCCCCAGAAGTGTAAAAAAATGTTGGGGTCACCACCCTTTTAAATATGAGATATTCCAGCTCTGAAGTGGGCACTAAGCACTAATTCCTAAATTCACATAAATCCATCTCAATCTGACTAGGAATAAAGAGAAGGACAGGAGAAAGAAGGCTATTATGCAAATAGCTCTTAAATATTTAGCCCCTGCTGTTGTTTTCTTTCCTGTACTGTACCAAAAGTTGATTTCATTCCATTGAAAGTGATTTAAAAGCTCTTTTGCTGGCATGGTTTTGTTGCACAAATAGATTTCTCTAATCTTTGTGAAATTTTACATAAAGGCACATTATTTCAGATTTAACTTACTGATCAGACGTAAGTTACCCAGGTTGAAAATGCTTAGGATAGGAATTCAGACAGATATAGGTGAAATACTTGAATAAAGAGAATGTGATATTAGCTTATTAGTAAGTAGTGATACAGTCAACATTTCTGGTTCAGACACTGTAAAATAACTCAAAGCCATTAGATCCAGGGTAGGCAACCTATGGCATGCATGCTGAAGGCGGCACGCGAGCGGATTTTCAGTGGCACTCACACTGCCGGGTCCTGGCCACTGGTTCGGGGGACTCTGCATTTTAATTTAATTTTAAATGAAGCTTCTTAAACATTTGAAAAACATTATTTACTTTACATACAACAATAGTTTAGTTATATATTATAGACATATAGAAAGAGACCTTCTGAAAACGTTAAGATGTATTACTGGCATGCAAACCCTTAAATTAGAGTGAATAAATGAAGACTTGGCACACCACTTCTGAAAGGTTGCCGACCCCTGCATTAGATATAGAATGGCCCCACAGCAGCATAATACAGACAAGCTTTTACCAATAGTGTACCATAGATCACACCATTGACATGCAAGAAATAAGCCGTGTGCACACTAGGGAATTTTATAAAAATACTGACCCGTGCAAGTTAACCAATGGTAGCTTTAGTGTTGACAATGCTCTTAAACACTTGAAGCTGATCACCATGTTAGTTAAACCTGATGAAAAGCAGGTTTAATTGCCATGGCAGTACAACTGGGACTGGCCTTGGGAACACTGTCTATACCTGGACTGGTGGGAATTTGTTGTTGTCTTGTCCCACAATAATTATATCAGGCATGGAATCTGCGAATGAATTAGGTCAGTGTTTCTTAAACTGGGGTTGTCGCTTGTGTAGGAAAGCCCCTGGTGGGCCAGGCCAGTTTGTTTACCTGCCCCATCCGCAGGTCCGGCTGATCGCGGATCCCACTGGCTGCGGTTCGCTGCTGCAGGGCAACGGGGGCTGCTGGAAGCGGCGGCCAGTTAGTCCCTCGGCCCGCGCCGCTTCCAGCGGCTCCCATTGGCCTGGAGCAGCAAACCGCAGCCAGTGGGTGCCGCGATCGGCTGGACCTGCGGACGGGGCAGGTAAACAAACCGGCCAGGCCTGGCCCGCCAGGGGCTTTCCCTACACAAGCAGCAACCCCAGTTTGAGAAACACTATATTACGTGACTCCTACAAAGTTCTTTGTAATGGCTTGATGCAAGGTGTCAAATCCATACAATATTACATTCAAAGGCATAGATGGTTGTGAAAGCCTGCTCCTGAAACATCTTGCAGAGTGCATATATCTTGGTCCTGTGTCTGCTGATGTTCATTCCTACAGTGTCCTTACTCTCACAATAGTGGATGTTATTTTCTGAAATCCTTTGATATCAGAAGATCTTGTCTTTCATCCATTTATTTCAGCTAATATTTTCCTTGATAAGGCATCAATAGCCTCAACCATTGTCATTCCAACGTGAGTTTCGGATCTTCCAACTTTGGCCAGATCATCAGCTAACCCAACTCCTGTATGTACTACTGTGCAATGAAATCCCATAAAAAGTCAGTGTATTGCCTTGCTTTCTGATCCCCCAAGCCTCATTATCAACAATGCAATTCACAGCGTTCAGGTGGGAATTTTGTTTTGTAATACAATTCCCAACAATGGACTGGTGTATTGTACAACAGGAGAAAAATATTTTTGAGGAAAGGAAAGGTAGAGAGTCCAACTAAAGGAAAGAGGGTGGAGGATAAAAATGGAAAACAATCATGACTGGTCATGAGAAGATATTTCTCTTTCTTGGAATAGATCAGAATTAAGGCTGTCAGAAAAGAAAATTGTGGTTTTTTTGGTTCAAAGGTTGTAGCCAGAGTTGATTAAAGTTGCAGTTTTGGTGTGGAGGGCCCTGTGCTCTAGAGTTGGCCTCAGGCACAGAGCCCTCTGAAGGCCTGTGGGGGGCTGCAACTGCTGGGGCTCCGCTGTCCCAAGCCCTGTGCCTGTGGGAGGCACAAGTCCCAGCCCGGCCCCATTCACTTAGGCCTCCCCAAGCCCATCCTCTGATGCAGCTGGGCAGCCACAGAAAGCGAAGTCCTCAAGATCACACAGAAGCTCCTTCTTGGCAGGCCTAGCTCACATCACTTGGTGGAGGCAAAACTGCGTCAAGACAAAGTGCAAGGCCAGCACCAGCAGGGCTGAGTGCAGGCAGCAGCACTCACCACAGAGCTTGGGTGGTAAGCAGGACAAGCCTCCTGGGAAGCCTGGCCTCAACCAACATGGATCCATGGTCCCATCCTTCTCCTCATTGGCCTCCGCCCCCACCTGCTCATGACAAAGGGGCAGCCGGGCCAAATTTGATTGAGTGGCACTGCAACCTGGTGCAGGCGGTCCACCACCAATCAAACTTGCAGCAACTATAAAAAGCTGGTGTTTGGTCAAAGCTGCAGTTTCTGCTACAAATTCTACCATTTCTAACTGGTCAAGTACTATTCAAAAATTTTACTTTCATACTAGTTCAATTTGTCAAACAAATATTTTTCTGCTCTTCACCAAGGCCTAGTAGCAAGTTACATTTTTTAAAAGTGAATTAAACAGAAAGTTGACTGTGTTCTAAATAAATCAAGCATATAACCATTTTACTCCATTAAATTGCCATGGGCATAGATTGTAAGGGGAAAGGGGGGGAGGTGAGGGACGCACTGCCATGGCAGCACAGCTATCTTTACTTTGGCTACAAGGCTTAGTCCTTGGGCTAATAGGTGGTTGGTAAAATTTTCCAGCCCTGAAAATGATCTGAGAATCTGCTGGATTGCTCGAAAGCTTAGTAAGATGGAGGCTGAGAAATAAGCAGATTGTTTCAAAAGGTAATTTTATAGATATGTTGTGAGTTTGTCCCAAAATAAGTTTTGGGAGGGATTTCATCTGTAACTTGAAGAAATACAATCCTCTGGGATGACACAGAGATTAGTTTAGAGGTACCATCAGAAATATGCAGTTTGAATTGAGAAACTGTACATTAAACTTAGCTATGGCATATTCCACAACTGAGATTTACACTAGTCAAAACTGGCAAAGGAACAATGAGAGGTGATGATTATCATTGGGCTCATATGCATACCTTGAATTGAATAACCTTTCCCACATTCTTGAACTCAGGCAGTACATCTTCATAGAAGTCTAAGAACTGCTGGTACGTTTCCTCCTCACTGTATTCAAGACTCGCATCTGTATCATAGTCATCTCTTCTACACTGCTCCATTCCAAATGTAACAAACATACCTCTGATCAGAAGCGTCTGACTAGATGTTGGGTAGTTATGTTTGCGGGAACACCTATATAATTTATGGTAAAGAAAAAAACACCCCACTTTCAGCAAAGGCTACACTGCTAAAGCTGCAAACATTTGCTATTTCTAGACCCACTAACAGCTCTGAATTGCAAGAAAATATTCTAAAAAGGCGCTTCATTAGTGTAATGATGGGAATCAGCATATTTCAAGGAGTAAAGCAGGTCATTCAAGACAAGTTTCCTGATAGTTTTAAAGCATCCTGCCATATACAAATGCCATCAGTGTTCACAAACACACAAAAAATCATCAGTTAGAAATTTCAAAAATGATGAAAGGCATTTATTCAAATGCTGCTATTTTGAAATATCTGTTCAATTTTTGAAGGGTCTTGCAAGACATTTTAAAGTCTTACTTCTGTAAGAGCCCCTCCTTTCTTCTCTGCAAAATTAAATAACTCTTATTGAAGTAAATGAAACTACTCTCATCCGATTGGGAAGGGGAAGAAAAATTAGGCCTCAGGTTGTGAACATCTGCAGCTATGGAAGTACCACATTTTACAAGTGACAGTTCTGCACAGAAGTTTTATTTTAACCTGCATCACATCATATTGGTGGCCATAAGTGACATTCAGATGCTGCAATACAGTGTTCACCATAACAGCCTGAAGCTCAGTGAGACATCCTCAAATAGTAATCTCCCTGACTTGCTTCTGAATGAGAAGGGTTTCACTATGCTTTAGGATTTCTGCTTCAAATACTCCCCTGTTCACCCAGGTAACTGAGTCAAAAAGCTCTGTCTAAAATGTGCTAGTTCTTTCTCGGAAGCACACTTCAGAGGATACATCTTAAATATAATGCAGTCATTTATTAAAACTCTATACAAATCAACCTTATATGATAGGAAACTAAAATTGGAAAATATAGAAACCATGTCACTATAAAGCTAGTAGGTTCGTTCATGATATAGTAACATAGAACCCCGTTTATCCAACCCTCCATTTTCCTGCTCGTTGCATTAACCAAACAACCAAGACTCCAGGGCCAGAAGTGTTGCTAACTAGTGCTGCAGCATTGCACTCTCTCATTCTCCAGATTATCCCGCTTTCTGATTATCCGATCTGGCCCCGGTCCCAATTAGATCAGTTAAATGGAATTCTGTTACACTGGATCAGACCAATGGTCAATCTAGCTCAGTATCAAGTCTGACAGCGGTAAAGAGCAAACACTATAGAGAAAGGTACAAGCCCTGTAACAGACAACTATGGAATAGGCTGTCCATAGGAAGAGAGTTTCTTCCTATCTCCAAGCAATTACTGATTGACATATACTCAGATCCTATCTACTATAAATATGTTTTCATTTTTGACACGAGTCTAACTTTGAAACCTACTAAGCTCAACTTCAACATGTAGACTTCTACTGCTTATTTATGAATTATACAAAAAGGCTTAATTTCAGGTTTAATTTTGTTTCCTTTCAATTTGATGGTATGACCCCTTCTGGTATTGCAAGATGGTAAGAACACCCTCTGACCTTCTGTACCATTCATTTGATATATTTCCTAACAGAAGAATGTCAAAGAAAGGCAACACATGTGATTCAAGTTATGGGAACACATTAGGGCTTATTAAGTTTTCAGAGACAATAAGTAAGAGATTAGAGCACTTTTTGAGAAAGGATACTAAATTAGATGGATCATGTGCAATGATCATGTGTACTGTACAAATCAGATACTGGAAAGTCACATGATACATCCAGTCATGCAGATGTACATTACCTTGCTTTTGTAGCTGTTTTAGGTGCAGTGTCTGCAAATTAATTAAGACATCTGACTAGATATATTCTTTTGGAGCTGCACCAATAATAATAGGAAACTGGATATACTCTGATGGCATAATGATCTACCACTACAAATGCTTCTGCTGAGTCAGTCAGTCAGATCAAAACTGGGACCACACTATTAGCAATTTGATGTTCTAATAAAAAAAAAAAAAAAGATAACCCAATTCGGACTGTGCACTGCTTTTACTCTCAATTCACAGCTGTATAACTGAGAACAGAATCCTATCCAATAAGTCTACAGGAAACCCACCAAGCAATAGAAGATAACCTGATCACAAACCTGTAAGAAATCCCAAGGGAGCTAACCCCTTTAAACCATGTTATATTCCCAACATTTGACCAGTTACCTGTCTCCAAATCTGCAGGATCCTGTTTTGATATAAAATGGGCAATTAGCTCTATCTTTCTCCGTTCCTATGTTCTCTGGGGGTTCTGGGTTATGCCAGGTAGCGCCATTTTCCAGCTGTTTAAAAACATCATTAACATATTACCTTAACGAGCAGAACACAGTAAAAATGAATAAATAAATGTGACAGCAAGGAGTCAAATTCAATACTTATGTAACTCAATGTTATCTCCTTTGACACCCAGGTGACTTTGAACCAAGTATTTTAAATACTGCTCTGTATGGTCATCCAAGTGCCTCTAATCTATCCAAAGATGGACAGCTCTTCCTTGGAATCTCTACACAAAATGAACTTAAGATCACAAATGGAAATTTTCCATTTGCCAGAGTCCGGGATACATTAAGTTTTTACAAACAATGACAGTACTCAGTCCTTACACTGGATTTACACCCTCTAAGAGAATTACAAAAATTCTTTCTTGCATTAGGGTAGCCCACCATCCTAGCACAGGGGGATCCTCAAGGAAGAGACCCAGAGAGCAAAGGAACCCCAGGACCGGGAGAGTGTAACGAAGACACCTTTGCACCCCCTTTCCTGAATTGGGCTGAATGCTTTCTGGCAGGAACTGAGGGTTGGGTCCATTAATTTATCCTTACAACAGCCCAGTGAAGTAGGTAAACAAGTAACACACACACACACACCATCCCCCACCCTACCAGAGCTATGACTGGGATTAAAACTCAGGAATTCCCCATTTCTAGTTCTGTACTCAAGCCACTGGCCTGGGACTCCTAAAATGCAGTATTAGATTACCAAATTGCAAATGTTTGTTGACTAGAAGCAAAGTTGGAAGCACCCTTAAAAAGGTGAATTTTACCCATTTTAATAAGCAAAGCAGTTTGAAAACGTGTTGAAGTAGCACTTCTCACATCAAATAAACTGAAAGCTATGATTATGTACAGTTGGCACTTCTACTGGTGATAGCACCATTTGGGAGAGGGCAGGAGCAGAATGCCATTTGTGGCTTCCGCAGTGGTAGAACTCACCAACTGAAACCTTATATCTTTCAATTTCAAACTCCAATATACTACATTTTCCCTTTGTTTCTCTCCCAGAAGTGCATTTAGAGCCTTAGACAGTAAAAACAGTCAAAGCAATATTCCATCCAGATTTTGTCAATTAGAAGTTTAGTTCCTTTGCTCAGTCTAAATATAACTGAGAATCCAACACTATTCCAATGTGGTTAATAGCAATCAACTCTGAAATGGGTAACTATAATTAAGTTTACTTTTCAGATAGGTGCAAGAGTCTATTCAGTGCAAGAACCTTTACAAACCTTTACTGCCTGGGTGAGATAAAATGAGTTGTTTTCTTTTAAAGAAATGGAGAGACTGAATTCAGGCACTGAGATCTAATTTAAGAACATTCTGCAAATTTTCTTAATACTTTTTACCAATTCGAGATCTGCACTCTTCCAGGTACTCAAGTGGTTCCCTCTTTATTTCAGAATCAGTACTCTCTCCTGCTGCAGTGCTTTTATTCAAAGAAAACATGCCATCATATCAAGTCTTCAGTGGCCCAGAAAGCAGAATCCCAAAGTCATTCTAGACCTTGCTCTCCTGCACAGCTGCAATGCTACCAAGTAGCCACAAATGTGCTTAATTATATGTTCCAGCTAGTAAATACATGGTTTATGGCTAATGGAAACCATTACATATTAAATTATACAAGGCCATTAGCTTCTCTTCAAAAGAGATGAATATCATTCCAGAAGACAAGAGTCAGCTGGTAGTCAATAGTCATCTTTCAGTTCTTTATTGAAAAGAGACTGAACATACCTGACTTTCAGCTTGATCCAGCATCTTCTGCACAGCTTCCTATAAATGGTGCAAACACAGGACTAGTGAAAACCCTGAAGGGAAGTAACTCATCTGGTTTCTTTAGTTAAGAACCTAATTTGTAATATTTAATGACTATACACGCTAATGAAGTGCGGTGGTTTGTTTTAAAAACACTGAAAAATGATTTTTTGCTTTGCAATAAGTCAGCCCCCCTATAATGTTGTTAAAGGATACATCTGAGAAGACTTCAATGTAGATGAGTGTTTTCTAATATCTAAATGCTAGAGCACTTCACAAAGTTACTTTTGAAACTAGTAGTTTTCTTTCTCTACTTTTGCTGCCACTGAACTATATGTTACTTTGCACACCTAAACATATCTGTGGCACTAAAACTCTGCTTGATAAGTGGGCATAAATATAAAATGGAATTCAGGAAAAGCCAAGAAAAGTGACCACTTAAGTTTAAAATGCATTTTTAATATTAATAAGTTAGCTTTGGTTTTTCCTAGTAATAGGTCTCTTTGCATACACACTGCCCACTCAGTAACATCTATAGCAAACGTTTTGGACTTTATTTTAGCTCTGATGTTCTCAAGCTTTTTTATGGACTGAACCACGTATTAATAACGAATGGCTCATGGACCCAACTCCCCTCCCAGTCACAATCATGTGGACCACTTCCCGTCCGAGTGTTGATCATATATAGTTCCAGGACAATTACAGCAATCGTTTACATCGAAGAGCAATTTTAGGAGAGTATGTAATGTATTTATATTGATCTTAATGCAATTTAGCAGCTGAAATAAGGTGCAGAGTCAGCACCATTTGACCACGTAATTGTCTGTGGACCACCATCAGGTGACCACGAAGAATTCTGGAACCAGTTTTAGCTAACAATTCACAAATTTCTGATGGCCAGAAACAACAAATATGCACTCCTTTTAGTTTAAGCATGACATTTATTCTGTCAGCTCGGTATTGCTCTTCTACACGGTCTACTGGATCCCAGGAATTCACAACTAACATCCTATTTCTACCACTCTCTTCCCCTTTAGTTCTCATTTTAATCTTTCTATTGTTTTCTCTTCTCTCCATTTCAGTCCATCCCACTATGTTTGAGGTTCTCCTCATACCTTCATCTTGGTTTGGACATCTAGAATCATACACAGAAGACATGTATCATAGCAACTTTCTGTTAAGTGGAGGGAGAGGGGGAGTGGTGTATGGAACTGCTTTTGCAGCCAGACAGCACAATATTCCCAGCTCCTGTTTATCCAGGGAATGAGGGACATCATTCTGCCCCAGCTGGGTAAGTGCTGACTCCTGAACCAAGTCCAACCACCATTTCCTTCTTTTACAGTCTCCACTCTTTCATTCCATTTGGATCAGTCTTCTATCCTCCTAGTCTACTGTCCACTTCTACCACTAACCCCCATTTTACTTTATCTAGATCAGTGATTCTCAAACTTTTGTACTGGTGACCCCTTTCACATAGCAAGCCTCTGAGTGTGACCCCCCTTATAACTTAAAAACACTTTTAAATATATTTAACACCATTATAAATGGTGGATGCAAAGCGGGGTCTGGGGTGGGGGCTGATAGCTCACGACCCCCATGTAATAACCTCACAACCCCCTGAGGGATCCTGACCCCCTGTTTGAGAGCCCCTGATCTAGATGATCATATCTGTGTCTTGGTGGCTGCTGCCACCCATATCACTTCCTCAGTAGTTCCAAAAAGAGACTGACAATTCCTGTCAGTGTTACTCTTTTGCTTCTACTGGAGAAGTACAGTAACTCCTCACTTAAAGTCATCCCGGTTAACGTTTTGTTATTAGGTTGCTGATCTATACAGAACATACTCATTTAAAGTTGTGCAGTGTTCCGTTATAAGATTGTTTGGCTCGCCTCGCTCCGCCTACCCGCCTGGCGCTCCTGCGGGGAACGGGTTTGGGGCGTAGGGGCTTGCCCCAGTCTGCCTGCCCAGCACTCTTGCTGGGGAGCGGGGTCGGGGCACGGAGGCTTGCCCTGCTCCACCCGGGGAGTGGGCAAGCCCCCATGCCCCGACCCCCGGCAGGAGCGCCAGGTGGGCGGAGCAGGGCAAGCCCCCGCACCCCAACCCTGCTAGGCTCCTGTGTCAACCAAGCTTCACAATCATTGGTGAGTACGGTATTAAATTGTTTGTTTAAAATTCTTTAAAACTTATACTGTATATGTATCTAATGTCTTTTGTCTGGCAAAAAAAATTTCCCTGGAACCTAACCTCTCCCTTCCCTCCCCCCAACACGTACAATAATTCTTATGGGGAAACTGGATTAGCTTAAAGTAGCCTTTTTCAGGAACATAACTACAACGTTAAGTGAGGAGTTAATGTATTATGTACAGTAGCCTCAGTGCTATCTTCCATTATTAAAAGCAGGAGGGAAATCTACTTGTATTCTCTCCTCTCCTGCTGCAGCTACTTGAAGATGGCGGTGGGCTGAATCACATCTTTGTTTCTGGTGAAGCAGCTCTGAATGAAACTGAGTAGGATCAGATCAGTTTTCATCTCTTGCTGCTCTGGAGAAGTTGAAATGAGATGGATGAACTCCAGAAAGTTGTGATCATCCTTCCCCGATGACAGCAATGGGTCAACCTCACTTTGGACCTTTGCAGGAGGAAATCCCGGGGGCAGCTACAATCTCTCTAAATTCTAAGCAGATACTCTACCAAATACCGTTTTTTTGGTTAAATTAATTATACAGCTGTTAACACTTTTCAATATTGTGTTCTTCCCCACCCAACAATTTACGAAAAAGATACATCCTGATGAATGAGTCAGGTAAAGAGGACCTGTAACATCTTTTGAGTAAGAACACTGTTAAGGAACAGCAGCAATATAATTCCAGATCAATGTAAGGAACTTTTAAAAAATGATTATATTAAGATTGCTCAGATGTCTGATAGGGAAAACATACAATACTATGTTGAGAGTTATCTTTAACGTGTCACATGTTAAGTGCACCTGAGAGAACGGGTGCCAGCAATATACCTTCATATTTCCCCAATGCAAATAATTACAGGGGAAGTGTAATACAAGAAGCCATATGTTGCTACACA
This sequence comes from Trachemys scripta elegans, assembly GCF_013100865.1. NCBI lineage: Eukaryota > Metazoa > Chordata > Testudines > Emydidae > Trachemys > Trachemys scripta. The sequence goes on from NC_048298.1 coordinate 212,756,543, forward strand.
AACTGAAGGACTAAGGCTATTTTTGTTTAATTTTTATCCCCAATATAAGGCTTCATTAAAATAAAATACAGAGGGTCTACTTCCAGGTCTCAGAAAAACACCCATCAATTATTTCCACTCCCCATTTTCTAACTCCAATAAACAGATGCATAAAGATAAGACTGTTACATCTGGTACTGTAAGAGGATATGCAGTGTGTTTATCCTCCTAGTGCAGGCATCACCTCTCTTTCTCTCTTCTCCTGTTGCTTCTGCTCCTCCTCTTCTCTCTCCTTCCTTTGCTGTTCTTCCCATTCTTCTTTTATCTTTCTCTTTATGAGAAGAAAGAAACTGTTCATTTTTCTTGGTAAGTGATTAAAAGAATATTCTTTCAAAAATACAATAGATACACATATGTACGTGAATGAGAAAACTATAGGTAAATCCAAAACCATCACCCAGGGTGGACTGATTTATATCAAAGCAACTTAAATTGTCAATTTTAATTATGTTTCAAATCACCAAGCAATAAACCCTGATTTAAATCTTAAATTTTAATCCTGTTTTGCATTTATACATCTTAATTATTTTCCTAAAGAAGTGTTGATTCTCATTATTTAGTAACCATTATAATTTGTTGATTTGCAACTAAATGTAGCCTTTGGTACTTTTTGCAAACCAGGCTACACGATATATATCTATATACATTTAAGCAATTATACAGCTTAACTTACATTTATTTCGATTCTTAATGTTACCATTTTTTACCATATAAAAAAATGTAAAGTGATGCATTTCTTATTTACTAGATAATTTTGTACCTGCAATCTGTGTCAGGCTTTATTTGGATGGATATTTGAATTCAATTAAATATGCACAAAGACAGCATTTTAAATTTTTTGTTATTAAATAAAACTACCTGCAATGCACTGGATACATAAGAAAAAGATTAAAACATATTTTGCATTTAAACTGATTTATTAAACAAAGGAAACAATCTGTAAAGATTTCAGAGTGGTAGCCATGTTAGTTTGTATCAGCAAAAACAACGAGGAGTCTTTGTGGCACCTTAGGGACTAACAAATTTATTTGGGCATAAGCTTTCGTGGGCTAGAACCCACTTCATCGGATGCACGGAGTGAAAAATACAGTGAGCAGTATAAATATTACAGCACATGAAAACATGGGAGTTGCCTTACCAAGTGGGGGCGGGGGGTCAGTGCTAAGGAGGCCAATTCAATTAAGGTGGAATTGGCCTATTCTCAACAGTCGACAAGAAGGGGTGAATACCAAAAGAGGAAAAGAGTGAATTGAACTGATCACCAAGTCCTTCAAGATTTTAGAAGTACTCAATCTTATCCTCTCACACCAAGATTGGTAGAAGAAAATAAGCTTTCATGCTTTTTCAACTCCCCATTGGTTTCTTAACTCTGAATGAACTACAATAATGTAACTGAATTTGCTGAATAAACTGACATGAAGACAATATTGTCTATGCATCTGCAAAAGAGCTACTGCTATCAAAAGTTGGCTCAGTACTTCAGCAAACTCTGATTCCAGGTGCTCAGCCAGTGACTTCCACCAGTTCACTGGTTGACTTTCTTCAAAACTTGGCAGCAAGCATGTATTGCTTAAATATTTTTATTTAATTTAAATTTTAATAGATTGCAATAAAACTAGTGTGATGGTCATTCCATATTCTTTATGAAAATATGCTTATGATATGAATGTGACATAACTGAAATATACTTTATGCACGATGGCTCATGTGAGATATTATTGGAAAGGTTATCATTTATTGAATGTGATTATCCAATTTGTATGCCTGTATCAGTTCTGTATCTGAAGTTAGGAATATTGACTATATATCTGTATTTCAACTATGCTACTTCGGATGATACCCCAGCTAACACTTCAGGTACAACAATGAAAAAGCCAGACAGTGCTGATGGCCCATCAGCGAGAGACAATGGACTGTAAAAGAGCTTAGTCTTCCTGTGAACACGTGGGTCAGCCTGTGAAGAATGGCTACAGGGGACCTACAGAGACATGTGACCATGTCACTTGATACTGGAACCCATCTTGAATTCTTTACTTTTTCAGGAGAAGCTGGGGAGGGGTGTCAAACTAGGAAACAAAAGACTCCCGCCTTATGCAAATCCTATTTAAGGGTGGGGAGTGAGGTAAGCCAGGTCATCAGTTCTCCCCTGCTACTCCACCCAAGATGACTACTGGAAACAACTAAGACTGAACTGAGGGAAAGAACTGGGACCCAGGCTGGAAGGGCGTCTGACCTGTGAAGAAGATTATTAGAACCATATTTAGGGTGAGAACTTACATGTAACCAGTTTCTTTAGTGTATTAAGCTTAGTCTGTGTGCTGTTTTATTTTCTTAGTAATCTGCCTTGTTTTATCTTCTACCTCCTTAACTACTTAAAATACATCTGTTATAGTTAATAAATTTATTTCTGGTTTACAATATAATCCAGTTTATGTGATTTCTAAATGGGGGGGGGGAGAGAGAGAGAAGTTGTGCAGACCCTTCTCCACATTGAGAGAAGAAGCGAATTTCATATAATTTTGGTTTCAGAGTAACAGCCGTGTTAGTCTGTATCCGCAAAAAGAAGAAGAGGAGTACTTGTGGCACCTTAGAGACTAACAAATTTATTAGAGCATAAGCTTTCGTGGACTATAGCCCACTTCTTCGGATGCATATAGAATGGAACATATAATGAGGAGATATATATACACATATACAGAGAGCATAAACAGGTGGGAGTTGTCTTACCAACTCTGAGAGGCCAATTAATTAAGAGAAAAAAAAAAAAACTTTTGAAGTGATAATCAAGCTAGCCGAGTACAGACAGTGTGATAAGAAGTGTGAGAGTACTTACAAGGGGAGATAGAGTCAACGTTTGTAATGGCTCAGCCATTCCCAGTCCTTATAATTTTGGGTTTGTACTTCAAGGGGTGTGTGTGTGTGAACATCTGGGTACTGTGGCAAGCCCCTTAAGCTGAGCCTTCCCAGAGCAGATCTCTGTCTCTCTGTGCAGCTGGGTGTGGCCCTGCAGGTGTGCTGGGCTGGAAAAGGCTGGGGAGCCTAGCCCAGCAAGACCAGGTAAAAAGGGGCCCAAGCTGGCAGAATAGTCTGACTCAGTGATGTCCCAGCACACCAGGTGACATCTCAGGGAGTCCAACCTGTCACAAATAGGCCTTAACATATCTGATATTCTCATTTCAAATTTAAATTTTAAGTCAGCACAATTTTTAACAATAAACCTGTATTTATTTATTTTTTAAAATCTGATTTTTAATTTTTTTTTTAAAATAATAACTGAATTTTATCCATCCTGCCATCAACCATGCTATATGTTGTAACCTTTCCAGAACTGAGTTTTTAGATTTATGTCAAGGGTGGCCAGAGCATTGGATAGATAGCCTTTGGTGAGGAATGATTTGTATGTTTTTTTAAGATCAAAACTGAAAAAAATAAACATACTAGACTTCTAAGCATTATGTAGCTGCTACGCAACAGAAAGACATTAATATTTTCCCCAAATGATGGGCAGCATAGTACAGTGAAACATTGTTCTCAATTTATACTTCACCTCCTCTTCCTCCTGAAGTCTTCTCATGGCCTCTTCCTTTTCCTTCTTGAGCCTGAAGTCTTCTTGAGCCTTTTCTTCTCTCAGCAACCATTCCTCATGTAGTTTTTGCCTACCAATAAAATCAGATGCTAATTAGCAAGAGAAGTCCAATGTTCATCAGTAATTTGTAGACATACTTTTGTTTATATTACAGGAGCCATGGTTGCATGCTTATTAAACATAGTTATAATAATTTAACACAGCAAGATATTACAATTTTTTTTCTTAACATTACATTTTCCCCAAAAGGTGCTTAGTCACGTTCTTTTGATACCAAAGTGCCGTTTTGATTCTGGAAAAATGTAGGAGAATTGAACAGAATTTTAGAGAGTTATACTTCCGTTTCTATTCTGTTGCCAGATTATATGAGTTTCTTGGGATATGCTTCCAAATAGATGAACATTAATTCTGGGCAGGACTAGAACATAATATAATATGTTCAGCCATATGTTTGCGGGCTATAATAGTCAGCCATATGTTTGTTGCTTATCCTAGGAGCTAAAACTAGGCAAAATACACTGATTTAAATTTTCCAATTTAGTGATTTTGGATAAATTGTTGCATATGTTATGGATATAAGGAAGTCCAGTTTATCTGAAATTGCTGAGCACAGGAAACTCAGTTGGATTCACAGTTAATTTTTCAGAGAAATTTGACTGTACACTACATAATATGGATAAAAATAGATTTTTATTTACAAAATATATAATTGTCAGAGATTTCAACATTAAATAAAAGACTAAACAACAATATTATTAACAGATATTATTTTAAACTCTAGATTATTTACCTTTCAGCCTCAAGTTGTTTTTCCTCTTCTTCCAGTTCCTCCTCTTCAGGCAATGGTTCACTTTTTTCTGTGATTTCTGAGGAAAAAGTAACATGTCCCTGTACATGCAGCTAAATATAATTTTTCTCTTGGGCTTCACCACTATATATAACAGAAATGCTATAATATAAACGTTCAAATTAGAGCTACACTTCTTTTTTTTAATTAGTAAACATCAAAAATACCATTTCTTCAGAGATATTCTTGTGTTAGTGTACCTGCTTTCCTTTACTTTTGTAGACTTAAATTTAAGATTCATTTAAAAAAAACCTTTAAGAACCTTCAAAAATATTTACTACATATTGTTTTAAGTCATCTGACACTGTATGCAAGTAATAATGCACTACGTGCTCAGATCGCCTAAAGGAAATTTCTATTTTATAAATCTCATTCTTCTGGAGCATCATTAAAATTGTGTCTTCTGGTCCTTCAGATAATGTGGCTCACATTTTAATGTTCCTTTCCTTTTCTTTATGACAAGGAAAAATAACTGGTACATCCTTACAAAGTAGCAACAAAAAAGACTTATCTATTACCTGAATCTCTTAATCTGGCAAGTGCTTGTCTCTTTTTCTTTCGTTTTTCTTTCTTCAGAATAGCTTTGTATTTTTTATGGCTAAAGATGGTAAAGTACATCACTTGTATTATGAAAGGTCATCAGAACATTTTTATTGTATAGTTAAAAAATTCAAGTTTGTCATCAACACAGATGTTGATAGTCATAAAATCAAATATGCTAAATAACACCAAATATTCACAGAAGCAGTATTTCTATAAAAGTTTCAGACAGTTTAAAAAAAGTACCAAAACTTGTCTTTAGAACTCTGTCTAGAAAGTAGTAATAATTAAGGTTACATTTTAGTCATGGGTATTTTTAGTAAAAGTCATGGACAGGTCATAGGCAATAAACAAAAATTCACAGCCTGTGACTTGTACTATATATCCCTAACTAAATATTAGGGAGGGGGGCGGCCGGGACCCGCGCTGGTGCTGGGGGAAAGGGGAGGTTGGCGGGGCTGGCAGGCTCCCTACCCAGCTCTGCGCCGCACCGGAAGTGGCGGCATCCCTCAGCCGCTAGGCAGCGGTGTGCCCACACAGTTCTGCATGCTGCCTCCTCCCCAAGTACCGGCTCCGCAGCTCCCATTGGCCAGGAACCAGTCAATGGGAGTTGTGGGGGTGGTGCCTGCAGATGGAGGCAGTGCACAGAGTCCCCTGGCTGTGCCTCCTCTTAGGAGCCGAGGGATGTCACCGCATCTGAGGGATCCACTCCCCCCCCCGCCCGAGGTAAGCACCGCCCAGAGCCCTCACCCCCTCCTGCACCCCAAATCCCAATCTCCAACCCAAACTTCTGTGGACTCCGTAACTTCTGTGACCTCCGTGACAAACTCGCAGCCTTAATAATAATAATCATAGTTGGGCTAAAAAAATGAGAACCTCATCCTCAAGTTCTCTGCTGCTTTTGACATGATAATACTGATCACACACGCCTTATCACATTCTTCTTTGGCTTATGACATGGGGGAGATGAGGCTAGCACTGACAGTTTTTGACTCCACCTTCTTCCAATTATTTTCACATCTCCCCAATTATTCCTCCGGCATCTCTTTAGGTAGGTCCTCTTCCTCCTCTCTTCTGTTATCTGTGTGGCCCTTAAAACTCTGTACTTGCCCTCTTCCACCTCTAAATATTGTCTGGGTGTATAAATACTACAGATAATTCTCAGATCGACCTTTCCAATTCTAATTTCTAGCCAATAGTACATCTCAGCCTGCATCTGACAGCCCTTGTCAATGTGGCTCTCCATCAAGATAAATTTACTGCAGCCAAAACTGAACTCATGATAATTTCCTTCTGAAAGCCTCTCCCCTTCTCCAATTTCCTGCCACTGTTACCAACATCTCCAGCCTTCCTCTCATTCAGGCCTGTAATGGGGCCTTTTGGAGAGAGAGAGAACGAGAGAGAAGAATCATCTCTGACTTCTCTCTTTCTTGCCCCAAATATTCAGGCAGGATCCAAAATTGTTGCTGCTTCAGTCTCCATAACATATCTACGGGGGATAGAGAGGCGCTAACTGCACGACACACACGGACGAGGCAGGGATCGTGTTTATGTCGCTGCCGACCGGGGGGGGGGGGGGGGGGGGGCCCGCCCCGCGGCTGGGGGGGGGGGCTCTGGGGGGGGCACAGCAGCCCAGACGGGCCCGGCACCGGCTCCCCTGTGGCGCCAGCGTCAGGCAAGGCGAGAGGGCGTCACGGCAACGCCCCCAGACTCACCCCAGCTTTTCCGGGGCCGCCCCGCGCAGCAACATGGGGGCCGCCATGTTGTGTAGGGACCGGGCCGTCACATGATACGAAACCGGAAGAGGATAAAGCGGCTCCTTCCTTCCGTTTCCCTGGGTCGGGCGGAAGCAGGGACCGGTGAGTAAAATGACGCCCGCACAGGGACAAACGTGCGCATGCGGAGAGGTAGTGTCGGCTACACAGGCACGCTGGCTCGCGGGCTGCGGTGCGCGTGGGCGGCGTGCTGGGGCGGAGCGAAGGGACGGGGTGGCAGGCGGCGTTGGTGCAGTGATTTGATCCCAGACGGGGTGTGGCGTGCTCGTGCGCGCGCCTCTTTCCTCGGGGACCCATGAGCCCCTCCGCGCGCTCGGCGTGTCACAAAGGGCCAGAAATACCCCTGGGGAGGGGTTAGCCGCGCGGGCACAGGCCGGTCCGGAGAGACGCGAGGCGCTGCACGTCACGGCCACTCGCCCCCCTCTCTTTGCTTGGCCAGATGGTTGGGTTCCTGCGCTCGCGCGCGCCCGCTACTGCTGCCGCTGCCCCCGCCGCCTGTGTGCGCCGGGCCACTGCTGCTGCCGTGACTTGCGGGCAGGGGCCGAGCTGCGGAAAACAGGCCGAGCAAAGTGCGCGTGCGCTGGGGCTATTGTCGCACCTACAGAAGGTGAATTGTTTGTGCCCAGCGCCTGTGGCCGCATATTTTGCACAGAATGGATCTCAAAACTCTGTGCATTTGCTGGGGGCCCTGGGGCCTCTTTCCAAGTTACTGCCTTGCACGTGTGCATGACTGACTTCTGGTCATAAACTGCTCCGTGTGTACTTCCTGTTTCAATACCTGGCTATCGCTGGGTTGGGGGGGAGTGGGATTCTTACCGGTGCTAACAACTCTTACCCCATAGTCTCTCTCACACACACGAGGAGGGTTTCCACATCCAGAACATTTCCAGCAAGGCATCCTCTCTGTCTAGATATCCCAGAGGAATTCTATAGTCCTGGACAGATGTGCTCTGTACAGGGTGGTAGACACTACATTTGAAGTCCCTTCTTCTTAGAGGGCCAAATGGTGTTTAGCCACCCGAGACTGAGCAATAACAGGTCTGTGATGCCCTTAGATGTCTGGGGCTGCATGTGGGCTACACTGACTGGCTCAGCGTGTGTCTACTCTACGCCAACAGGTGCGGGTAACCCATTGAACCCCATTCGTGTTGGGGATCGGGGATTGCAATTATTCCCCATGAACGAGGAATACATTTGAAGTGTCTTTCGGGGCGGGGGGGAGGAAGAGGTTATATCTATTGTTAAGACGGTTTGGAACTACATACTTCTACACAAGTCTGAGTGCAGGATCTGGGCATGTGCAGGAAATCCAAAACTTGGAATGGAGCCTGGTCAGGATGGTTGGAAGCTTCTAAGGCTGGTACATTTTTCCTCTTTGGAATCGAACGTTTATACTTAGGTTGTGGTTTTCTAAATATTATCTAAATAGCATTGAAAGAAAGGAGGCAAAAGCCTGTGTGTGTGTTTTGTTATAATTATGGCACTAGCTACACCTTTGTCCCTTTTTGCTTTGCTGAGAGCACCCACCTCAAGTCTTGAGTCTCTCGTCCCTACCTCTTTTGGGGTGGAATCTTCTTAAACTGTTGGACCGGGACCGAGATACAGACTACACTGTGTACACCAATCACGTATTGCTCTGCAGGTCTGACTGGGTTTTGGGCACCTGCATTTCCTCCCTTCAGGAACCTTTGACTAGTAATGTAGACCCGCAGCATTCTTTAAAAAAAAAAAAAAATAGTAGTTGGAATAAGGCATTAGAAGGGAAAAAGGTATTTTAAAACAACAGTCTCCTGGTGTATTTAGTTTTATCTAACCTTATGCTTTGCTACAAGTTAAGTTAAATAAGCTATCCTGTTAAGTTACAGGAACAGAATAGAACCAATTTACATTCTGGCAAGTCCAGATCTTCTGGTGACCCACCTGGTCCCCACCCTACTGTTCTTCACCCCTTGCTTGTCTGAGGGTCTCTCATTCTGGTTCTCTTTGCACATTGTTTAAACTTTTTTTGTTCTCCCAGTCAGCAGGAACATCCAGCAGGACATATCCATGATAGCTGCTCCATTTTTGAGCAGTTAGGCCCATCTGGTCTCAATGAATTCTAACCATTGGCCTGATTCAACATCCTCATCCACAGGGGTGAGGCAAACGGTCTGTGATCCGTGTTAGAGTAAAAAAGGGGGGTGGCCAACCTGAGCCTGAGAAGGAGCCAGAATTTACCAATATACATTGCCAAAGAGCCACAGTAATATGTCAGCAGCCCCACCGATCAGCACCTCCCGGTCAGCTGTTTTGTGGCCTGCAGGAGGCTCTGGGCAGGAGCAAGGGCATGGCAGGGAGGGGTTGGGAAGGGATGGAGTGGGGGCAGGGCCTGTGGCAGAGCCAGGAGTTGAGCAGTGAGCACCCCCTAGCACATTGGATAGTTGGCACCTGTAGCTGCAGCCCCGGAGTCGGTGCCTATACAAGGAGACGCATATTAACTTCTGAAGAGCCGCATGTGGCTCCGGAGCCACAGGTTGACCACCCCTGCTCTAACATACCATCTTAGAAGTTAAGCACGCTTATCATCCTTGCAATTGATACAGGTACTAGTAGTCATAGTTACTCATGTGTGTATACAGGGTCTACACACAATGCAATCCTTCTTGGTGCCTCTAGGATCACAATACACAATAAAATATGTATCTGGCCTCTTGGGAAGCAGCCACTCAAAAGTCAAAGAGCATGTTTAAAAAAAAAAAGCCAGACCTTTCTTTGTGTCTGTATTTCAGCAGTTGCTGAAACTTCCCATTATATAGGGTTGGGGTACCTCGTAATGGAGTCATTATGGTTTAGTAAAATGGTATCAAAACCAGATCCCAGTTCTTAACTGTTTGCCATGTTTTTCATAGCTCTGTGGTTTGAGCATTGGCCTGCTAAACCCAGGGTTGTGAGTTCAATCCTTGAGGGGGCCATTTAGGGATCTGGGGAAAAAATCTCTGGGGATTGGCCCTGCTTTGAGCAGGGGGTTGGACTAGATGGCCTCCTGAGGTCCCTTCCAACCCTGATATTCTATAATCTATTTCAGTTGAGACAAAAACAAACCGGTACATCACCAAATCCAACAACAACTAAGCAATCTGTATCTTCTGGTTGTTATCTCTGCAGCATCTCACCTGATGGTAGAAATTGGAGGTTCCATGTAGAACCTATCACACAGATATACAGGAGCTAAATATGCAAGTTATCAGATCTGTAGTTGCACATGTTGGAGATCAGATGTGTTTCTGTAGTAATGAATCAATTTCATTTGCCTGTGTTTGGAATATCCATTAACACTGCAAAGTGTAGATTAATATTCAGGTATAAACTATTGTGATACATCAACGTGTGGATGTGTGCTCCTGATATTCCCATAGCTAAATTACCTTCCTCAGCTGCTAGAAATGAAGCATCCAATGATAGGTTTTATAAATTCATTCTAAATGACTATGCTATCCACTATTTTCTTTGTCATAGTTCAGGGCAACTGCACTTGTATTTCTCCCTCTTCCCACTCCACCTCCAGTCCAGCAAAAGCACTCACTGTAGGCTCCTGGCTCCTTAGCGGTCAACTTTCTTGAGTGGAGACCCATGTCTCTCCCTCCTGATCATGGGTTTTTCCAGGCTGCACAGTTCCCTACCTACACTGTCATATTCCCAGCAAGACACTGCCTAAACAGACTAGCAGCTGTGCTTTGCTTTCTCTTTGAAGGCTATCAACAGCTGTAATTGCAAGCAGTTACAAGTTACCATACAGCTATCTCTAAACCACATTTATTTTTAAAGTGATATAATTACAGAGAAAACCTATTGAAAACAATAAAAGAACCTACACACATGCTAAAAAGCTTGCCAGAGATTGCCCCAACTCCAACCTCAGGCTCTGGTAGGTGTCAGTTTTTCAAAACCCACAACAGGGTTTTCCCTATGATTACAAGTTCTTAACTGTCTCAGAACTAGAACTACCATGAATAGTTCAGTCTTTCCTTTGTATAGCCTGGGCCTTTGATCTTGGCCACCAGGAATAGGTAATCAGCAGATAATGATCCTCTCATCAGGACTGAATTATAATCTAAATTTCTAAAATTATGCAAAGTAGCCACCTGCCACATACAACAATGAGGTATTTTGCTACACCGTTGGTGAGTGAATACTCATCGTGTACCTTTCGTTAGCAAACCACATTTTAGATTTTAGTGTGCCTTTCAAAAAAGCAAGCAACCAACAGCATCCAGCGTCTTTGTTATTCTGTTCTCCCAAACAGAATCTAAACAGCTAAATCTAAATAATGAGTTTGTTGCTCATTAGATGCAGCAGATGGCAGTAGTGTGTTTTTGAGAACTAATCAACTCCATAGACTCTCAGAAAAGTTGTAAAAGACCTAATGCAGTGTATTTCTCAATTCTGGTATCTCCTGTTTAGTTATTGAGTTGCAATTAGGGTGACCAGACAGCAAGTGTGAAAAATCAGGACAGGGCGTGGGGGCAATAGGAGCTTATATAAGCTCCAAGACCCCAAAATCAGGACTGTTCCTATAAAATTGGGACATCTGGTCACCCTAGCTACAATAGTAGTCAGTATGATAAATCTCTTAACTGAAATCCTTCAACAATAGACTATCAGGCATAGTTGCAAACCGTCCTCCTTTGCACTATTCACAAGGCAATATTGCAAATTTCCTCCTCCATCCTTTCAGTGATGAATTTCAGCATCCATTAGTTTAATATGATCACTCACTATAATCTTGGGAAAGAATCACTCCTAACACTTCATAACCTACTTAGTTGTTAAAAAGATGATATTATGCACAGTGCTCTCTGTGAATGCAAATTATTTTATTGGGAAAAATATAATAGTGTAATTTCTGCCCACAAAAAACAAGTAACTGATTGTCTTTACTGAGCTACTTGAGACTAATCACCCAGTGAAAAAGCAGTCATCCATCCTTGCAATGTCTGTACAATAATTATATTTATAGTTTAGTCTCATTTCACCATTTAATTTACCCCTTTTATGTTTTTTTATTTATATATATATATATATATTCTCTATCCTTTGTGTTAAATACTCCCCAAAACTCATTCCATACAACCCAAAAAATATGGTGATGTTGAAGTATTTATTGGTGCAAAAATGGACAAATATAACTTCTAGATCAGCATGTTCCATTCATGTAGCTAAAATAATCAAGTTTCCAATCACTAAGAATTCATCATCCATATTTTACAGAGCATAAGTTCCACTATACATAGTTCGTTTTAGCAGCAAGCTTCCAGTGGTCTGCAGAAGTCACCTCTCCAGCTTGCTTCACGATTCAGATTCAAAAGTATATTTCTAGATTCAGATTCAAAAGTATAATTATTTTACATCGACTTCCATAAAAAGTAACTCCTACCCTTTCTTCCTCTACCAACACTCCACAGCTCCAAAGTTGCAACAGTAAATGCACATGAACATATTTTTGTCATGCTGTAATGCATTCCAGATCCATAGTATACATAAGCATATGACATGTAGCTAGATGGTAAAACTAGCATCCATAGCAAAAAAAAAAAAAAGGATAATAGAGATAAATATTTAAAGGTTTATCCTTATTTGTAAGTAACAGCTTGATGTAGCTGGTTGATACAGGTTGTTACTGTATTTCAGATTATATTGCCTTCTATGCGCAAGCCTATGTTTACTCAGGTATTTGTTAAATATAGCAAAATATTCCTCTGCAATATAAGTGTATTGTAACAAACATTCTAGTTTGCTTCAATTCTGTTTTGGTTCTTTTTCCATAGTAATCACTGTGGTATCTGATATTTATGATAAAACATTTTAATATGTCCCTTCACAGAACTGATTTTGAATGTGGTTAAGATTTTTCTCCCATGACAAATGAGATAATGTTGATATTAATACTGCTTTATATACTAGTGCTAAACAATGGCCTTTCAGAGATTACTGTTCTGTTCATCCAATGATTATGCACTACAGAAATGTTGATTAAAATTCAAGCTAACATGCTATAAGGTCTTGTTGTGTCTATGTATGGTATATACAAAACAGTAACATACAACGGAGATTTCAGCATGCATTGATTATACTGTACTGTGCAAAATAACAGAGTAGGGAAATGTTTTAGTCAAAATCATATTTCATTTGCACAACATGTTCTCTTATAAATTTGTGCGTGAATAACAATACAGATAGTGTCATATACTACCTATGAACAATGTAGTAGAGAAATCACCTGTTGGGGCACACATTTATTATTTGGCCCACGTGAACTGGTATATACAGAATTGCACTTTTGTGTTCATGTGCCCAAAGCCCTGTGTCTCTACATTTTATTTGTACAAATACATTTTGAAATAGGCCTCACAGGCATATTTGGGAACATGTAGGATGAAATCCTGGTTCTACTAAAGTCAGTGGAAGTTTTGCCATTAACTTCAGTAAAGCCAGGATCTCACTCCTGCTGTAGCCATGAGACTTGTCATTTTTTTAGTTGGGGGAAGTGGGATGGGGAGGATAGATGAGAAATGAAATCTGGGTAAATAGTGTGACTTTTGTTGACTTAGAAAATAAATTTTGATTTGCCATGTTTGTACCCTTTTTGATTTGCCTTGGTCGGTCATATGAATATTCCTGAAACATGGATTTCAGATTAGAGGTAACAGATCAGCCATTTTAGCTAAATTATAAAAACTAAGTATGACAGGGAAAAGAAGAAGAGCAGCTTCAGCAAATGTATGGGAAGTCACTAGCCCACTTCTTTTTCATCCTTCGTGTTTGTCCTATTGAGGCCGGTCCTTAATGCTGCTCTTTTTCACAGCAGAGTGCAGATTTCAAGGGAACACATGGTAATTTCTCACTACAGAATTTATTTGTTGAAAAATAATTTGATTTATTTTTAATATAATTGAAAATGGGTCACTCCTTCCTTCATTTGCAGATACAATGGATATAGAGCTGCTTAAATAGATGCAGATGTGAATGACCGATATCACTCAAACTGCACACTTCTATGAGCACAAAGAAAAGAGACAAGGTATGTTTAATTACATTTCCATCATTTTAATATGATAGTCACTATGGGTCCAATCCAACTTCTGTCTGAATAATGGGAGTTTTTCACTGAATTTAATAGGAGCTGGATTGGGCCCTATATCATCCAACATTGACCTATCACTTGGGGACCCCATGTTCACTTGGAATCTGATCCTGCACATTTCTGAGTACTTCAAGAGGTGCTGAGTGCCCTATGATCCCACTGAACTCTGTGGGAACTGCTAGGCACCTTATAGGATTAGGTTCATACAGGGCCAGCTCCAGCATTTCGCGATCGTGATCAGCAGCGGCAATTGGCGGGGGGGGGGGGGGGCGCGGAGGAAAAAAAAGCCCTGATTGGCGGCAGTTCAGCGGCAGGTGCTTCTCTCCTAGAGGGAGTGAGGGACCTGCCGCCCCCAAATTGCCGCAGGTGCCGCCCCTCTCGCTTGGCCGCCCCAAGCCCCTGCTTGTTAAGCTGGTGCCTGGAGTCGGCCCTGGGTCCATACTCCCTGTAGTTACATTTCCGTGAGTGATTAAATGCTGATAGTAGCACATTGATACTTTGCACGTAAGAGTTAATTTTTAGTCCTGAGTGGTAGTGATTAACTTTCTCAGAATTTAAAACTGTTAGTTGGTCAAACAGAAAAAACAGGATTAAGCACAGCTATGGCTATTAATTAACTTATATGACCGCTATCAATAAAGAGAGAAGGTGGAGTGAGGTAATATCTTTTATTGGACCGAATTCTGTTGGTGAGAGAGACAAGCTTTTAGCCTCTCTCACCATCAGAAGCTGGTCCATTCAAAGATACTACCTCACCCACTTGGGTCCGGATATTAGAGAAAGAACATGGCTACAACAACACTACACACAGATATCAATAAATACTTATTTCTTGGGGACTTTCCATTTCAAAGACATTTAAATGTGGGGAGGAAGCAGAATCTACCTTGCTAAATCTACGTTAATTGTCACAGGAGATAACTGCAAATCAGAGTCATGTACCTACTTGAATGAATATCTAAGCCTTGCCTCGACAGCCTTCATTTTGATTTTTAAGCTATACTTTTATGTATATACTTATAGATTGTATAGATATTTTTGAGGATTCTACTATTTAGAAATATCAGTTATCTTGTATTTTGAACCAGTCAGTCATATTCATTTTTAGGGAGGTTGTGGACTCTCCAGCATTGGAGATTTTTAAGAGCAGGTTAGACAAACGCCTGTCAGGAATGGTCCAGATAATACTTAGTCCTGCCACGAGTGCAGGGGACTGGACTAGATGACCTCTCGAGGTCCCTTCCAGTTCTATGATTCATACTAAATTATTTGCACCAGTTCAATGATATTTCTAAGAAGTTCATCAAATATCAGATTCTGCATTGCTGTCTCTTGTAATTCGAAGATGGCTAAAAAGGATTTTCTCTCGTAAAGTCATTACAAAAGATGAACAGTTTCAAAACTTTGTATGTTGAATTTTCAAAATGTTTTTTAGATGCACCATATGTGCATCTAAAAATGTTATGTGAATGTTCTGACAAATGAACGATATGTAAACATATGAGTACACATATGTGCAAGCAGATTTACACATCAAACCAGAACGGAAGAAGAGTGGGTTTGAAAAAGACTTATACATGCATTTGAATTTCTCATTGAGAACATAAGAAGGAGAATTACAAAACGGTGGGTGCTGATATGCTCAGCTTGTAACATAAAAAGGCATAAACTTGTGATACCCTAAATCTCCTTCTCTAGCATTTTTACTGGTCTGTCTTAGAGCTGGAGGATGACGACTGTTCCATTTAGAAGGATTTCAAAATTTGGCTTCATTTCAAATTGGAGGAATTTTTTTTTTTTTTTGTCCTGTTGATCAAAATGTTTTGTATCAACAAAATCAAAAAGTTTCATTTTGATTTCTGCTTTCTAAAACAATTATAATAAATTTGAAAAATGTAATTTGAAAATGAAAAATCAAAGCATTTTGTTCTAACAATATCAAAATAGAAGGTTTATAGAGACTATTGTATCAACTTTATAAGCGTTATATGTCTTTCTGGGCTGGAAAACAACTGGTTTAAACAGCGCTTCAGTGTGTGTGCGCGTACGTACGTACGTAAGTACATACGTAATGGGTTCCAGAAACAAGGAAGACAATCAGAAGGTAACCTTATTTTTGACAATATCTGATCCTGAGGTATTTGATGTGTTTAACAGTTTTCAGTTACTTCAGGTAGAGGAGGCTAACTAGAAAATGTATTACAGAAATTTGAGGAGTAATACACTTCATGTAAAATTGAAACATAGGAGCTTTTTTTTTTTTTTTTTTTAAACAAAGAGTACAAAAAGAAGGTGAAACCATAGAAGAGTTTGTGACTCATCTAAGGCTGAAAGAGCCAGTCATGCAATTTTGGGGGATACCTTGGATTGTAACTCTGGGGCACCTTCATGGGATGAGAGTGGACATCTCTCCCATCCTTTCTGGCTGAAGGGGTTGCTGTTGTGCCTGTTTGGTGTGCAGGATACAGTTTCCATGGGGCCGGCTGCCCCATTTCCGAGCATGACCACAGTCCAGACAAATAAAAAGGCAAACAAAGTAATTCTGCAGCCACAAAACAGTTGGGCTCACCTCACTTTTCTCTGCATGTGCTGTGAAGGTGGCTGGGTTCCTAACCCCTGCAGTCTGAGAGCCGCAGTCCGAGAGCCCCAGTTCGAGCACTCTGGGCTCAAATGAAAAGTAAAGTGAAGATGGTCCCTCCACACCTCTCCAGAGGGCTCAGGTGGCAGAGGCTCTTCAGCAGCTTTTTGAGTAAGCAGCTGTGCTGTGTGGGGCTAGGGAGCTCTAGCTCTGCTTCCCTCCACGCAGGGGTGTGCACAAAGGGGGCAAGCAGGAGCACGGCCCCCCATTAATCTGCAGGGGCACAGAACTCTTCCGACTTTCGGGCTTCAGCTAGGGTTACCACATTTGAAATGCAAAAAAACCTGGCATCCTTCCCCACCACAGGGCAAGCCTGCCACAACCCTAACCCCCCAATCATGAGGCAACTCCGCAACCATCCATTCTCCGCACTCACATGACTCGGACCCCTCTCTCACACATGTGCAGTGCACTTGTGTGTTGGTGGGTAGATAGCTGCTGTATTTTCAACAGTTTTGATCTGTTATCGCTTAAACTGCAGAACTGGGAACACTGCAGCACCTTTAGCTGTATGCAGAAACTTTTAACATTAGATATCCCAGTATATTGTGATAGTAATGCAAATCTTTAGAGCCACGTAAAAACAAACAAACAAACAAACAAAAAAACCCGAGCAGATTAAATTATTTTTCTGGCAACTGACAAATCCATAAAAAAACATCCAGTCCGGTCAAATACCAGCCAGGTGGTAACCCTAGCTGTGGCAGGGTCACAGAGTTCCTCTGGCACCGGGGCCGCGGCAGGGAGAGGGAGCTCCTCCAGCCCTGGGGCTGTGATGGGAGCTGACAGCTCCTCCCGCCCTGGAGTTCTGTGGGGGCACAGCTCTGGCCCCATGGCCAGAGAAGCGCTCTCTCTCTCTCTCCTCACCATGGCTCCAGGGCCAGAGGAGTGCACGCGCTCTCTCTCTCTCTCTCTCTCTCTCTCTCTCTGTGCTGTGGCGGCTTTGGGGCCAGAGGAGCTGTCTGACCCTGCCGCAGCCAAGTACTTGTGGATACATTTATTTAGATGGCTCCACAGCACATGGATTTTCATTGAAATGGTGAGTGTACTGCTGTGTATTTCTATGCATATGATGTATGTGCATGTGTCAGAGGGTTTAATGTATATGATATGTGGGTGTTTAACGTGCCCCTCCCCAAGCAGTCAAATTTAAATACCTGCGCATGCCCCTGCTTCTAAGCGCCACCTGCACTGGGCTGGGATCCTCCCTTTTAAGGAGCCTCCTCTATCCTGCTGCAACAGGCCCCATAGGTACAACAGGTTGAGGCTGATCATTCCCAGAGAGCTCTTTAATCCTTTCCTGACCAGGGTGAGAACCTATCCCACCACAGGACATCGAGTCCTTATTAAGAGACCAGATTGTGATTGGGATCTAGAACCAACGTCTCAGAGAGAGACTACTAAAAGACCAGAATTAACACTTGACAAAGCAATTAGAATTTGCCAAGAAGCAGAAATCCCTCAGTCCAGAATGAAGCTTATGGAGCATGGACAGTGCTCTGATACTGTAGACATGATAAAGAATCCAAAATATAACAAGAAAAGAAATCTGAGGCAGAAAACCGTGTGGAGCTCAGCGTCCAGCAAAAACAGTACATTAAGCTGTACAATCTGTGACAGTCAAGACAATGCCCAGCATATGGGAAAAGGCGCAAGACATGAAATTGATTACATCACTTTGCAAGAGTTTTCAAGCACCAGCACAGTATGCACAAAGAGAATGGTGACCGCACCACTAGCTTCTTTTTAGGAGCAGTGGACATTGTTGCAGTAGAAAACAATTGAACTGTCAATCTGAAAGAAAATGGGACATTTATTACTTTTAAGTTGGCCACTGGTGCACAAGACAATGTGTTGCCAGAAACAGTGATGAAAGCTCTAAAAGAAAAGCCACAGATTGTGGAGTGTAAATGGGTGAAACTCCAGGCTTACGGTGGTGAGTATATTACCACCAGAGGTATATGTGAACTAAATGTATGGGTAAATAACAAATTGGAAAAGATATAATTTGTAGCAGTACCAGGGAAAACAGCACCCATTGTTGGGTTAAAAGTGTGTCAAGCCCTTGATCTCATCAAGATGGTGCGTTCATTGGACACCAAAGCAGTTGAAGAAGAGTTTGAGGATGTCTTTCCATGGGATAGAGAAGCTCTCACCAGAGTACAGAATAGAGCTGAAAGAACCCATGCACCCTACATTCAGCCTCAGGCAGAAACTAAAAGATAGGCTCATTACTCTAGGAATCATAATATGAATAGAAAATCAACAGAGCAGGTACACTTGTTGGTCATTCTGAAAAAAGACTGAGCCCTTCACTTTGGTATAGATGCAAAAGATTTAAATATGTAAAAGGGAAAATTTTCCACTACATGCAACAAAAGAAATTTTTGGGGAGATGGCTGATGCCAGATTTTTTTTCAGTTTGATGCATCAGCAGGATCCTGGCAGATGCCCTTACAAAAACAGGACACATTTATGCACATTCAAGATCCCTATTAGGAGACACTGTTTCCACAGTGCTGGAATTGATATGCAAACTAGACACAATCAACTCAGGATTGAATAAGGACTGGGAATGGCTGAGCCATTACAAACATTGAATCTATCTCCCCTGGTAAGTATTCTCACACTTGCTTCTTATCAAACTGTCTGTACTGAGCTATCTTGATTATCACTTCAAAAGTTTTTTTCTCTTACTCAATTGGCCTCTCAGAGTTGGTAAGACAACTCCCACCTGTTCATGCTCTCTGTATGTGTGTATATATTTCTCCTCAACATATGTTTCACTCTATATGCATCCGAAGAAGTGGGTTGTAGCCCACGAAAGCTTATGCTCTAATAAATTTGTTAGTCTCTAAGGTGCCACAAGTACTCCTGTTTTTTTTTGAGGATAAAGACTAACACGGCTGCTACCCTGAAAACTGTTTCCACAGACTGCCATTTGGGTTATGTTTGACACCCAAGGTGTTTCACTGGAAAAGACAGCAAATTTTTCATGGTATAGAAGGTGCTAAGGCTTACATAGATAATTGTTTTGATTGGGGGGGAAGAGAACAATAGATGAGCATGACCAGAGGCTCTAAGCAACCTTGGAAAGAACCAGAGCTGCTGGGATAAAGATAACCGAAATATACATGCCATGTAATGGAAATAGCATATCTGGGAGAGAAGAGAGAACAGCAAAGTGAACAGGTAGATCACAGTAAGGATGAGGCCATCACCAACATGCCTGCCCAAATAGCCCAGGAAAAGGTACAACAATTTCTTGGAATGGTGAACTAATAGTTCAGAACTATATAGGGAAATTTGTACCTAATCTAGCTGCCTGAACCAGCAACTTGAAAATACTCCGGTGCAAAGATGTCCAATGAACATGGGGTGCAAATCTTAAGGATTTTGAGAAACTGAAGAAGTGAATTAAAGAAGCCCCACATCTGAGGTACAGTGAGAGTAAGCACAAAAGTAAGTTGTCCACAAATGACTTCAAGGAGAGTAGGTGCAATCCTCTTACAGTAGTACTGTAGAACCTCAAAGTTATGAACACCAGAGTTACAAACTGACCAGACAATCACACGCCTCATTTGGAAATGGAAGTACACAATCAGGCAGCAGCAGAGAAAACAAAAAAAGAAAATACTGTACAGTACCGTGTTAAACAAAAAAAATAAAGGGAAAGTAGCATTTTTCTTCTGCATACTAAAGTTTCGAAGCTGTATTAAGTCAATATTCAGTTGTAAACTTTTGAAAAAACCATAATGTTTTGTTCAGAGTTACGAACATTTCAGAGTTACATACAACCTCCATTTCCAAGGTGTTTGTAACTCTGAGATTGTACTGTGTAGTCAAAACTGGAGACCAGTGGCTTGTGTCACAGGCACTAATAAAAACTAAGTGTCAGTATGCTCAAATAGAGGAGGTGGCTTTGGCCTTAGGTAACGGATCTAAAAAGTTTCATGTCTTTATTTATGGGAGGCCTGCGTTAGCTGAAATTGACCATTACCCACTGTAACGATGCTGCCTTTGGTGGGTCACTTCTGAGAGTATCAATTCAGGACAAATTGCGTACAGCAGGGCAGTTACAGCTTGAGGCTGGGGTTCCTTTGCACACCAAGGCAAACCAAACCAGCCAAACAGAGAAGATGCCAGTTTTACCCTGCTGGCTATCCAGGAGTCATACAAGCAATTCCCTTAGACACTCCAGTTTCCCAATATCACCACCAGTGCCACCAGTTATGGGGACGAATGGTTATGAAAACCAATACCTCAGTAAAAGAAAAAAGGTTCTCCCATTCCCAAAGGACCAAGCCCAGACCCAGGTCAGTATACAAGTCAGATCTTACCCACAAATCACGCTGTTGCCTATCCTTTAGAATCTAAAATCTAAAGATTTATTCATAAAAGGAAAAAGATATAGATGAGAGCTAGAATTGGTTAAATGGAATCAATTACATACAGTAATGGCAAAGTTCTTGGCTCAGGCTTGTAACAGTGATTGAATAAACTGCAGGCACAAATCAAGTCTCTGGAGTACATCCTCAGCTGGGATGGGTCATTCAGTCCTTTTGTTCAGAGCTTCAGTTTGTAGCCAGGTTTCTCCAGAGGTCAGAAACAGGATTGAAGACAACATGGAGGGGTTTACGGGGCCTTTTATATTCTCTGCCCATGGAAGGACCCCTCTTTGTTCTTACTGTGGAAAATCACAGCAGCAAGATGGAGCTTGGAGTCACATGGGCAAGTCACATGTCTATGCATGACTCAGTTGGCAGGCCCACGCCTTGATTACATGTTAGTTTGAACGTTCCCAGGAAAGCGCAGATTTGGATTGGCGTCTTCAAAGTCCATTGTCAGTTAAGTGTTTCTTGATTGGGCACTTACTGAGAATAGTTCCTCCTCAAGAAGCTGACCAAATGCTTTACTGAGGCTACTTAGAATAAAAACCCATTGAGATACAAGTATTTAGCCAATATTCACAACTTCAACTACAAAAATGATAAATACATATAGATAGCATAATCATACCCAGCAAATCATAACCTTTCCATAGACACCTTACACGACAACCTTTGTACAATATTTGCGGCAAATATATAACAGTGGTTGCAACAATGATCTATACGGCACAGGTTATGTCAATAACGTCACACTCACTTATTGCCGTTGCCAAAGAAGACTTGCAAACATCCCCCTGGGAATACAGAGATTAATTTTTCAGCCACAAATGTATGATTTTCAAACTGAATACAAACCTCTAAGAGATTAGGTGGTTGCAGACACACACTGTAGAGCATTTGACAAAAATGCAGTGAAGCAAAGTCCAGAGCTAGAGTTAGTACATGTCAACCTCCTTTTAAAAAAACAATACCCCTGTGTCTGGACTCAGACGAATTGTAGATTGTGATTGCCAGAGCTACTGCTCAGGATGAGACCCTGCAGAAAGTCATTGTTTTAATAGGGTGGCCAGGGCAGTTTATTCCCAGCCCCTATTTATCAGTTTAAGGGGAAGTTGTCAGTATTAGATGGGATTTTATTTAAAGGCAGCAGGATGGTGATTCCTAAGGTGTTGCAGAAAAATGTTAAAAAGGGTACATGAAGGTCATTTCATGATTCAAAAACCTAAGAGAACGTCAAAGACACTTTATACTGGCCTCAAATGAGCAGTGACACTGAGGAAGCAGTTTACTGCATATGTCAAAAATACATGGCAAGTCAAATAAGAGCTCATGTTGGTGGCACAGGAAAAATGGACCCCTTGGAAAAAAGTAGTCCGGTGTTGTTGTGCTGTTTTGTTGGTTGGTTGTTAGTTTTTTCCAGCCAACACACACACAAAAAAAGTACTTGTTCTGGACTGTTTATTCACCCTTCCCTGAGAGAGCTTTCCTATAAAATGTTGCAACTAAACAGGTGATTATACATATCAAATCTGTTTTTGCTAGACAAGGTTTACCTGGCATAGTAATGTCTGCCAGGGAGCCACAGTTTCGTGGACATGAGTTTAAGCAGTTTGCAGTGAAGTACAGGCTTGGACATGTAACTGATAGTTCCCATTATTCCCAGTCCAACTGGTTGATGGAAAATGGTGTCAAAATAATAAAGCACCTACTGAAAAGGGATGCAGAGTCAGATTCTGACCCATATTTAACACTGTTTAATTACAGAATGGGCACCAATAAAGCATGGGCTGTCACCTGCTGACATTTTGTTCAACGGAAGACTGAAAACAAGAATGACTGATGTCAGTGTCACGGGAGACTTGCAAATGTATAAACAGACAGATAAGGCAAAACAAAAAAATCAGTCTGATTTGTGGTCCTGGGAGCTGCCACCACTTCATGAAAATGATGTTGGGCATCTCTGTGATGGGAAACAGTGTTAAATAAATGTGCTTGTTAAATAAATGTGCTCCCTTAGAAAGGGCTGTGTAGTAACTTATAATGTGTGGCAGTTACAGCTCTTATGCCTTGCGAAAGAAAGGAATGCACAGACACTGGTCTATTTAGGCAGTCTGATTTGCTGAAGATATCACAATGTAGGCGCAGCCTGGGCAAAAGACCTGGTCAGGAGGGTGACAGTCTGTAACCCCATATTCACCCCTTACACAGGACTGTGATCCATTTTGGACAAATTTTGCCTTGTGAGGTATCATTTGAAAACTCATAATTTTCTGATTATTGTCCTGGTAAAATATGTTTGGCAATACTGAATGTAAAGCTATAAGAGTCCTCCATATAGTATTATTAAGATATGTTCATTGTCTGAGGGGAGCAACCATAAACGAGTTCCTCAGAGACAAAAGGCTAGCCAACACCTAAGCCAGGTGTCAACAAAATCAAATGGACCATCACCTGGTTAAGTGGTTATTCTTTGGCAGGAAAGAGGATGTGGGTGAAAATCTACATCTTGACAAAGAAACAGATGGGGTTTCCTGTCCACACAGGCTTTCTGTCTCCTGATCATCAGCTGGAGATGGTTCTTGAAGAAGAGAAAGAATTATAAGAGGACAGAGGAGACATCCCATATGATTCCTCCTTGTCTTTCTACGCACTTAACACTTGAAGAACAAAGGAAACAGCATCGGACTGGGGGAGGGATCCTGACTGAAGGAGATTCAGCCAGTAAGACAGCTGTAACATGCAATGAAAGCGACATTTGCTTTGAATTCACTTAGCTTAATAAATTAGGTATTAGTTTCACTTTACTTTTATTTTCTTGTAACTGGTTCTGACTTTTATGCCTCATTTCTTGTAGTCACTTAAAATCTATCTTTCTGTAGTTAATAAACTTGTTTTACTGATTCATCTAAGTCAGTATGTTTGGACTGATGTGTTGGGTAAACTCCATTTGGGATAACAGGATTCAGGCATATAATTTTCTATTAATAAAACGACAAACTTTATATGAGCTAGTGTTGTCCAGGAGGGTACTGGGTAGTACAAGACACCCATTTCTGGGGAAAGTGTGGCACTGCAAATTTGCTGGTGTTGCTCTGCAGCATAGTTAATGAATGGCTGGCTATAGCACTCATACAATATAACTGGGGGGTAACTTACATGCTGGAGGCTGTGTGTGAGTAGACCAGGTGTGGTAACTCTCACAGAGAAGCAGTGTAAAAGGCACCCCAGGTTGGAGAATTGAGGGGACACAGCTGTTCATCAGTCCAGATTGTACCCTGGGTAATGTCACAGAAGGAGAGAGATGCTGGCCTCTGCTCAAGAGAGGTGATGACTGAGGAGCCAGGAACCTAGAGTGGATGCCTTTGGTAGACCATGGAGCGGGAAATACAGGTGCAGTTGCCCTGAACTGTGACACTGAAAAATTTTGTGTGCTCTCTTTTTGTTAGTCTGAACCATCATTAAAAATGAATACACCAGTTCCTTTGTTTTCATATGCACAAATATGCATCTGAGCAGACAACAGAATTAATAAGTGCGTATTCAGAATGATCTGGCTGGGTACAGTAAATAGCTTCAGAAATAGGGAAAGCAATTTTTTTGCAGCAGGTAGCTATTTCCAAAAACAAGATTAAATTAATAGATGAGACAATTCTTAGTTATCTGGAAATCCAAGTATCCTACCAGTAAAATAATCAATATTTCAGTAATGTAATGAAGTAAACATTTTCCTTACTAATAACTCCTGAGAGAGACGTTGAACTCACAGTTTCAGGGCTTAATCCTTAGTGCAGAGGGAGCAATGCAAAAACAGCGCTAAGCCATCATTTTGCCATTCCCAGTTCTGGGGCCTACTGGGTGCCGAACCAGCTCCCAGCATTAATCGGAACAGCCACGGGGAGAATGCAAAGGGATGGGGGAATAAAAGAATCCCTTCTTACTCCCTGGCTTGTAAAGATTGCATAAATGCTTGAAGTAACACATTTAAATATTCCACATCTATCCCCTATTTCTTTCTTTGACATCCTGGAAAAGTGTAGAAAATATATAACAATAATATTTTCATACATATGTGCATACATACACATATATATATATAATATGAATATTTACATATTCAACATGAATACATACTCTCCTATTTAAATCCTGCAATTTCTTTTTTTCTCTTACTTCAGTTACCATTGCAGTGGTCTTCCAATAGTTAGGAAGGCAGTTCTCAGCCTTGAGCTTTTTTCAGTTCAGGGTGGTATCAGATGTAATCCTGCATTTCACCTCCAAATTCCTGCCTTGAGCATGTCACTTCAGCAAGGTGCCTGAACTAGGCAGCAGCAAGAATCCTAAAGACTTCATCAGCTAGATCTCCTGCATGGTGATTGCTCTACGCTAGTACTAAGCCGTTGTGCTGACTGAAGCTTCACATTTCATAACGTGTCTAAGTGAAAGGAATATGATCTGTAATTTATGGTATGTGGTCTTGTTTCTTTTGTGAGGCCTGGTCCACACTAACCCACCCACTTCGGACTAAGATACGCAAATTCAGCTACGTTAATAACGTAGCTGAATTCAAAGTACCTTAGTTCGAACTTACCGCGGGTCCAGACGCGGCAGGGAGGCTCCCCCGTCGATGCCGCGTACTCCTCTCGCTGAGCTGGAGTACCGGCGTCGACGGCAAGCACTTCCGGGATCGATCCCAGAAGATCAATCAATCCGGACCAGGAAGTAAGTATAGACGTACCTTAAGAGTGGAAAGAGGTCCTTTGGGCAAGGCCATCCTTTCGGCCACATTATTCCTTGTCATGGAATAAAGTAGTGGAAACTTTTAAAATATACCATAATAGAGGCTCAAATTACATGAATAACCCAATTAAAAAACACAGGAAGAAGACCAAAAAAGTGCCACCGTGGCTAAACAACAGAGTAAAAGAAGAGGTAAGAGGCAAAAAGGCATCCTTTAAAAATTGGAAGTTAAATCCTACTGAGGAAAATAGAAAGGAGCAGTTCAAGTGTAAAAGTATAATTAGGCAGGCCTAAAAAGAATTTGATGAGCAACTAGCCAAAGACTCAAAAATTATCAGCATGAAATATTTTAAGTAGGGCTGTCAATTAATAACAGTCAATGCATGCGATTAATGCAAAACAAATTAACTAGATTAAAAGAAATAGTTGTGATTAACTGCAGTTTTAATTGCACTGTTAAACAATAGTAGAATACCAATTTAAATATATTATAAATATTTTTGGATGTTTTTCTACATTTTCAAATACATTGATTCCAATTACAACATAGAATACAAAGTGTACTGTGCTTATTTTATATTATTATTTTTAATTACAAATATTTGCATTGTAAAAAAGATAAAAGAAATAGTATTAATTTTTCAGTTCACCTCATATAAGTACTATAGTGCAATCTCTTTATCATGAAATAGATTTTTTTAACCTAACTGCACTGAAAAACAAAACAATGTAAAACTTTAGCGCCTACAAGTCCACTCAGTCCTACCACTTGTTCAGCCAATCGCTAAGACAAACAAGTTTGTTTATATTTACGGGAGCTAATGCTGCCCACTTCTTATTTACAATGTCACCTGAAAGTGAGAACAGGTGTTTGCATGGCACTATTGTAGCCAGCATTGCAAGATATTTACATACCAGATATGCTAAATATTTGTATGTCCCTTCATGCTTCAACAAACTGATAAATTAAACAGTAATAAGTCACCAGAACCAAGCGGTACTCACCCAAAAATTTTGAAGGAACTCAAATATGAAATTGCAGAACTATTAAGTGTGGTATGTAACCTATTATTTAAATCAGCTTCTGCATCAGATGACAGGCAGATAGCTAAAATGACACCAATTCTTAAAAAAATCTCCAGAGGCAATCCTGGAAATTACAGGCTGGCAAGCCTAACTTCTGTACCAGGCAAATTGGTTTAAACTATAGTAAAGAACAGAATTATTCAGACACATAGATGAACATGATTTATTGGGGAAGAATCAACACGGCTTTTGTAAAGGGAAATCATGCCTCACCAATCTATTAGAATTATTTGAGGGGGTCAACAAACATGGACAAGGATGATCCAGGAGATATAGTATACTTGGACTTTCAGACAGCGTTTGACAAGGTCCCTCACCAAAGGCTCTTAACCAAAGTAAGCAGTCATGGGATAAGTTGGAAGGTCATTTAATTGATCAGTAACTGGTTAAAGCACAGGAAACAAAGGATAGGAATAAATGGTCAGTTTTCAGAATAGTGAGAGGTAAATAGTGATGTCTCCCAGGGATCTGTACTGGGACCAGTGCTGTTCAACATATTCATAAATGATCAAGAAAAGGGGGTAAACAGTGAGGTGGCAAAATTTGCAGATGATACAAAATTACGCAAGATAGTTAAGTCCAAAGCAGACCGCAAAGAGTTACAAAGGGATCCCACAAAACTGGGTGACTGGGCAACAAAATGGCAGATGAAATTCAGTATTGATAAATGCAAAGTAATGCACACTGGAAAACGTAATCCAGAGCTAAACGAACTGTTCCAACTCAAGAAAGAGATTTTGGAGTCATTGTGGATAGTTCTCTGAAAACATCTGCTCAACATGCAGTGGCAGTCAAAAATGCTAACAGGATGTGAGGAACCATTAGGAAAGGAATAGATAATAATACAGAAAATATGTCACTATATTAATCCATGGTACGCCCATATCTTGAATACTGCATGCAGTTCTGGTTGCCTCATCTCAAAAAAGATATATTAGAATTGGAAAAGGTACCGAGAAGGGCAACAAAAATTATTGAGGGTCTGAAACAGCTTCCATGTGAGGAGAGATTCAAAAGGCTGGGACTTTTCAGCTTGGAAAGGAGATACTAAGGTGGGATATGATAGAGTTCCATAAAATTGTGAATGGTGTGGAAAAAGTGAATAAGGAAATGTTATTCACCCCTTCATGTAACAGAAGAACCACGAGTCTTCCAATGAAATTAATAGGCAGCAGATTTAAAACAAACAAAAGGATGTACTTCTTCACACAACACAGAGTCAACCCAGTGAACTCATTGCCAGAGGATGTTGTGAAGGTCAAAAATATAATGGGGTTCAAAAAAGAACTAAAGTTCATGGAGGATAGGTCCTTCAATGGTTATTAGTCAAGATGGTCAGGGATGCAACCCCATGCTCTGGGTGTCTCTAGCCTCTGACTGCTAGAAGCTAGGAGTTGATCACTAGATGATTGCCTATTCTGTCCATTCCTTCTGAAGCACTTGGCATTGACCACTGTCAGAAGACAGGATATTGGGCTAGATGGCCCATTGGTCTGATCCAGTATGGCCGTTCTTACGTTCTTATGTTTATCTTAAGGCCATTTGTCAGGCAAATTGAACCTTCTAGCTAAACTTGGTTGCAGTTTCCTTCAGAACTTGTCAACATTGCACAATGGCAGCACAATGCAACTTCACATCCTATGACTCATAGACTCATAGACTTTAAGGTCAGAAGGGACCATTATGATCATCTGGTCTGACCCCCTGCATGCTGCAGGCCATAAAACCGTCCCTACCCCTTCCCTGGACTCTGCTGTTGAAGTCCCCAATCCTGTTTTAGGTGACTTCAATCGGCAGAAACCCTCCTGCTAGAGATCCCTGCCCCATGCTGCGGAGGAAGGCGAAAAACCTCCAGAGGCTCAGCCAATCTGCCCTGGAGGAAAATTCCTTCCCGACCCCAAATATGGCGATCAGTAAGACCCCGAGCATATAGGCAAGAGTCTCCAGCCTGACCCCTGTCAGCCATTATACAATTTGCCTACCATTGCTTAGTTTTCCTTGACTACTATGTTTTACCATTAAACCATTCCCTCCATAAATTTATCTAACTTAATCTTAAAACCAGACAGGTCCGTCGCCCCCACCGTTTCCCTCGGAAGGCCGTTCCAATATTTCACCCCTCTGACGGTCAGAAACCTTCGTCTAATTTCAAGCCTGAACTTCCCCACGGCCAGTTTATATCCATTCGTTCTCGTATCCACATTAGTACTGAGCTGGAATAATTCTTCTCCCTCCCTCGTATTAATCCCTCTAATATATTTAAAGATAGCAATCATATCCCCCCTCAGCCTTCGCTTTGTCAGACTAAACAACCCAAGCTCCTCCAGTCTCTTTTCATACGACAGGTTTTCCATTCCTCTGATCATCCTAGTGGCCCTTCTCTGCACCCGTTCCAGTTTGAGTTCATCTTTTTTAAACATGGGAGACCAGAACTGCACACAGTACTCCAAATGAGGTCTCACCAGTGCCTTGTACAACGGAAGCAGGACCTCCTTATCCCTACTAGATATACCTCGCCTAATGCATCCCAAGACAGCATTGGCTTTTTTCACCGCCACGTCGCATTGTCGACTCATAGTCATCCTGCGGTCTACGAGGACCCCTAGGTCCTTCTCCTCTTCCGTTACTTCTAAC
Source organism: Trachemys scripta elegans (assembly GCF_013100865.1). Taxonomy (NCBI): domain Eukaryota; kingdom Metazoa; phylum Chordata; order Testudines; family Emydidae; genus Trachemys; species Trachemys scripta. Next base: position 212,785,936 of record NC_048298.1, read on the forward strand.
CAATGTGTCCCCATCTTGTAACTAAAATTTTTATTAGTCATCCCCAAATGCATCACCTTACACTTTTTACTATTAAATTTCATCCTATTTCTGATACTCCAATTCACAAGCTCATTCAAGTCTCCCTGCAGGATATCCCTATCCTCCTCCGAATTTACAACGCCTCCCACCTTCGTATCATCCGCAAACTTTATCAGCCCACTTCTGCAATCGGTTCCGAGGTCAGTTATAAATAAATTAAATAAAATGGGTCCCAAAACCGAACCTTGAGGCACTCCACTAGTAACCTCCCTCCAACCTGACAGTTCACCCTTTAATACGACCCGCTGCATTCTCCCCATTAACCAATTCCTTATCCACCTCTGGATTTTCATATCGATCCCCATGTTTTTCAGTTTAACCAATAATTCCTCATGGGGTACAGTATCAAACGCTTTACTGAAATCCAGGTATATCAGGTCCACCGCATTTCCCTTATCTAATAAATCCGTTACTTTCTCAAAGAAGGAGATCAGATTCGTTTGGCACGATCTGCCCTTCGTAAAACCATGTTGTAATTTATCGCAATTGCCACTAACCTCCAGGTCCTCAACTAGTTTCTCTTTCAGAATTTTCTCTAACACCTTGCACACTACAGATGTTAAACTAACAGGCCTGTAGTTACCCGGATCACTTTTTTTCCCTTTCTTGAAAATAGGAACCACATTAGCTATTCTCCAGTCTAACGGGACCACCCCCGAGTTTACAGATTCATTGAATATTATCGCTAATGGGCCTGCTATTTCTCGCGCCAATTCCTTCAATATTCTCGGATGAAGATCGTCCGGTCCTCCCGACTTAGCCCCATTAAGGCATTCAAGTTTTGTTTCTACCTCGGATACGGTAATCCCCCATCCTGAATGCCCCTCTGTAGTGGTGCTAGCATCCCTAATACCTTCATTGGCCTCATTGAACACCGATGCAAAATATTCATTGAGATATTGCGCCATGCCTAGATTGTCTTTAATCTCCTCTCCAGCAATAGTCTTCACACAGCTAGTAGACCTGCAGGTTGGCTTTGAATTAAGTACCTTATGATCTCAGACATTTTTGGTATATGTTGGAGATCATGACCAAAAAGACCAGAAAGTATAGCTATGGCTAGCATATGAAGTTTTCTGATTGTTTTAGGAAATAGCTTGGAGGAAGAAAATTAAATGTGTCTTATCTCTTTCTTTGCTAAAGAGAAAAAAGCAAATAGAAAATGGTTCTTTCCAATTACAGTTTTAGCTAAAATAATGGGGTTAATTATTAAACCTTTTACTTAGTTGCTCATTTTTTCTGCTGATGCTTTAATCCTGGGTCACAGAAAGTTTAAGACTGCTTTACTGTGGTGACTTTTTTCTTTTTGCCACAAGTTTTCCACTCTGAAAGGATGTTAGGGGTTTTGCTGCTTGCGTTCTCCTTGGTTACCATTGTTCATTCTGAGCTCTGCAGACCAGGTAAGTTTTGCAATTGAGCCTCATCCTTTATCAGTTAAATGTCTCAACTTGATGGACACTTTCAAAGCTGGCCGCTTAGACTTATTTTTGTAACACTTCTTATAGAGTTTGAGGGTGTATACTCTGAACCTTCACCTCTTTTGTGAGTTTGTGAATAGGTTGCTAAAGCCAATCTTATTCTATTCTGAAGAGATCATGGTTAAAACCACATTGAGAATCCACGGTGTCTGGGCTTGTTCACACTAACAATGTCGAGGTCTCCTAATCATGTAATAAGTTAAGATACATTTAGAAGCTTTTAAGACTATGCTCTGTAATACAGTTGGAAAAGTAAATCATTTAAAAACCAATTTTCCAAGATTATTTTTATGTTTATTGCTTTCTTTTTCTTTGTGTCAGATGCACAGAATGCTTTCAAAGTACGGCTTAGTATCAAAACAGCTTTGGGAGATAATGCAGTAAGTAAAGTATCTTCATGTATTCTTTCTGACTGAATAACTGACTAAGTAGAGCTAATATAAACGGTAAAATCTCTGAGGGGACAATTTGCACTGACGTCCTCTCTGTAATAAACTGCCCATCAAGTCATAATTCAGGTATTAGTTTCTTGAGGTTAGGATAGCATTAGTCTAAAACAAGTGTCCTTTAAAACAGTAAGTATAAAGCATACCTCTTCAGAACGAGAATGTTCCATGTACATTATTTTGGAAAGCACTTAGAGATGTTGTACCTTCAATATGAAAAGTGCAATGTAAATACAAATTCTGTCTCTCCTACTTTGGCTAAAGCTGCTCTGCTTGAGAATGCTAAAATGTAAAGGCAAGCAAGTGGTGGCAGATAAGAAGGAAAAGTCTTAGATCTTCCTTAGTTTTGATTTTATTTCAGACTTTCAGGTCAATGGACAGAACCCATCAATTCATTCCCAGTTTTGAATACTTACAGTATATCTCCTGTATGTTACAGGGTTCAACATTGAATTAGATATGAAATGTCTTGATCTTTTTCTTTATTGGAAGACAAGAACCCAGTTATGCTAGAAGCCTGGGAAATAAACTGCCACAGTAATATGTTGTAAAAGGTATTTGTTGCAGATACTCAAGCTCTTTTTATGACACAGGAAGCTATTCCCAAATAAAACTGAAATGTCAAATAATTTAAATCTGTGTGAGCAGGGACTTGATTGTGATAGAAAGTGCAACAGCCAGAACAAATAGGGAATAGATCCTCAGGATATATGTTAAAGTATTTGTCTTTGAAAATCAATATTTAAATCAGCTTTCCTTGGCTAAGAAACTTTAATAAAAACAGATTAAGTTGGATTGTTTTAAAAATATATTTAAAATAACATAATCCTGCAGTAGAAAATATGATGAAATTGTACCTGATACTCACCTTGATTACAACTGTTTCCATTCTGAGCAAAGAATGAAAGTGACAGTTCACGTTTTGTCCCTTTAACAATAACATCATCTCTCTGACTATAGTCAAATAAATATTTTTTTTCAGTTACTCTGCTCTTTACTATTTTACTGAGTTCTGCATCACAAAGAACCTAAGACCTGAAGCAGTAGCCCAAAAAGGTACCCCTTATTCTGGCTTTTGTTATAATAAAGTATTCCTCTAGTTGTTTTACGCAGAATAAACTCTAGTTTATTTCACACAGTATGAGAGGTTTGAATAAAGCTAAGACCTGCAACAATCTAATTTAGGATAATTTTTACATCAATAACCTGCTGAGAATAGTTTGTTGACACACAAAAGTATCAACAGATGGTCAATAATCGCTTCTCTAGGTGCACAATGAATGGTTACCTTTTTACAGCACTTCTAATGCCGTCTGCAAATAAATTAAATTCAAATAGATATCAATGTACTCTAAAATTAATTCAGTCTTAATAATTTGGAGCACAATGCTATCTTTCCAGTTTTAACATGGAGGAGAGAGAATACAATCACATAAGTTTCAGATGGAAAATATTTAGTCTCCTATTGCATCACTGATTAGATGCTCTGCTACTTAAATCTCTTTTATTCATTTTCAGATGAATGTGCAATATACAGTGATACAAGACTATAAGCAGTACTGGCATTTTAAATCTTGGATTGCAGGATCACCCATAAAGATCTATACATCCAGGGGCTTAGCATATAGGTCAGTAGAGCTAACAAATAATAGAGAATAATGTAATCAGTTATTTTCACCTATTTTGTAATGGTAGCAAAGACAGACACCATTCTTTATCATGTTCAAGAATGAGACTTAATTCTTTGGTGCAGGGAACGTCGTTTACTATTTTTATACAGCACCTCACACAGTGGAGCCTGGACCTGGCTGGCCTGTTGGTGCTACTGTAATATACATATGATAATATTAATACTTTTACTTTCTTTAGTTCAGATCATTATAGATTACTACTGAGTTTCCTAAACTGTGTTGTCTGGATCAGTGGCTCTCAACCTTTCCAGACTACTACCTTTCAGGAGTCTGATTTGTCTTGCATACCCCAAGTTTCACCTCACTTAAAAACTACTTGCTTACAAAATCAGACATAAAAATACAAGTGTCACACACACTATTACTGAAAAATTGATTACTTTCTCATTTTTGCTATATAATTAAAAATAAATCAATTGGAATATAAATATTGTACTTACATTTCAGTGTATAGTATATAGAACAGTATAAACAACTCGTATGAAATTTTAGTTTGTATTGACTTCAGTAGTGCTTTTTATGTAGCCTGTTGTAAAACTAGGTAAATATCTAGATGAGTTGCTGTACCCCCTTGGAAAACGTCTGTGTACCCCCAGGGGTACATGTACCTCTGGTTGAAAACCACTGGTCTAGACCATTGGTGATCCCGAGAGCCTCTGATCACATGGTACTGTATATCCTCTGTATTTCTAGCTACTAAATCACACTAAAGGGGAGCTGAAAATACAATAAATGCTTTACTGATATTTCTTTTCCATGTAAGCAATTGCTGTAACTCTCACACAGATGTTATTTCATCACCAATGGAGGGAATGTGATCCATGTGATCACACAATGAAGGGGAGGTGGTCTGCAAGATAATCTATTAAAATGGTTTTAACATGATGAAATAATCTGAGAACTCTGGCACTACTCGAATCCTTTTGATGACTGTCAGTCACATAGATATTTAGAGTGGTATTGTTAAATTAATAGGACCATATTGGCCGTGGTGTAAATAAATATAATATGTGTTAAAGTCAATGATTGTTGTGCTTTCTTATGTCTAGGCTCAGTTTGACCCTTAGAGTCAGACTGCTAAAGCATCACACTGCCTTCTGAATGCTAGATCTGTCGGTATAACTCTGCTACTTTACAGAATATAAAAGATGGTATGTGTAATAGCTCTCTGATCAGCACAGAACCTGTAGTTTTAAATATTGCAGTTCTGTTTCACTGATAGTGTGCTATTGCTTTCTGAATTGCAAGTGAAGTGTTCAGAATATCTCTTGTACAAAGCAGTGCAATATGTGCATAAATAGTATGTAAACAAACCAAATTTGTACTCAGCAATTTAAAAATAAATGTATTTGGTAATGCTCCACTGCGTCTATTACCTATATTAGCATGCAATAGAGCTTACATAGTCATCTATTTTCAAGGCATCTCATGTGAATGTCTTGAGAGCTGGGCAAATAAGTATAATGATGAATATAACAGGGATTTTTTCCTCTTGGAGCTGTCCTGAAAAAATGCAATAGTGCGTGGTGAGTCAATCAGTAATTCCATGAACAAATGAGAGGAAGATCTTTTCTTTTAGCACTGTAAACAGGGCTACGTTGTTTGAATACGGATGTCCTTAAAATGATGAAAAATAGGTGTATGGTCCTCATCTACATTCAGTGTTCTTTTATACTATATCTTTTATTTTTAAGTCTCAGTCTTTTTGTTGTTGCTGTCTCACATCTTCATCAGTTCTGTAGGAAAAAAGTTTAGGCCTTGGGAGAGAGTCCTTCGTTCAGACTACCATTTTGTCGTTCTATGTTCCCATATTGGCACGTATCACCACAGTATGTTAACACCATTCTTGTTTCCTAGACCAGCGGCTCTCAACCTTTCCAGACTACTGTACCCCTTTCAGGAGTCTGATTTGTCTTGCATACTCACGTTTCACTTCACTTAAAAATTACTTGCTTACAAAATCAGACATATGCAGTAATAATCTGCAGTGTATTTGATGCTTTTTGTAACCAGGCTATAGTCAGTGTGAAAGTCTCAAGTGTGCTGCATCAGCCTACTCCAAGGGATGTGCGTGGTGAGTGTTAAGATTGTCATTCCCAAGGCATGTCTAGATCAGCAGGACTTGTGTAAGTTTATGGAATCCCAGTGAGGCCTTTTGAAAATACTAGCAGACATGCCCTTAACCATGTTCCGACTCTGCCTCTTTGTTTACCACTCTGAACTACGTATTGCTGGCCCTCAGTTGCTGCTTACATCCCTTTTAGAAAATGCCACGAATGCGCATAGGACCCAAAACACCTTTTCAGTGACCAGTCCGGGCAAGTTTGTCAGTGTTCTGGCCTCAACCACTAAAACATCCAATGAGAAGCATTATTAGAATGTCAGGGTTAGAAGGGACCTCAGGAGGTCATCTTAGTCCAACCCTCTGCTTAAAGCAAGACCAATCCCCAGATAGATTTTTGCCCCAGATCCCTAAATGGACCCCTCAAGGATTGAACTCACAACCGTGGGTTTAGTATGCTAATACTCAAACTGCTGAGCTATCTCTCCGCCAAGTAATGGAAGCTACTGACCGATCATACACTGAAGGCAAAGCAGTATTTCCAGAGCAGATTCTGAAAGCTGCTTTTCAGGGATGTTACGTTCACCACATTGGTCTGCTATTACTCCTACGAAGATCTGTTATCCTGTACGGAGTTGTGAATGAAAATATATATAAGTGTTGTGTCATGCTAGTATATTTCTCTGTCTGCATATAGAAAACCTTTGTGAAATCCTGGCCCCATTGAAGTAAATAGCAAACCTCCCACTACATACCTCCCAACAGTCCTAGGTTTCCTGGGATTGTTCCACTTTGACCCCGAAACCTCCTGTCATGGATACAGTGGCTCCTGTCCCAAGGGGCTGCCTGGGCCCAGCTCCTCACTCCAAGCATTGCGACCTGAGTCCTGGCACACGGGGTCACACTACTGTTCAGGTTCAGCCTGCCTGTCTCCCTGGTGAGGGGCAGCATGGCACCCATCACAGTGCCGCTCAAATTTGGCATGGCTACTACCCCATTAGAGTCCAGGGAGCCAGGTCCAGACCTGTGGGACAGGAGCCGCTGCTGTGGGGTGAGTCCAGAGTAGGCTTGTTCTGCAACTCCCCAAGCCTCCCCCCCGCACCGGGGGCAGCACTCAACTCCCTCCAGCCAGGGCCTCCCACTCTGCAGGGCAGCGCCTGACACCCCCTCTTGGGGCAAGACCTGTCCAACACCACTGGAAACGCTGAGAGGTATTCCAGTAATGGGGCTAGGATTTCACCCACTGTCTAGAAATGTACTTGTGGTTACTTTGTGGCTATATTGAAATGTAAAATAACATGCCCAGTGGTTAAAACAGGGGTAGGCAACCTATGGCATGTGTGCCGAAGGCAGCACACGAGCTGATTTTCAGTGGCACTCACATTGCCCGGGTCCTGGCCACCGGTCCAGGGGGCTCTGCATTTTAATTTAATTTTAAATGAAACTTCTTAAGCATTTTAAAAACCTTATTTACTTTATATACAACAATAGTTTAGTTATATATTATAGATTTATAGGAAGAGCCCTTCTAAAAACGTTAAAATTATAACTGGCACGCGAAACCTTAAATCGGAGTGAATAAATGAAGACTCGGCACACCACTTCTGAAAGGTTGCCAACCCCTGGGTTAAAATATGTTTTCCTTTAGCTGAATATCCTAATCTGTCCTAACATTTTATTTGCTTTAACTTTAATTCTGCAATCCTTTCCAACAGGGCCGCCCGAGGGGTGGCGGGGTGGCAAGTGGGGCAATTTGCCCTGGGCCCCATAGGGGGGCCCAGGAGAATATAGTATTCTATAGTATTGCAATTTTTTTTATGGAAGGGGCCCCTGAAAATTGCTTTGCCCCGGGCCCCCTGAATACTCTGGGCAGCCCTGCTTTCCAAGTGCAGGTATGATCAGCAAATTGACTATGTAAAATGACATCTTCTTACTCAGAGTTAATTTTTACTACTTTTTACTCTTTACCACTGTTCAGCCAATACATCCATGGAAGGGTTAGCTGAATTCTTTTCTGTCTGACACACAATCAATAATTAATAAAGAAGGCTCAGATTCACAGCCGGTGTAAGATGGGCATAGTTCCATGGAAGTCAGTGGAGGTATGCCACTTTACACGAGCTGAGAATCTGGCCCTACGTTCCAGTTGCAGAATCTTTATAACCTGTTGATAATTTGTGAATAAAAATAACACAGCTTGACTTTCAGATCTTAGAATAGATACGCAGAAGTGGGCAGTTAGAGGAAAAAATCGTTGTACTAGCAAACTGAACATATACAATATGAAGTTATTTAGGAATAATAAACATGGACCCACACAATTTTTTTTACAAAGTCATTTTGCATAGTTTAACTGCACTTTAAGCCTTTTCGTTCTATAGTTTCAATTAACGTTGTTACAATTATTGCTTAATATGCACTCAGAGAATGTTTTTAGAAGCTTTCAGTTTTTAAAACACTAATGATGTTAAGTGCAGTTTTCTGTCAGGTGTCAAGACAATGGGTTAAACTCAGCCCTTACGTAAGCAGGTGCAACTCCATTCAACTTAATTTAGAATTATACCTACCTGTGAGAGCATATTTATATACCTATCCTGATATTTGGAAAACTGTATGTACAGATAGTAATGTATTCATTGTAAAAGAGGTATAGACAATGGTCCTTCATTTCTATGTCACTATCTAACCTTGGTCTGTTTTCACTGAAAGTTGCTACAGTCTGATTACTGTTCAATAGCCTGTGTGAAATGAGTTGTTTTCATAATGTACAGATGTCCATATCTCAGAAACCAGCATCACAACTAGCACTTCTTCCCCAAACTTAACCAAGGTGCCTGTGCCCTGTACTGTTCAGACCACCTCTAGGAATGACAGTGAAGTCTACTCTCTCTGCCTGCTCAGGCCAAGGACAGAATGGGCATGGAATGTAGACTTCACTTTTGTTCATAGAGGTGATCTGACCAGGATAGGTTCCAGGCACCTTGGTGGAGCTTGGGGAAGCGTCTACTGGTATTGCTAGTCTTTGATAAAGAGTAAAATTAGATCTCTAGTGCTATCAGCCTGGCAACTTTTGTAAGCATTCAGTCCATTCAGATTTTTGAAAAGTTATAAAGTTCTGTGTATTGTACTTTCTGACAAGCCCTATAAAAATCCTTTATGCACAACAAACAGTATTCAAGAAGTTATTTTCATAGCATTATCGGGAAGGTTTATTTCTTTCTGAATGATAGACTGTTTCAGGGTCAGTGCTCCATGCAACCCCCCTCCCTGCCAGTACTAGTGCTAGAACTGTTAATTTTCTATCTTTCTTTACAGTATGCCTGGGATGCAAGTGAAGAATATCTGTTCAAGGCAATGGTGGCTTTTGCAATGAGAAGATATTCCAACAAAGAAACAACTCAGTAAGTGCATACTCAGTCCTCCAATATACATGTTTACAATATTGCTTATGATGGAACCTATTTTGACATAGAGAAGTTATAGAAATAAACACTATGTAGAACCAGCATACTGCAACGCCATTATTATTATTATTATTTTGCCATCCTAATATGTGCTAGGTGGCTTATGATCTCTGCCCCAAGCAGTGTACAATCTATGGGCCAAATTCTCTGTTGCCGTAAATTAGTTAGTTGGCTTCAGTGGAGCTGCACCTATTAAACGAGCAGAGAATTTGGCCTTACATGTAACATGACACCATAAGTGAAGGTTCTGAACAGCCAAGAGTTGGAGGAAGGGGAAAGAAAGGACAAGGTTGGCAGCAATGAGAAATGCAGTGTTATTTCTCAGGTAGGCATGATGATAGAGGCTCAGTTCCCTTTTTTGTCGTTGGTTACCTATGCTCCCCTTTGCATCTCATAGACAAGATGGCAGAAAGGCCAGCGTGCAAGAAGACACAGAGATGCTTGTGAGAAAAGAAGACAAGAGTGATATACAATGACACACTTATCAGAATTTGGAGGGTTATCTGTCCCTAAGAGTACAACTGCCTAATTACCTTACACTCTATCAGGAAAAAGCTTCAGATTTCACACTTCAGGGCATAAGCTGATTACCAGCTGGAGTCAGGAGAAAATCTCCCCCATGTTATTGAGTGTTATAACTTCCTCTCAAATTTCTGATATTGGCTACTGTCATAAGACAGGCTATTAGACTAGATAGGTCTTTGGTCAGTGCAGTATGACAGTTCCTATGTCTTTAATATGCTCACCTCCTCCTTAGAGATGAAAACAATATAAAGATATTTTGGTATCCTATATTTTTTTTGTTTATGAATATAAACAGAAATGTCTGCAGTTCTACTACATTACTGAGACCAGGCTTTAGATTTACTTTTAAGAAAAGCTGGCCCTGGCTGGCACCGAGTCTGATGAAGCGTTTTCTATATTTGCAAAGAGATTAGCTAATCTGAGTCATATGATATTTGATTGCAGCTACAGTACTGGGTTTTAAATAGAACAACCCCATCCATAATTGAGATGTTGGTTCATTACAATTTCATTCTGATTTGTAAGAAGCTGTCCTTTAAGCTAGAGAGCCATATCTGGTATGTACCACCATTGCTTTCCTCAGGTTCCACAGGAACAAGTCAGGGGACAGCATGCTTCTGTTATTTTACATCATTGCAAACAACATGAATGCTACTCAGAGCAAATGGGTTGAAGTAAACAAATCATTAAAAGTGACCTGTAAAGCTTTTTCAAGATTGTTCGCTTTTCCAGCTTATGAGACTTATGGTCCATGAAGATTCACTTCTTACTTATTTTTGATACAAACCCTGTTTTCATAATTTTTTTCTTCAAATTTGTGGCAATTTCATCCACCTGGGGAAAAAACAAGGGAGAGGCAGTTAAGCTCCACCCCCTGTTGACATCACTGCTAGTTGCATGCCATGCTAATATCAATAAAAATAATAGTAAGTTGACTTGGAAGCAGAAAAATTATGATGCTGATACCAAATGGGCTTAAGTTTTAACATTAACTAGGTTATCTGGCTTGGGAATTTACAGAACCTACTGCTCAAATAGAATCATAGATGTGTAGGACTGGAAGGGACATCGATAGGTCTTCTAGTCCAGTCCTCTGTACTCAAGGCAGCACTAAGTATTATCTAGAGTCTAGACCATCCCTCCAGGTGTTTGTTTAACCTGCTCTTAAAAATCTCCAATGACGGAGATTCCAGAACCTCCCTAGGCAATTTATTCGAGTGCTTAACCACCCTGACAGTTAGGAAGTTTTTCCTGATGTCCAACCTAAACTGCCCTTGCTTCAGTTTAAGCCCATTGCTTCTTGTCCTACCCTCAAAGGTTAAGAAGAACTATTTTTCTCCCTCCTCCTTGTAACAACCTTTTATGTACTTGAAAACTGTTACCATGTCTCCCCTCAGGCTTCTTCCAGACTAAGCAAACCCAATTTTTTCAATCTTCCCTCATAGGTCACATTTTCTAGACTTTTAATCATTTTTGTTGCTCTTCTCTGGACTTTCTCCAATTTGTCCAAATCTTTCCTGAAATATGGCACCCAGAACTGGGCACAGTACTCCCATTGAGGCCTAATCAGCGCATAGCAGAGTGGAAGAATTACTTCTTATATTTTGCATACAACATTCCTGCTAATACATCTCAGAATGATGTTTTCTTTTTTTGCAACAGTGTTACACTGTTGACTCATATTTAGCTTGTGATCCAATATGACCCACAGATCTCTTTCCACAGTACTCCTTCCTAGGCAGCTGTTTCCCATTTTGTATATGTGCAACTGATTGTTCCTTCCTAAGTGGAGTACTTTGCATTGTCCTTATTGGATTTCATCCTATTTACTTCAGACCATTTCTCCAGTTTGTTCAGATCATTGTGAAATTTAATCCTATCCTCCAAAGCACTTGCAACGCCTCCCAGCTTGGTATCATCCGCAAACATTATAAGTGTAATCTCTATGCCATTATCTAAATAATTGATGAAGATATTGAACAGAACTGGACCCAGAACTGATCCCTGCGGGACCCCACTCAATATGCCCTTCTAGCTTGTCTGTAGGGAAATACTGTGATAGTTTCTCCTTTCACTTAGGCCAGTTTGACATCCCCTTGTGGAAAAAAATCTTTTCCATAGACCTTTTTAAATCTACCTATCAGTTTTAATACAGAATTGAATTTCTGCTATGGAGTCCTATTGATTAATTTATATACTTGGTAGAACAGTTGTCACTCTCTATTAAATTCTATATTCACTTCAATTAAGTTATTGCTCATTTATACCAGTGTAGGTGAAAAAAAGAATCAAGGCCCACAGAAAGTATTATAATCTATACTTTCGTGTCAGGACTTCAGCTGGCTCCAGGTGTGGCCTCCTAGCAATCCAATGAGCTTGGCTGGGCCCAATAAAACCCTCACTAAGTGACTGTGCTCCCTTTTTGGACAAAAGGGCCACCAGATCACCATTTAAGCCTTGTAGCAACAACAGCACAGGGGCTGCACAATGTGTTCCACGCCCGCAGCTGTGCCACACCTGCTTCCTGCACCAGCCCTTGCTCCAAACCTTGTCTGCTCTGCTCCAGTCCTTGTCCCTCCATTCCTCAGAACTGGCCCCGACCACTGTCTTATCTCCTGACCACCTCCCCAGTTCTACCTTTTGCTTCTGTTTTGGCTCTGGCCATTGACCTGTCTCCTCACCATACCTCCAACTCTGTCCTTGGCTCTGCTCCAACCACTAGGCCAGGCTCTTGTTCCGATCACTAGGTCATACTGCCGACCCCCCGGTGTGTGACATTGTGTGCCAGTGTTGCTGCTTGCTTGGAGGTGAGGTTTTGTGTGTCATTGGAAAAGGAATAATTCTTTGGTGCTACATTGTTAAAGGAGAATCAATGTACTGTAATGTGTCATATTAGACCAATTAAAATGTTGTGTTGAAGTTACAGAATGTTTCCACTTTCTTTATCAGGTAGGGTTCTTTTAATATAGCAGTAAATTATATGATTAGATAACCTGTTTTAAATTCCATTTTACAGTTTCAGTGATTTTACTGGCAAAATGTCAATGAATTTTCATTAGAGGTTGTAGAAGATTCACCATGAGTCACTCAGTATCATCAAAAGAAAAACTAGCTGATTACCATTGAGGCATGTTATGGTCTAGATTTAAACAAATATGAGACATTGTACACAATTGATCAAAGATTTATGAAATCACAGGAACACAGAATGATTGAAGGATTACGTTTTTGCATGAAGGTCCAAATCCTTGTTCCCCTTGCAAGTATATTGGCTGTGCACAGAGGGGGATGATCTGGGAGGGGAAAGAATCATTGCTACAAGGTCACTGAGCAGCATGAGAGATGCTACATAGCTCCTACAGCAGTTTCAGGGCTTCATTAACTCTCACACCTGATTCTTACTCTTCAAGGACATGAGAGATGAATAGTGGTTGGATCAGCATAGTCAGAACACCCTACCTGCTAGGATTCAAAGTGACCCCTTGCTAGACTCTTGGAGGAGGGATAAAAGGATTTTCTTCACTACGGTGACCAACTTTTGGCATAGGAAATGGCAATAGGCCAGCAGTAGGTGTCCATTTCTGCCCCTTTGTTACTATTAAGCCCTGTTTAGACTTTACTTTATGTCAGGATGTCAGAGCATTAAATTCATTAAATTCAAATTTCAATCTAAAATTTATTAAACTAGAATTTTAAAACTAAGCCACTGATTTATGCTTAACACTTTAAAGATATATTAAATTGACAAAGTTATGTGAGACAGAAAAATCACGCTACCCATTTGAGTACTCTATAATAATAGAATGTTTATTGAAAAGTTTAACTTTTCCAACAGAGGCACAAATCCTTGATTTCCTTCTTAATAGGGCCTTGTAGTTCATTTTGAAATATAGACATTAGTGAACTACATAAACCAACCTTTGATCGCTCAGTGTTAAAAATTGATCCTCTGTAATTTGTGTTGGTAACCCTGGTTTCCCTAATCTGTGACTTGTTTGAAATAATGTTCATCTCTTTTGTGTTGGAGACAAGTTAATCTTTAGCACATAAAGAATGTGAGAACATTGACTTTCAATCAGATAGCAGAATCAGTTGTTGCTGTATCTTTTATCACACCCATATTTAAATATCTGCAGTATCTTTCATTGACCGGCCACACAAAACCAAACTTTGTTCTCTATCTTCACACAAGGATCACATCCGTATTTAAAATATTTTGACTATTTGGAAATGGAATTACAAGTGTTCGTGTGTTCTCAGATTTGAACTGATTATGTCAAGATGAGTATTTTGGCCCTGCTGGTTTACTCTTCACAGAAAAATCCTCATAGTGTCCAGAAGGTTCTACGGGGGGGGGGGGGGGGGTGGAGTGGAAGAAGGGTCTGCTGCCTTGAAAATGTCAGAGCAAGGGCTCAGAAGAACCCAAATTCTGTGGTTCTCCTATGATCCAGTAGAGGACAGGGTCTGCACAGAAGCTCTGTGCCTCTGCACTGCCTTTTGGCTCCCTGCCCTATTCTTGTATTCCTAAACAATCCGGTAACTCCCCAGAAGAGAAGTTACTTCGCCCCCTGACTAAGAAACTTACAAGTTTTTGTCCTGTCTGCTCACTGATCTGGAGGAAACTATGACTTAGATTGTAAGCTTTTAGGACAGGGCATGTCTTTTGTTCTGTGTCTGTGCAGTGTCTAGCACAATGGGGTCCTGGTCCGTGACTAAGGCTCTTAGGTGCTACAAGAATACACATAATAATAATTTATTGTCGTATATTTAAAAAAAAAAACTGGTGAGATTTGCCAGTGCACATACTGTGGGTCCTAAGATCTGGTCCAGTATGTCATTCTAACATTAAGATTCATTTATCATCTCCGTGGCAAAATATTGACACTTGCTAACTATTTCTAACACAGAAGGCAGTTTTATTGTAACTTTACCTTAATAAAACGTTGCAATTAATAAAAAAATATTCATATCATAACATATGTTTACAAATTTACATCATGGTAATTTACATAATGAAGGCAAGTTTTTCAGTCTGAACAGATTCCGACTGTTAGCTACATATAATGTTACAGCACAGTATGAATTATCACATGTGGGAATGGGAAATGGTATATATAAGAGTATGATAACCATGCTGTGAAAAGATATGTGAACTGGTATGTGTTGCACTGTAGTCCATCTTGGTATTTACTCACTTGAAACTCCCATGAACAACAGCTTCATTCTTTTCAAAGCCTAGAAGGATTTGCTACTCTCAGATTCTGTTGATGAAGAGTGGCAGTGGAGCCAAGTTCTGGATGATTATAATCATGCAAGGATTTTATACATAACAGGGAGCTCAAAGGAAGTAAAATTTACCTGTTTTCATGAGTCTTGCTGCTCAACGATTAAAAATATTAATAATTGCATTTGCCTGTTAATGAAATAAATAGAGATGGAAATCATTTACTTATGTTTCTGATCAGCCAGCAGATGTCACTATGAACATTTACAGCACTCTGTTGTGGGTAGCTGTTTGCAGAAGGAAATATATCCCACTAGAAAACCAGAGGGGAAGAAATGTTAAAACTTGTTTTTTAAGAAGGATGGGCTAAGCCATAAAAATGAGGTGGAACCAATGGCAAAATAATAATAAATACTGGGCAATATAATTACTGCATACATGGCCATAGGGATTCACTCCACATGAGGGCTGGTAGTGCCATCCTCCCAGTGGGGAACTGCCAGGGCACTTGTGTGTGGAGACTTGCCAGCGCTATGCTGAATTACTGCCGGTGTTAACCAGCCCAGGAAATTCAGTGGAAGTAAATCTGGGCCCTTACTCTTGAGTTTGATCTGCAAGTGCCACTTGCTCAGAACAGCTGCTTACACAAATGTCACCTAAAATCTGTTCAGATACTGGAGTCTCAGCAGTCCGGGGCCAGAATTTTATTTTCGGAATACAAAGTCGGCTACTATCAGATATACTTTAAATTCCTGTCGGATTTTAATCCTTCATGTATTTCTAATGGTATTTTCATTATGAATTACTGATAAGTATACGAATATCAAAAAGCTAAATTTTAAAGACATGTTCAGACTCAATTTTATGTAGCAACTCATGAAAATCTGATTGCATACAAAGCTTCCAATAATTGCTTCACGTTCACTTGAATGTTTCTGTCTCTAGAAAGTTAAATGTAGCTGAACATTACCTAAACGCTATGGGTCAGTGCTAGAATGATTTGAGGTTTAACAGTCCCTAGTAAACTTAGCCCATTGCCTCCACAATCCACTCAACTCCCACTACAGCAAGTGACCAGGGAGCTAGATTCATTTGCAGGGCTAGGCTGGCTTTTTCTGGTATAAATCCTCTCAGAGAGGTTCAAGATCAAAAGTCTGTAGAAGGGGCTGCAGTCAGACAAAGAGTCCACAGCCTCCCTTCTTCCAGTGGAGGCACAGAGAATGAACACAGCCCCAGAAAGATGACTGACACTGGTTGGAAAGTGGGTATGGCCAGGGCAGCTGGGAGGTGCACTGATTCAGCACTCCCAAAGGCATCTCCTGCACCAAGAGCGCCTATGGAGTTCCAAGTGGAAATAAAATCTCTTCTTTCCACAATCCTCCCTGAGATACAAGGGACCATACTGGGGCATGGAAGTGCAATGTGCACCTCCTTATGGCAACTTTAGGGAATCTGCTCCTGATGTCATAGTCCTAGCTGTACACTATTATTAATTATTATTATTATTATTATTACCTTAGCTCCTAGGAGTCCCAGTCTTGGACCAGGACCCCATTGTGATGGGTGCTGTACAAACACAGAACAAAAATATGGCCCCTGCCCCGCTAAGCTGGCCCTACCTATATATATGGTTGAAAACATTTCCTAGTGGTGAGATGACGGTGATGATATGGCTATAAAATGTTTTTAAAAATAAAATAAAGCCTCTATACATACAGTTATTTTGTTATTGTTTTGTTACTGTATTGGAGGATAGAAAATATGACCAGTATTTCTTTCTCATTCTTTCTTATTAGATTAACAGAAGCTAATAATTTCCTTTTCTAAAAGATTTTTCTCCTTAGACTAAAACACTGCGAAATACAGTGATAACATGCATCACTTCAGTATGTACTTACTTATTTTACAATGACTTCATTTTGTTTTAAATGTTCATAGAATTTCCAATGTGCTGCTTTGCAATATGACAGAGAGGGTGTCATTTTGGTTTGTGGTCACAGACTCTGCCAGAAATGTGACAACTGTTCCTGGAAGTGAAGTAGAGGCAGCCATAAGGTAAAGTAATTGTCCCTCCCTCTGACTCTTCCTTAGTAACCAAGGATGTTTTCTTAATGTGGGCCTGTGTCTCAGGCCGTATGAACTAGCACTCTGTGTTTTTTAGTTACATGAATAAGTTTATAGTTAAACACAATGGGATCGGTACTCTTCTTCCTACATGCATGTGAGATTAAAAGGCGTTATATATGGCTGAGGGAGAACAATCTCTTTGTAACGTGTGAGCCTTTGGGAGGTTGATTGCAACTTTGAAAGGTGTCTTTTTTTTTTAAACTGTGGGTTCTCATGATGTCTAGACGTGATGAGCTCTGACTGTAGCCCACTGTTCAGTGTGCGTTGCACATGCCCCTCTAATGGCTGATCCACAGAGTCTGCTACAGCTCCCCGACAGGAGATTTAGTACTTTTACTTCAAGTAACAGAGGCTCATGCTTTTAGTGCTGAATGTTCCAGTTTCATATTGCACTGTCAGCCCAAGCAAATAATCCAATGCTCACATTCTTTTTATCTTAGGTCTTTGTGGGAAGCCTGTCACTGTAGATGAGTACCATTTGCACACAATACAGTTTAGCATAAGTTATCCCACTTTCCCATTAAAAATCATGCTCTAAAGCTAGAAAAACAATAATATGGAGCTGCATAGGAAGAGAAGAAAAATAGGTTATCAGACCTCAACAGTTTACGATGTGTTCATAAGGGCTTTGCAAGGGTAACTCCCATAAGTAGAGTTACCCACATATGTTTCCCAAGCATCAAATGAAAAATAGACCTATTGTTTTTAAATATACTGCACTTTGTCTTTAAAAACCATGTTATCTTTGCAAAGGCATAATACCTAATTCCTGATGAATGAGTATGCGTTCTTTTGGAAAGATTAACTTTAAGCTTCTGAGCAGATTAAACTATTTCCTACAGAGATACCCAGCAACAACTTCAGTGCATTAGTGGGCAAAGGAGGTTATTTATTCACTGAAACTTGCTAAGAGCGTTGGAATGCACCTTGTTTTAATTCATTTCTGTTGTTCTTTGATACATTCAGTAGCATAAGCTGATTTACAGTAAGTCTTTCATAGGCACTGTTTGCACAGAAATTGGACGCTGTTCTAACATGTTTGGTTTTTAACTGTTGTCTTTCACCTAGTAAAGAAGAGTATATGCTTTTAAAAATGTTTAAATTCCTATCAGTAGGTTAGAGATAAGAAACAAAATTCTCTACAGAATGAGAACTCCTGTGCTCAGTACTGAACTACTTTTGCTTACAGTATGCTGAATCTAAGTTGGACATGCAAAATCTATTCAGTGTTACGAATCAAAATCAACATCTCACAAGTGCAAGATTCCTCCTTTGATGATAATTATACTAATTAATAGTTATAATAATAAAATTTGTTTTAGCGACAATTCCATTTGTTTTGTACATATTCCATCTCATTAGAGTCTATGCATGACCCAAAGTAGAAACAATTAGAAATATAATAAATACATAAACAGTGGTAATATAAAGTCTCGTCTTTATCCCCTAAGCTTTCCAACAGTTGCATATGGGAGTCTTGCGGCTAACACCCTGCACAGGATATATAGGGATCAGTGACAATGGCTATGCAATGTATGCAGCCTAAAAACTTCATATTGGGCCACGTTCAGCCCTGCCAGAGTTGTACTGCCTACATCAGGGCTATATTTTCCTCATTGTCTTTTCATTTATAAATGTGTTTATCATTTGTGTTGTGTTTTGTATTTTTTTAAAGGATGAACAGAAACAGAATCAACAGTGCTTTCCTACTGACAGACAACACACTGCAGTTCTTGCAAATTTCCTCCACTTTATCACCACCCATTGAACCCACTGTGCCTGTCTGGCTTATTGTGTTCGGTGTTGTTCTTTGCCTCGTTGTGGCTGCAATTCTTTTCCTTGTTGTTTCAGGAATCCGGAAACTCAAAAAGTAAGCGGTGCTTTTGTTTTAACCAACTGTTAGTGAATTAAGTGAACTAGAAGTTTTAGAGTTGGATCACTCTGCAGTTCACATTGGTTACAAAGAAACAATAGCAGCCTTTTCTCCCCAATTGAGGATATCTGTCCTTTCAAAGGGCAGGTGTTGTTATTTTGGACTGTGGAGTTGTTAACTCAAGGTAAGAATGTGATCTTAGAGGCCATGTTAATAAAGATGATTGCTTTACAAGGAATTTTTTTGCTGCCAGCCCCCACGCTGCAGGTAGGTCACCTGTCAGAGATAAGGCATGTGAGAGGAAAAGGCTGGCAATGATTGTGGCTACTGATTTTTAAGACTGGCAGATTTAAAACACTGCTCCTGATTTGTGCAGATTCAGGAGCCACTCGCAGGGCAGACCAATGACTGAAGGGCTACTTGACTGAAATTTTAAAAGGGCCTGATCCTGTAAGTCGGTGTGTGGCCTCAGCTCCCATTTACTTCATGAGGAGTTCTAGGAGTTCAGCATCTCACATGGTCAATTCCAGATTGGACTCGCCATGAGACTAGATTATCACGGCTATGCAGTAGAGTAAGGAGTAGTTGTCTCCCCTCTCCGTACTACCCTGCTCATATTGCAGCACCAGTCATGGTGTTGAGTGCATAGTAGCCATTGCAGTCCTAATAAGGGTTACTTACTTGATACTTGCTGCTGTGAGCCAGTGAGTTCATGGGGTAGAGAGGGGAAGAGCGTGGGTGGAGCCTTGAGTTTGACCCCCCGCTCCCATTCTGTTCCTACTTGCTGTTATTTCAGATAGTTGTACCTAGATAAGGACATCTCTAAGCTCATCTGAGACTCTCCTGCTTGATCATACAGTGAAGAGAACATCCTTTATTTGACTATGATCATTATGGACACTGATATGTTGTCACAAGCATTATGATTTCATTGCAGGCTCAAACAGGAATCGGAGAGAGATTGGGAAAGTACAAACTCTTGTTGACAGCTGGATAGCTTAAAAATTAGCATATGTCCAGTGGCAAAAAAAAAAAAAAAAAAAATTCTCACGAATAATCCAATGTAAATGGATTTATGTGTGAAGACTGAGATGTTGCAGAGATTTCCCCAGTATAAAAATGCCTCATTTTAGGCAAAGAGGTTGAAACAACTGGGTAAAAATAACAAATACTGCTAGTATTGAGTGAACCCTATGGAGTTGGAGGTTTGGTGAGGCTTTCAAATTATTTTTTTGGATTCAGAAGACTGGTATGAATTTGTGAAACTCTTCCCCATCTAATCCCATCCCTGTTTCAAACAACAAGAACAAAATCTAGCCAATGAATGAATGCTGTTCTTGTGGTTAAGGCACTGACCTGAGATTCAGAAGATCTGGGTCCAGTTCTTAGCTCTGCCACAAACTTCCTGTGTGATCTTGGGCATCAATGAACTCCCCTGAAATCAATGGGAGTTAAACACCTAAATCCTTTTGAGGTCCTGAGCCTTAATCTCTCTGTTACCCTTACAGAAATTACCCCTTCTGTACATCTAGGATAATAATACTTCCTGTATCTCATCCTCTGACTGTCTTGTCTACTTAGACTGTAAGTTCCTCAAGGCAGGGACTGTCTCATACTGTGCATGTGAGCAGTGACTAGCACAGTGGGCCCACGATCCCCGTTTGGGCCTCAAGTCCCTACTGTAATACAAATTAATAATGATAATAATAAGTAATCATGATTCTCTAGTTAATGGGAAGCCTGTGCTGTAGATTAGGGACAAAAGATACACACCACCATCTCCTTCCTCCTTCTCAAAAATAAGTAGGCTGGCACAGGAGGGGTCCCTATATATGGTATATACTGTTTAATTTGTTTTATTTAGAATATTTTTCTTTTCTCTTCTCTGCTTCTTCCTCCTGTCAGCCTCTCTAAATTTGTTTTTCATCCTGCCCGTTCTCTGCTACATCTCTTGCCCTTATATTTTCATTAGATTCTTTTTCTCTCTGCTCACCTTGTCTTCTTTTCACTATCATCTTTTCTCAGCAAAACACAAACTCAGCTCATGTTTGAATTCTATCATACTTTCAAGCCAACAGTGATTGAAGGGAGTTGAATATGAGGGAAAACAAATGTGTTTGTTCCTGTCCACTGCTGGGAGGATTTAAGGGTTACAGGGAATGTCTGGGCCACTTTGCTTCCCAAGGGAAGAGACAGGCACTTGGGACCAGATTTTCAAAGGAGCTCAGCTTGTTGGGTGTCACACTGGGAGTTGCTTCCTTTGGAGTGCTTTCAAAAATCTAGCCCCCCTTATAGGTGTTGAGTATTTGAAAATCTGGCTCTTTTTACTTCAATGGACTTTGAATCAGGCCCTTACAGAGTGAGCAATGTACGGAAGTTTAGGCCCTGATTCAGTAAAGTATGTAAGCATGTGTTTAAATCCATCCCTGTTCAGGACAGCATGTAAACATGTGTTTAACTTCAGTAGGACTTATTAAGTCTCATTGAAGTTAAGCACATGCTTCAGTGCTATCCCGAGTAAGGATGCTTTTCTCGATCAGGCCCTTGGTGAGTAGCATTCAAGATCTACTGCCCCCACATACAACTCCAAGAACCATCTAGCTCTAGCTTCAGGTCCTCTCATTATAGGGCTCAATTTTCCTCTTTATTGAAATCAGTGGCAGTTTGGGCACTGATCTCAGTGGGAGCTGGATCAGACCCATACTGAACAGACTCTCTCTCCAATCCCTCATAAGCCTGGTTTCCAACGTGTTAGCTCTATCACCATGGCAGCACGTCATCTCCTTCTCTGCTAATAGACTTGTCTCATTTCCAAGCTAGGAGAGACAACCCCAGAAGCATGTCACAAGCAGGAGGAGAGGAGTTTATTACCCACTCTCATTTATTTTTAGCACGTCTCTAAAGTCCAAGTATCTCTCGCAGGCCAGTAAAGTTTTATTATTGTTAATATTACTGATCTATAAGTACTGAGTCAGGTTGTCACAATGTGTTATGGGACTGGAAGAAATACTGTAGCTAACCTGTGAGTTTCTTATCATTCTAAGTTGCTGATGCTGCAGTCTGTAAAGTACAGGAGGTTTCTTCAGCTATGAATCAGCAGGTCTCAAGGTCAAAATAAATATGGAAATTAAAGGAACTATACAGTTATTGTTGACTAAATTTGCTTACAGTTTGTCAGTTTTCTTCAGCACCTATTTTATTATGGTTGGTATCAGAGTCTGAGTCTGGACAAGTGAAAGTATGCAAGACATATTGCTATTTAATCTAGCAGCCAAAGATCCAATGGCTGGAAGTTAAAGCTAGTGAAGTTTGAACTGGACATAAGATACAAATTTAGAACAGTGGGAGAAACTTACTATTGGAATAGATTACCAAGAAATGTGGTGCATATATTCTCTAACATCTAACATGTGTCTTTAAGTCAAGTTGTTGGGCTAGATGCAGGAATCATTGAGTGAAATCTATGGCCTGTATTATGCAGTAGGTCAGACTAAATGATCATGGTGGCCCCTTATAGCCTTGAAATCTATTAAGTATATGAATGTGTATTTTATTCTTTGTTTTCCTTTTCTATTTTTCACCCTCCTTCAAGCCATTTTACAGAAGGGGAAACTGAGGCCTAGAAGTTAAGTGAGGCAACAGAAGGGAGCCAGGGTGAAAGTGATATTAGAATTTACTTAGGAATTTCTGACTCTCATTCCTATCTTCAGATGAGTAGACTATGCCTCTTTGTATATAGTGTGTTGTAAACTTCTTAATAAAAGTGCATGCTAAACTATTTTTCTTATGCCCAGTCTTTGTTGAATGGTACACTTTGATTGCAGTAATGTAATTTTGTTATTCCTTTTTAGAAATAACAATGAGTCTGCAGAGACAGGAGATTTAGAAGACAAATGTGACACACCAGTGACAACAGAAAATGGGATTCCCTGCGATATACTAGATTTAAAAGCAGGCCAGATTAATGGAGTCTACGCAGCAGATGATGAACGGTTCACACCACTATGAAATGTCAGTTTCTTTTTGGCTTCTTTGAGAGAGACTGCACTAACTTTATGTAGTCATGACTGATGAATGTCAAACATTAAGCAAGAAAAATATGACTTGTCAGCAGGGCCTGCTCTAGCGTTTTTGCCGCCCCAAGCACCAAAAAAAAAAAAAAAAATCCGCGATTGCGATCGGCAGCAGCTCTACCGCCGCTTCATTCTACGGCGGCCTTTCAGCGGCAGGTCCTTCGTTGCGAGAGGGAGTGACGGCCCCGCCACCGAATTGCCGCCGAACGGCCAGACATGCCACCCCCCTCTTCATTGGCCGCCCCCGGCACCTGCTTGTCATAACCTTGTCAGTTATTTTCCCTTGAGAGACACTTTCCTTGATAAAACACAAACACACAAATCTGTATTACAAAGCTAAAACAAAGGAAAACACTCAATTGTTCATTAAACGTTTTCAAGAAGTGTGTGGTGGAATGAGGGTGAAGGCTGTCTTACCTCAGATGCTTAGTTATTAACGATTATTTAAAGACATCATTATGACTAGTTCATTGTTCTTCTTAAAGTGATGTCCCTATTGGTGCTCCGTTGTAGGTGCGGCAGTGTCTCCTGCGCCTGGTATCGGAGATCTTCACCAGAAGTGCCCGTAGGACTGCACATGTGCATCTTGTCTCTCTCACACTGTGCACAGGACATATATATATATAGCACTGTTTGGTCAGACAGACAGCACCAGTTCCTTCTTTATTACCTTTGGTCTGGGATGGAAGCTGCTAGCAGAGCTCGCTGCTCCTCATAGATAGTTCCTTACCTGATAGAGTAGTTAGTATTTTCCTCTTCTTCTTTCAATGTCTATCTATAAAAAAAAAATGTTTTTTATTTTAACTTTATCTTTACAGTTATTCTCATAGCTTAGGTTTCCATTTATCCCACTTCCCGCCTTCCAGACTGGGAAGCCCTTTTCCCTTCACCCTTATGCCCAGCTCTCCCAAGTATAAGAGGTGCGTTCATGCGGGGCCGCCTTCTCGATAATGGACATCCACCCACAGTGTATCCACTGTCTGGGAGAGGGACATGTCCCTCAAGTGTTCTCACTGCCTCGGCCTGAAACCCAGAGCTAGAAAGAATAGGGATATTAGATTGAAACTTCTCCTCATGGAGAAATCACTACATCCAGGATTGGACCCGGGCCCGGACTCTTCCCCAGAGAAGCCTTAATGCTCTGCCAGATTGTCTGCCGACCCCAACTCTCCATGTCCTATGAAGAGAAAGTCATCCGTGATCATGCAGATGACAAAAAACAGGCTTCCTTCTCCTCACACTCTGAGGCTCAGCCCTCCAGAACACCATCCCTAGCTAGGTCAGTGGCTTCAACCTCATCTCACAGGGGACATAGCTCCAGGGCTCATCTGAATACCTTTGGTACTGGCTCAAGGAAATGGTCTAATGATCTTGTCCGGGCACCTTCAGCCCTCGGCGTCATTTCCCAGCTGTGGGGACCGAGGCAGCCCGCTTGCAGGAGCTATGGCACCAATGCCATTTCTGGCACCGACGAAGCTGTTGGCACCGAATAAGTCCTTGGCACCATCAAAATAGTTGGCACCAGCCAAGTCACCGGCACTGACCGAATCATCAATACCAAAATCTTCGGCACCAGGCAAGTCTTCGGTACTGGCCAAGTCACTGGCACCGGCCAAATCTCTTGTGCCATCTTCTGAAACTTCAGGGACATACACTCTCTCTCAATCACCATGCATTACAACCGCACTGATGGTGCTCCTTCCCTTTCCACAAGACTTCAGATACCCTAAAGGCCCCTGGTATCTGACACTCCCGAGTCTCTGCTTCTTTGACGGAACTTCCCCCCATTTTTACCTTCCTCTCTGGACTCACGGCGTTCCTCCCTCTCTCTGCCGAGGACAATACCTCCCTTCCCAGTGAGGAGGAGGAAGAGGAGAAGGAGGACGAGGGCTCCATTGTTCCCTCGACTACTGGACAAATTGCACCGGCTTATCCTCACTATATGCGGACTACCTCTGGCTCCCAATCCTGCCACCGTGGATGCAGCCACATGTGCCATTCCCACCAAACTGACCATATTGGGACCCTTGGGCCAGGTACAGGGCACAATTTGGGAACCTTCGCAGAGAGCAAAGCCAGAGACATACACTTCTCCCTTCTCCATTGGTCTCTCACCCTCAGGAAGTCAAACCGCCACTGATACCAACTGAGGAGGAAGAGTAGGAAGAGGAGGCTCCCAACTTTACATTTTTCCTCCTCCTTACCTGACGAGGCAATTATGCCTCCATCCTCTATATCTGCTGACAACTTCAGGCACTTTCAAGATCTATTCCATAGGATTGGGGACTCCCTATAGATCCCTTTGGAGGACGTCAAAGATCAACAGTATAAACTGCTGGATATCCTCCACACATCCTCTTCCTCAAAGATCGCACTACCAATCAATGAGGCTTGTCTCAAATCTGCAAAGGTTCTGTGGCAGACCCCGGCTTCCATCCTTCCAACCTGCAAACACGCCAACAGAAAATATGTTCTGGCGAAGAATACTGAATTTTTATTTTCGCACCCCACCACAAATTTTTTGTTGGTCAATGCGGTGCAGGAGAGGAGCCGTCAGTACCAATCTCGATCTAGTCATCCAGACAGAGATTGGAAATGCCTGGACCTATTTGGATGCAAGACATACTCTTCAGCCACACTCCAATTTAGGATTTCAAATTATGAAGCTCTCATGGCCAGGTATAATTATCTGAATAACTCCAAATGGGAGGAACTTTACTATGATCTACCGGAGACCAAAAAGGAGCAATTCCAGTCCTAGATATCAGAGGGACACCTCCTAGCCTGTAGAGCCCTACAAGCCTCATTAGACTCTGCAAACACTGCTGCTCGATCCATCGCACTGCTATGGTCATGAGGCATGCATCATGGCTCCACCTCTCGGGCTTTCCTAAGGAGGTACACAGTAGAGGACTTACCATTCAAAGGCTAGAACTGTTCTCTGAGCGTACACATGACTCTTTGTATTCCCTTAAAGACACCCAAGCTACAGTTTATTCTCTCGGGATATGCACACAAGCACCAAAGAGACACTCGGGGAAGTACCAACTCCCACCGCAGTCCCAAACTCAACAGTATACCTCTCAATGGCACTTCAACACCCAATGCCATTGACAAAGGCCTCAGTCTAAACGTAGACAGCCCACTTCTCAAGGATTACCTCTCGTACTGGCACCAAAGCAACAATTTTGAAGGTGTGATCAAGGCCCCAAGAAGCCTTCCCTTGTTCCAGTCATCCCCACCATCTCTGATGTTCCAGTAGTTTGGCGACCGCTAGCTCAATTTTTCCCATCTTGGAGACTCATCACCTCGGATAAGTGGGTTCTAGAGATAGTCAAGGAAGGATACTCCTTCCCATTCCTATTCTGCCCGTCCCCCCCCCTTCCCTCTTCAGGGACCCCTCTCAAAAGTCCTTTCTATGGGAAGAAATAAATCACCTTCTGCAACTGGGAGCCATGGAACAGGTCCCTCCCCAACACACGAGAAAGGGTTTCTACTCCCACTCTTTTCTGATTCAGAAGAAGCCCGTTTCTACTCCCACTCTTTTCTGATTCAGAAGAAGCCCGGTGGCTGGTGTCATATGCTAGACCTTTGCAATCTAAACAGATTTGTCAAGCTGCAATGTTTCAAGATGGTTACCCTCTCCATTATTCTCCTAGCATGAAACAATGGGAGTGGTTCTCTGCCCTCAACCTCCAAGACGCATACTTTCATATTTCTATACATCCTGCCCACAGATAATTCCTCTGGTTTGTCGTGAGCACTGACCACTGTCAGTACAAAGTACTGACCTTCGGACTATCCACAACACCTCGGGTGTTCTCCAAGGTCCTTGCGATAGTTGCAACCTACTAAGGAAAAGAGGAATTATCATTTTTCCATACTTGGATGACTGTCTCCTCGAGGCCCCATCTGAAATCTACACTCCACGAGCCACCCACCTAACAACAGACCTGTTCATGAAGCTAGGTCTCCTCGTGAACCTAGAAAATCCACTCTAATGTCAGTACAACAGCTGGAATTCAGTGATGTGCAGTTATATGTCATACAAGCCAGAGCCTTCCTACCGTCTCTCAGATTCTCAGCTATAATGGATCTGGTATCTGCTGCACGTATCTGCCCCCAGATCTCTGCACAAATATGCCTCTGGCTTCTAGGCCACATGGCAGCGGCCACGTTTGAGGTCAGGCACGCAAGACTGCACATGCTATGTCTTCAAGCATGCCTCCGTACTGTTTACCTCCCCCACAAGCACAGCATTCACAAACTTTTATCTGTGCTGAGGCGAGTCAAAGACTAACTGCTGTGGTGGACATAGCCCAGCAACATCTGTGTTGGAGTTCCTTTCCTACAACCATCACCAGCTATGATCCTAGCCACCAATGCCTCCCTAATCAGTGTGGGGGGGACATCTACACAAACACTCAGTGCAGGGTAGATGGTCGTCCACTGAATCCACCTTACACATCAATGTCCTAGAGCTACGAGTGGTCTGCAGTGCCTGCCAATATTTCCTGCCTCTTCTCAAACATCATAACATAAGAGTGATGATGGACAATCTCACTTGCATGTATTACATCAACAGGCAGGGTGGAGCGAGGTCCTACTCTTTTTGCTCGGAGACAATCAAACTGTGGAACTGGTATATCCAGAACAACATCTCCATTTCAGCCACATACCTCCTGGGACACCAGAATACCACCACGGATGCATTGAGCAGGGAATTCTCACACGATCATGAGTGGGAGCTGGATATGTGAGCACTTCAACCCATATTCAACTGATGGGGCCTTCCCACCATAGATCTCTTTGCCACTCAACACAACACCCGTTGCCCTCAATTCTGATCCAGAACGGGACTGTGGCATGGATTGCTGGTAGATGTATTCCTCATAACCTGGGACACACCACTCCTTAATGCCTTCCCTCCCTTTCCCTTCCTATTCTGAGTACTTCGCAAAATAGAGGAGGACCGAGCTCATGTCATACTAATAGCTCCAACATGGCCACTACCGGTCTGGTATACTTACCTTCTATGCATGATGGTATGCCGACCAATCTCTCTCCACCTAACACCGTGGCTCCTCTCACAGGACACAGGACACATTTTCCATCCCAATCCATAGATGCTCCACTCAAAGCCTGGTTCCTCCGTGATTCCAGAGTCCGGAAATAATCTGCTCAAACACTGTCAAACAGATACATTTGAATAGTAGGCGTGAAAACAATCAGACACACTTACATTGACAAATGGACTAGATTTCACTGCTGGTGTGCCTCACATTAGGTTGACGCAGCACACGCGCTGTTGCCACTTATTCTTGACTACATTCTACACCTTAAACAGTCAGGATTGGCCAATAGTTCTATTAGGGTACAACTGACAGCAATCACAACCTTTCACTCCCCTTTTGACGGCCACGCCTTCGCACACCCACTCACGAAGTGCTTCTTGAGGGGTATTAAATATCACTATCCCCATATCCAAGACCCGACCCCAGCCTGGGACCCCAGGCTAGTCCTACATTCTCTGACTAAGCCCTCCTTTGAACCAATGGCAACTTGTTCTTACATATACCTATAAATGAAAACGGCCTTTTTTGTCTCCATCACCTCTGCTAGACAGGTGGACAAAATCGTGACCCTCATGGCATATTCACCATACACAGTGTTTTATAAAGATAAAGTTACGCTACGCCCACACCCAAGATTCTTACCTGAGGTCCCAACATCTTTTCATCTCAGTCAACTGTTACACCTCCCTGGCTTCTTCCCAAAGCCTCAGAGTAATAAACAGGAGACAACTCTCCACACCCTAGACCAGGGATCAGCAACCTGCTGGCAAGCTGGGAAAGTTTGTTTACCTGCAGTGTCCGCAGGTTCAGCCGATCGCAGCTCCCACTGGCCGTGGTTTGCCGCTCCAGGCCAATGGGGGCTGTGGGAAGCGGCGGCCAGCACATCCCTCGGCCTGTGTCACTTCCCGCAGTCCCCATTGGCCTGGAACGGCGAACCGTGGCCAGTAGGAGCTGCGATCGGCTGAACCTGCAGATACTGCAGGTAAACAAACCATCCTGGCCCGTCAGCGGATTTCCCTGATGGGCCACGTGCCAAAGGTTTCCGATCCCTGCCCTAGACATAAGGCGCACATTAGCCTTCTACTTGGACAGGACTAAACCCTTCCAGAAATCTCCACAATTATTCCTCTCCACCACCAAAAGATCCAGAGGCACTGCCATGTCTAAACGCTTCTCTAAGTGGATCTCACAGTGTATAGGTTTATCTTATGAAGTTGCCGATAGACAACCTCCTACCTCAATCAGAACATAATCCACATATTCGTTATCTACCTCGATTGTCTTTCTTAATAATGTCCCCATTGATGATATTGGTAAGGCTGTCACATGGGTATCGACAGACACTTTCACCCGGCACTATGCTATTACGCACGACGCCTCAACAGACACTCTCCTAGGGAAGGCTGTCCGCTCCTTAGCAATATGTGTCGCTCTGAAGCCCCAGCCTTCCAACTAGGGCACTGCTTTATAGTCACCTGCAGTAGAGCACCCACAGGGACATCACTCAAAGAAGAAGAGAATTACTCACCCTTTGCAGTAACTGAGGTTCTTCGAGATGTGTCCCCCTATGGGTGTTCTATTACCCGACCTTCTTCCCTCTGCTTCGGAGTCAAAAACATAAGCTCTGTGCCAGAGAAGGAACTTGGGGCAGTTGGACCGCACAGCACTATATATATATCCCTCTCACAGCGCGAAAGGCGGGAGGTGCGCATATGCGGGTCCGACAGGCACTGCTGGTGATGATCTCTGATCCCAGGCACAAGGGGTGCTGCCGCACTTACAATGGAGCACCCATGGGGACACACATCTCCAAGAACTTCAGTTACTGCACAGGGTGAGTAACCCTCTCTTTTCTTTGCCTGTAATAAATGTGAACCAAATTATTCATGTGTGTTCCATAAGAGCATTTGTCACTGTCACTTTTCACTGGCGCTAGTCTTGAGTTGGATATGAATATGTCTTTGCATGCAGAAATGCAGTGTGTCTTTGGTTTGAATAAGAATTCATATGTGGTATTTTTATTTACTGTGAAAAAGCGAAAGGCCAAGGATCTGATCCAGCAAAGTGCTAACAGCCTTTATAGCTTATGGAAGAGAAGGTTCAGGGGTGACTTCATTACAGCCTGTAAGTATTAAACATGGAGAAGAGATCTAGTACTAGAAGCCCCTTTAACCTAGTAATCAAGGGCACAGGATCCAAAGGCTAGAAATGAAAGTCAGCAAAGTTTGAGCTGGAAAATGAGATACCTTGAGGATATTTTCTAAGGCACAAAAGGAAGTTAGATGACCAACTCTCATTGAAAATCCATGGGAACTAGGCACTTAACTGCTCTTTGAGCCTTTGGAAATCTTCCCCCCCCAATTTTTAACAGTGAAAATAGAACAATTCCCAAGGGATGTGGTAAATTCTGCTTCACTTGGACTCTAAATCATGAATGGATTTCTGTCTAAAAGACATGCTCTACTTTGACCACCAGTTATTGGGCTGGATACAGACATCACTGTGAAATTCCATAGCCTGTGTTATGTAGGAGATCTGACTGGATGGTCATAATGGTCCTTGCTGATGGCCTATTCATATCTGGGAATTTCCCATTGACATGAATGGGAGCTGAGGGCACCTTAGAGGATCAAGCCCTAAATTCTGCCGTTGGACAACTTTAATGAGAGCCATTCACACGTAATCCATGGTAGAAATTAATATTAAGGACACTATCCTGCCCCCATTGAAATCCATAGTAAAGGTCCCATTGACGTCAATGGAATAGAATTGGGCCCTAAGCAGAGAAGAATTATATATATTGTTAAAAGAGGATATGAGTATGTTGAGGTGAGGAATTGTATCTACATGACTGCATAAACATCTGCTTACTTTCTTCTACATCCTGTCCCGTCCTCGCAACTCCTTTGGAAAATACAATAATAGACTTGAGGATAGAATTTGGCCAGTGTCACTACAATTATCATTTCTCATTTCAAGAGAACATTTAAACCATTATTTAAGCATTAGTGTTTCACAGCATATTTTCAAACTCTTTACCTACAACAGTAGCATGTGTAAAGTGAAAAGAGCTGGCAAAGACTCTAGAGTCCGGACTGGCTATGTGGATCCCTGCCCCCAGGAGACCAACCCCACCTTCATTGACTGTGTTTTCCTTTTTGGTTTCTCCCACTCATCCCTGAATCTCAGGTTGGGGTGAGAAGGGACCAGGGTATAGAACAGTGGGAACAACATGTGTAACAAGGATAATGGGGCATTGAGACACATGAGAAGAGGGAAGGGAGGAAGGAGGCAATTAATAAAAATAAAATCATAGAGCTAACAAGACATATGCCTAGGATGGTCTCAGTTTTGCTTGCATCTCTGACCGCTTCACACATCTGTTGTTTGTCCCATCAATTTAGACTGTAAGCTCTTCAGGGCAGGGACTGAGTCTTCTCTATGTGCTGTGAGATTCCTAGCACATGTCTGGGCAATAGATTAATAAAATTAAAAAATGGAAATGAATAATAATCTCCCTGTGTCTCAGATTTTCCATTTGTAACATGGAGATAATTATACTCCCCTGCATCACAAGGATATTGTAAGGTTTAGTCCATCAGTGTTAGAACATCATTTTGAGATATTTGGATGGAAGATGCAGTAGAAGTACAGAATATTTTACTGGCCCCCATCCTGAGTTCCTTAACTCAGGCACTGACTTATTTAAGGAATTCAGGATTAAGCCCAGTATTATTTTGTTGCCTATGTAGGTAGCTGGCTACCTTCGTAGGTGCCATACTCTGTATTGCTAGGAGTGAACTGCAATGTGATCTGCGCTGAATGGCTGGAACTGTGACATCTCTTCAGAAATTGCGGAAAGATTTCTGCAGTGTGGCCCTTTGGGGGAATGGCTTAATAGCACAACAGCAAGTGGGAAGTGCAGATAAAAAGAGGAAATTCTACAGTGTGGGTGAAATTCACTTAAAGTGCAAAGAGGCCTTGGCAAGGCTTTCTACACCACACACAACTTTAATGGGGATTTGTCTGAGCCTTCAGCGCTGGCCAGCACTTTGAAAGTCGCTCTCTTCTGAATATTGTATGTGAGGTAGCCTGTTATTGGTGGTAAATGGTTAATCACTAACCTCCTCCTGAATTGGATCTTCAGCAGTGAGATTAATTAACAGTGGCTTGGCATGATTCTCCTTAGCAGTTATGTAAGGTGAAGACAGAGAGTACATTTTGCTGCCCATAGGAGCTGTGAGTGAATAGCCTATCGGATATAAAGCAAACGGGCTTGTATCATTCATAACAACCATTAAAGGTTATTCTTGGTTTAAGATTCCTGTCTGAAATAGTAATCAGAAACTGGGTTATACGAAAACATATTTGCTGTGGAAGAAACTAGTCTGTGTTCTAGTGTTCTCATACTGCAAACTCTAGAAAACAAAGAGTTTGACTCAGTGAGTTCTGCCCTTTAAACACCACTAGTGGCACAATGCTGATTTACATCAGCTGAGGAGCTAGCCCAACTATCTTATATAACCTTTGCTTGTTTGCAGCAGTTGTTTTTCCTCCAAGCAACCTGTCATAGGTGGTGAGCTTTATATAGGTAACTCAATGAAAGGCAATATGCCTTAAATCACTTCCTTAAAGACAGTGAGTCAATTCTGCTCTCAGCTACATCAGTGCAGTGCCATGAGGTATGAATGGAGTAACACTGATGTGACTGGGAGGAGAATTTTCCTTTTCTGAGAGCTTGATCTGAGGCTACAGATCATTACCCAAATTCCAGATAAATGAAATAAAACAGTTAAATGAAGCAATTATAAAATTCAGAGATATTCTGTATAAAGGAAAGGTTGATCAAGATTCACTAACTCCATTACCAGAGTTGGTCACACTTTCAGCTAACAGGGAGAGTTTTGATGCCTGTGGGTTAAAACTAGTGCAAATTTCGCATAAATTTAAATAAACAAACTGAGCTTATGGTTTACTCTGTCACTCATTACTTCAGAGTGTTTAGAGAAGTTTTGAGAACTTTGAGATATCTGCCCCTGAATTAGAGAACGAGCTCATTTTGACACTATTCATGTTTACTGATTAAATCGGTACAGAACTGTGAGTGCAGCACCGGACACATTCTTTACTTTTAAATGAAACACAAATGTAATGATTTATAGGAAAAAGTGTAAACTTAGGGACCAAATGTTGGAAATGCTTAGTCAGGCAATTTTGCCATTGAATTGGGTGGGAGTTTGTAGTAATCCCTTACCACAATTTATGGTGCCTCTCCACTGGTCTGACCTATCCTAAGGCCTGGTACGTATGGGTGAGTGAAGGAGTTTGCACTTGCTCTGCTGGAACAAGGTACAAAGCTACTCAGAGGGAACAGTGTTTATGTAAATGAGCTTCTTATCCCCCACAATCAGATCTCCATGGATCCTGGTCCTTCTCACTTCCCCAGTGGCAGTTAAAAGGGTTATAACTCTAGTCCTTCATCTCTGCACATCTACTGTGGGGTAAAGATATGTTCAAGAATGGGCACCCCAGCATGAGAACATAATAATCATAGTGAAGGTGCTGAGGAATCTCTTTAATGTTATGTCCACCTCCTCTTGATCACTTTGGAGGTCTGGCCCAGTGGGCACTGGACTCTGCTCCCAGATGACAGCTCTGGTTCAATGGCTCCTTTCAATCCCTCTGTCTGGCTGTCTTTCCTCTGGGAAAGAATTTACCCTCTGTGTTGAATCAGGAAGACACTGTGTGCATTTTAGTGCATATGGGCAGGACAGAGTTTGTACCTATATCCCTAGGCAAGGGAACCAGTTGGGGAGTTGCATAAGCCTTACAGAGCCATCTGTGAGGACAAATTTTTGTCCCTTGGAATATGTACAGACCTCAGGGTTTCAGAACCTGTCCAGGTGGCACAGTTCCAGTACTCTGCTTTCCATGGATGCACGAGGGTTGGGGATTAGGACCATACATAACAAGGAACTAGGGTCCTGCTGGTCTTCA
Organism: Trachemys scripta elegans; assembly: GCF_013100865.1. Taxonomy (NCBI): domain Eukaryota; kingdom Metazoa; phylum Chordata; order Testudines; family Emydidae; genus Trachemys; species Trachemys scripta. The sequence continues at coordinate 212,820,052 of NC_048298.1, forward strand.
ACCATGTCACTAGCAGTACTGAAGTTGCAATTTTTGTTGGAGCTGCCCATCACATCAGTAGGGGAAAGAAACGTCCTTGTTACATGTTGGACTTCATGATGAAGCACTTTCCTGGATATTCCTTATTAAGCATCATCATTTGCTCTATAATTTGAGGGAAAACAATCTTGCATTTATGTCTTCTCTCTCCCATATTGTTATCTGCAAAGGAAGAGGGAGAGATCTACATGTGGGGCTCTAGGAAACTGTTCATGGGAATGGATCAGTTTCAACAAATGTCTTATTTTGAAAAATTTTTTGGAAAAAAAAGTTTTGAAATTATTGAAATCGGACATTGTAACATTTTCAAAATGAAAAATTCTGGATTTCTTTTGTTCAGAACTACTTTTCATTTAGAAATGTAAGTGTTTACTATAATTAAATGTTGTATAAAAAGTAAAAATCAAACAAAATGTTTCAACTGGCCTCTGCCAAAACATTTTTCAGTTTGTTGATTCACAACAATTTTTCAGATATTTGACATTTTGTCCCAATTCAGAATGAGATGATATTTTGAAATCTTGACATTTTTTCTTTGGATGGGGAAACCATTTGCCAGCCACCTTAGTGTCATGTTCATATCTTGAGTGGTAAAAACTCCCACCCATAGTATCAGAAAGAATATACATGGGACAGGAGCACTATGAAGAATAAAATAAAAAAAGCTAGGATTTTTTGGTCAGTTCTTCACTGCAATAAACCTGTTGCTTATGAAGTAAACTGTTTTAAATGTGCCACGTTTACTTAGGGCATGTATCGACCCAGGGCCAGCACTTCCATTTAGGCGACCTAGGCGGTTGCCTAGGGCACCAGGATTTGGGGGGGCGGCAATTCGGCGGCGGGGGGGGTCCTTCCGCGCTCTGGGTCTTCAGCAGCAATTCTGCGGCAGGTCCTTTACTCGCTCTGGGACCCGCCGCCGAAGTGCCCCACAGATCAGGAGCGCGGAAGAACCCCCCCCCCCTCCGCTGCAGAATTGCCACTGATGACCAGGAGCGCAGAAGGACCCTCGCCTAGGGCGCCAAAAACCCTGGCTCTGCTCCTGTATCGACCAGCTGTCCCCAGTCTATTAGCTGGGAACAGTCTTTGCTCAGCTTTCTATGAACTGCTCTAATTTGTTTCTAGTATTTTTGTTTTCTTTAAAAGAGACAGGTAATAAGGGATTTGTGCGGTTTAATTATGTTCCAACTTTCAAAACTAACAAACAGTTATGCTAATGAACTAATAACTAATTACTAATGAACATCATTAGTTAATGATTAAGCAGTTACATACACCTGTTTATTTTAAATGATTGAACTTGGTAGCTTTCAAATAACATGGAACAGGTACAGTGACTGAGTGATTATTAGTGTCACACGTGCCTATACATGGTGCAGCTATGTTCATTTGTATAAGTACATGAAATGCCTTCACACCTTGTGGATGCACATATAAAAATGATGATGATATTTTTGGTTTCAGAACTGAATGTTCTGTAGCCATATAAATATATTTGCATTTTAGACTAAGGTTTGATGGCAAGTGAAAATTCCCCCTTTTCAATGAGGGCAAAACCTTCCATTAAAGTCAATGGCAAACTTCCTGTTGACTTCAATGGGAACTGGATTTGTCTCAAGAGTGCATGAGAGGAAAGTTCAGTTTTTCTGCTCTCTCTCTCCCCTCCCTCACAATTGCCTTTTCCTCTTACCTGTTTTATGTGCCATGTTAAGTGGGTTTTGTTACCTGGTGCATGACTCCTTGGGGCTGACACTGAAGGTTTACGTCTCATTTTATTTACTCTGATTTAATAATAATTAAAATGAAGAAAAATCCTTTGGAAAGTGAAGATGAAAAATGTTTACCTCTTGCTATTATTTTATGAACTTGTACTAGTACTGCCTGTCCGTTTGGTTTCTGATTGCCACATAGTGCAGTATGTAGCTCTTATCAGCTATGGACCAACAGGAATTTTGAACTTTGAATTAACATTCTCTATGATATTGTTTCTAAATGATATTGCAAACTATGTTGTGTGGACACATGCCCATTAGAAACTGTACTGAGACCTCTCCCTCATTATTCCATGTTCCCTCCCCTAGCCTGTGGTAGCAGTAGAACAGTTCAGTAGCTAATAATGTGTGTGCCCGTATTTCATGCAATAAGCAGAAAAACAGAATGAAGAGTGATTGCAGAGATATCAGAGCAGACAGCTGGACTGATGCCCTGGTTTGGAGTATGGCTTGACAGCTACAATGTAAGGTAAATACCTGGGCCATCATGCCCAATAGGTAGCTGACTGAAATCAGAATCTCATATTTTGTTTATATTTAGGTGCTATTTGATACATACAAAGTAAAATTCTCTGCCTGATGGCCAGCATGAGTCTAATTACATGGTACAGCTCAGCCAGTGCTGTAAGCACCAAGCCGGACACTTCGCTAAGCATGACAACAGCAGCCACGCGGCTGATCACAACACGCAGCTACTGAAGGGGCTGTGAGACAAGTCAGACTCTCAGAGAACTAAATAGGGGTTGCAAGGGAGGAGCCAGGAGCTGCCACTGATGCTGTAGCAGCCCAGGCAGGGAAGGTGAGGGGGGAACTGGCAGATCTGGATGGGCAAGAGATTTCTGCGGTTATGAGGCTTCATCTGCACATTTCACAACAATTATGACATGTTCACTATGTCCCCCCCCTTACCCAGGACCAGCAAAATCAGATCTGATTTCTCCATATACCAATACACTTTGTGTAGAGAACCTCTTCTCACCCAATTGCTTCTCCTCTTCCTCCCAAATTGCTTGGATGCTGTCTCCTTTGCCATCTCCAGAGCTTGGGACTCTCTGAAGAGGGTGTGGGATCTCAGCATGGTCCAGGTATCACACACTCCATGTCCTTATCTCTGTTGCGGCCTCCAAGTTAGTATTCTCTCTCTCTCCCTGCTGTTCTTCACTGGAGCGGCGAAGCTGCATTTTTACTCTTGAACAGCATCCCAAACTAAGTTGAAGAGCAATCACCAAGAAATCTGTCCAGTTCACCATAGACATGCTGTTATTGTCTCAGGCCATATTATAGAATCATAGAGTTCAAGGCCAGAAGGGACCACCAGATCATCTAGTCTGACCTCCTGTGTATAGCAGGCCATCAACCCCACCCAGCACCTGCACACTAAATCCAACAATGGAAATTAGACTGAAGTATTACAGCCCACTGTAGAATAGACTATTATGTGCCACAAGCAGGAAAATGATTACATGAGATACACCCAGATAATGCTGGCAAGTCACTCACACCCACATGCTGCAGAGGAAGGCAATAAACCCCACAATCTAACCTGAGGGAAAATTCCTTCCTGACCCCACTTATGTTGATGAGTTAGACCATGGGTGGGCAAACTATGGCCCGCGGGCCGGATCCGGCCCGTGAGCCATTTTAAGTTGGCCTGTGAGCCGCACCACATGGCTCAGCCCTGCTCCGGCGCTCCAGCCGGGGCGGGTCAGCACCAGCAGCTCGACCCCACTCCAATGCTCTGGCCGGGGGGCACTGGTTTGGGGCTGCACCACGCAGCTCAGCCCCGCTCCGGTCGGGGCCGCACCACACGGCTCCTGGAAGCTGCGGCATGGCCCCACTTCGGCTCCTATGTGCTCCAATGGAAACTGCAGGGGCAGTGCCTGTGGATGGGGCAACGAGCAGAGCCACCTGGCAACGCCTCTGTGTAGGAGCTGGAGAAGAGACATGCCACTGCTCCCAGGAACCGCTTGAGGTAAGTGCCACTCAGAGCCTGCACCCCCTGAGCCTCTCCCCACGCCCCAACCCCCTGCCCAAGCCCTGATCCCCCTCCTGCTCTCCAAACCCCTCGATCCCAACCCAGAGCACCCTCCTGCATGCCAAGCCTTTCATCCCCTGCCCCACCCCAGAGCCCACACCCCCAGCCGGAACCTTCACCCCTTCCCCAGCCCTGATTCCCCTCCTGCCCTCTGAACCTCTCAGTCCCAGCCCTGAGCACCCTCCTACACCCAAACTCCTCATCCCCACCCCCCAACCCCAATTTTGTGAGCATTCATGGCCCTCCATACAATTTCTATTCCCCGATGTGGCCCTCGGGCCAAAAAGTTTGCCCACATCCTGAGCATATCAGCAAGAACCAGGTAGCCAAGCACCTGAGAGAGAGAATGCTCGGTGCCACCTCAGGGTCCTGGCTCACCCTGCCCAGTGTCCCATCTCCAGCCATGGCCATCCCTCATGTTTCAGAGGAGGAGAGAAAAAAACTTTCCAGAGTACACTGAGGGGTGGAATCCCTTCTTGACCCCTGCTCTTAACAGTTTCCTGCATTACTCACTTGACTGAGTGATGCTTTGGTCAGCAAGGGATTTGGAACCAGGTGACAGATTGGGAGTTCTGAATTACAGATTTCAACTATGACTGGGTCTCCTTGTTGTCCCAGATGGTCACCAATTCCCCCACAACTGCCTCTGGACAGCTGGCAGCACAGCCATAGGAATCCTTCTCCTGAGAATTGCAGGTAAATAACAATGCCGCAGAAGAAGCTGATGCTGGGATCTGGGACAGGCATCATGGGTGGTCACAATATGGTGGTTGTCAGGCCAAATTTCTCTAATGTAGGCAAAGCTCAAGTTTAAACCTCTACTGATTCATATCACAACAAAGGTTTACCCTCTGTGAAAATACTGTAGAATGTGCAAAGTGGAATTCTGTCTACATTGCAAATAATAGTCTACATTTTATGAAATATTTTCACTTACTGGTGCACTTTTTAGTATCCTATAAATAAGTCAGAAAGTCTGAAGGATTTCATAATGAAGTCATTTTGTGATATAATTCAGAACAACTCTACCTTGTTGAGTTTGCAAGGTGCAAAATGTATATGTAATGTTCTGCATGAGGCACATTACATTGTTCCTCAGCTAAAAGAGACTTGAGCTACCTCTTGGTAAGTTTCTTGGAAACCCTAAGATATTATCACTTAGAACGTCCCAGGTTTATCCTTCCTAATTCTGTCACAAATGGCCTTTCTCTAGGCACTGCCCTAATACAAATAATAAATAATAAAATAACAACAATGAAATCTTATTCTTTTTCTTCTTTGTTTCTGGTAGTGCCCACACTGTGCTAAACCCTTCTCAAATATACAAGAAGGCATTGCAATGCCTCTGCGACTTAGGAGCCTAAGTATCATTTTCAAAAGTGACTCAGGCACTTAGAAGCCTAAGTCCCATTGACTTTCTGGCTCTTAAGGGCCAGATTTTCAAAGGTATTTAGGTGCCTAAAGATGCAGATAGGTGCTTAGTGGGATTTTCAAAAGCACATGAGCAAGTTAGGTGCTTAACTCCCATTAATTTCAGCAAGAGTTAGGCACCTAAATACCATTGAGGATCTGGGCCTACAGGTATGTCTACACAACAAAGAAAAACCCATGGCTGGCCCATGCCAGCTGACTCAGGCTCATGGGGCACAGGCTACAGGGCTGTGTCACTGCAGTGTAGATGTCTAGGCTTGGGCTGTAGCCTGAGCTCTGGGACCTTCCCACCCAGCAGGGTCCTTGAACCCCATCTTCAGCCCAAGCCCAGAAGTCTACACAGCAATGAAACAGTCCCACAGCCTGAGCCCCGCGAGCCTGCATCGGCTGACATGGGCCAGCTGGGGGGTTTTCTTTGCTATGTAGACATACCCTAAGATGGGGTGGGCAAACTTTTTGGCCCGAGGGCCAGATTGGGGTTGCAAAACTGTATGAAGGGCCGGGTAGAGAAGGCTGTGCCTCCACCAAACAGCCTGGCCCCCCCCCCATCTGCCCCCCCCCACTTTCCCCCCCCTGACTGCCCTCCTCAGAACCCCTGACCCATCCAAACCCCCCTGCTCCTTGTCCCCTGACCGCTCCCTCCTGGAACCCTCCACCCGTAACCACCCCCGGGACTCCACCCCCATCCAACCCCCCCCTGCTCCCAGTCCCCTGACTGCTCTGACCCCTGTCCACACCCCCGCCCCCTGACAGCTCCCCCCCAGGACTCCCACGCTTATCCAACCCTCCCGTCCCCCATCCCGCCTCCAGAACCTCCGCCCCATCCAACTGCCCCCTGCTCCCTGTCCCTTGACTGCCCCCGGAACCCCTTATCCAACCCCCTGACCCCCTTACCATGCCGCTCAGTGCAGGATGTCTGGAGTCGCGCCACCCGGCCAGAGCCAGACACGCTGCCCGGCAGGAGTGCACAATCCCGCCGCCCAGAGCGCTGCCCGCGCGGCGGCGTGACTGCAGAGGAGGGGAGACAGCAGCGGAGGGGCCAGGGGCTAGCCTCCCCGGCCAGGAGCTCAGGGACCGGGCAGGATGGTCCCGCGGGCCGGATGTGGCCCACAGACCGTAGTTTGCCCACCTCTGCCTTAGGAGGCCAAGCAGCAACATTACACCAGTCCTACACTGAATTTGTTTCTTCCCAAGAGATAAGGTCAGGTAGTGTCTCACTGAATTTGCTAACTATTTTTGTAGATTATCATCAATCTGTTAAAGGATTAGCAGATCTTGGACTTCCTCTGACACTGTGAGATTATAGGAAATAACCAGCTGTATCATTGACAGCATACTGGGGAAATATTAACTAAAAGTAAAAGCCTTTTATAAGAAGACCATAAAATGCTACTAGTAATTATGTTTCTCCGAAGTTAATCATTAACTTTTGTTTATTTGCCTTTTTAAAGCTATTTTCATTTCTGTCCTTCACTGGATAAAAACAATAAAAGATCCAGCAAATTGGATTCTCCCCTTTTCCCCTAGCACACACCTATGTGCAAAGGCTGATGAGACAGCAGCTGATTAGGAAGCTTATTTGAGGGAACCTTCCTCAATTCGTGGCTCTTGGCTCAGAAGGAAGTATGTTGGTCCATCTTTGGCTTCTTTGCAGTCTCACTGCTGTTGCTACATCACAGGATACAACACAAGAGGCCAGCAACTTTTTGTCTCAATTCAATGTACGAGCAGAAGATCTATCTTATGCAAGTTCACTTGCCTCCTGGGACTATAACACCAACATCACGGATGAGAATTCCAGAAAGATGGTGGGTACTCAACACTGTCTAGGAATGTTTGCTATGATATTAGAAATTATATTATAACTATATGATATTTTATTGTATTGCTGTAGATAGATATATAGGAATTGCTAATGGATAAGGAACTAGGGATGGGTTCAATTTTTGATTTTAGTTCAGTAGTTACTGAAAAATTTCTGATGGTCATTTGGCGGGTTATGTGAAATGAGATGGTGACCTAAATCTATTTCACGGTGGATGATTGTCTGCCTCAAAACACTGTCGCTATTCTCATAGATTAGCATCCTTAGCAACCACCAGTGGAATAGGTAGAATTGTACTGTGAGGAAAATTTAATGAAGACATAGATTTCCAGATTCCCAAGGCCTGATGTTCTGACTAACAGAAGCTAGTATATAGGAAGGACAGTGACAGTTGTGCTTGCCCTATCTCACAATAAGATTCACTATCTCCCAGTCTCTAACTATCCAGCCTCTTCTCAGCCTCTAGCTATCCAGTACAATCACCTGCCCCTCTAGACAGATATCATATGCTGTGACAGCATTCAACCGTAATCTGATTGGTCACTGAGGATTCAGTGCTGCAGCCATATTAGAAAGCATCTACTATCCTTGGAATCTTGAAAATCAATGGAAAATATTGTGGTGACTTTTGTAGCTATATTTTAAAGCAAACTAGTTTCTGAATGACAGGTTTCAGAGTAGCAGCCGTGTTAGTCTGTATCCACAAAAAGAACAGGAGTCCTTGTGGCACCTTAGAGACTAACAAATTTATTAGAGCATGTTTTGGCATGTGATGATGCAGTGTAATCTCAACAGACCTAATTTTGAATAAAGGTATAACCCAGAATCACCACAACCAGTGGAGTCTTATTAGTTAATGAAAACATGGTTAAGTGTAACATTTCTTAATCAAAATATAGTCTCTGATTGCAGGATGAAATCCTCCTGGCTAATCATAGTTCTGTGACATTCTAAAACACATAAAATTGAAACTCCATTTAGCAGCTTTAAGCAATAGGATAATAAGGTGGCTCAGTATGATACCAGTAATGAACACAAGTATGATGGTGCTCTGGGATGGTGCCTCTGGTTGTCCCTCGTGCATGAACTATCGTGATGCCAGCAGTGACACTGGTATGGCGCCTGTCCGCTAAAGGGACAGAGTTAATGAAAGGTGCCCCCAGTGGCTTCCTCAAACCCACTTTTTTCATAGAATGGGGTCACCCCTCCATAATCACACAACCATTTTGCCCACTCCTCAACCAGTTCTCCACATGGGTGGGGACAGCCCATGCACTCAACCAGCCCATCTTGTGGAGAGGTACCAGCTGGCAACCCAACTTCCCCCAGCTGGATCTTCTCATTGGGCAGAAAATGCCCCCTCTCCGCCTAACTCCCAACCTGCTTAGTCATCCCCACTGGGATCAAATGATGTAAAAAATACATTTGCATACTAATACATTTGACTCTGGTTGGATATCAAACACCAGGACTGAGGTGTTAGAAAGAAAATGATGCCCATTTTTGCTCATTCCCAAAGAATAAAGGAAAAAAAGACACTGCCAACATATTCATACATAGTTCTGAATGTATGCATGCTGGGTGGTAATTCTTATCTTCTGATCAGTCATTAGCAAGGAGCTATGATAACCGTAAGTACAATGTCCCTTAAATGTCCTGGAACATACAGAAGGGAGATTAGAAGTGTCCTAAGATTCCAAACCAAACCTGCATGCCAGGGTCTCATTGTGCTCGTTGTCCATAACAAAAGACGGAAATGAAAGCTGGCTCTTCTAGTGACTGCCAAAATCCAAACCATGTTAAGTGCTAAGGGTTGCACTGCATCTGTGAGCCAGCTTGTCTTGCAGAGTATAGACACACGGAGTAGGTGCAGGCAATTGCGTGTTGTGGGTTCATATTCTGCATGTACATTTAGGATCCTAAACTGCATTTGGGAGAGTGTGGTTTTCCATGTCCAATCAGTAAGCACTAATTATTATAACTTTGGGAAGATTAAATATTTGTGTAGTCACATGAATTACTAGCAGTGACATGGCAGTTATGCAGGGCTGGCTCCAGGGTTTTGGCTGCCCCAAGCAGCCAAACAAAAAAACCAAAAAAAGCCGCGATCGCGATCTGTGGCAGCAATTCGGCGGGAGGTCCTTCGCTCCGAGCAGGAGTGAGGGACCGTCTGCCGAATTGCCACTAAACAGCTGGATGTGCCGCCCCTCTCCGAAGTGGCCGCCCCAAGCACCTGCTTGGTAAGCTGGTGCCTGGAACCGTCCCTGCAGTTATGATTTATTACTTCTATTGTGGTAGCACCCAAAGGACTCAGTCAGGATCATGATTCTTGAGCTACGGACTATTCAAATGCATAGGTAGGCATGCCCCGTACTCCAAAGAGCTTACAGTCTAACTCAGGGGTGGGCAAACTATGGCCCACAGGCCGCATCTGGCCCATCAGATCTTTTAATCTGGCCCTCGAGCTCCCACCGGGGAGTGGGGTGGGGAGTGATGCTTTCCCTGCTCTGGTGCTCCAGCCGGGGTGCGGGGTCAGGGGCTTGCCTTGCTCCACTCTGTGCGTGCAGCAGCTTCGCACGGCTCCTGGAAGCAGGGGCAGCCAGGGGGTTCCGGGAACCAAGACCAATGGGAGCTGCGGGAGCGGTGCCTGCGAACAAGGCAACACAGTGTGGCCCCACCTCCTCATGGGAGCCGGAGGCGGGCTGGGCCATTGTTTCCAGGAGCCACTTCAGGTAAGGGTTGCCCGGATCCTGCACCCCTGAGCCCCCCCCCCCCCCACCGCGGCCCAACTGACTGCCTCAACCCTGATAGCCGGCCAAACTCTTTGATCCCAGCCTGAAGTCCCCTCCTGCACCCTAAACCCCTCGTCCCCAGCCCCACCCCAGAGTCTGCACCCCCAGCTGGAGCCCTCATCCCCCCCGTGCGCCCCAATCCCCTGCCCCAGCCAGCCCTCCATACAATTTCCATATCGAGATGTGGCCCTGAGGCCAAAAAGTTTGCCCACCCCTGGTCTAAGTTAAGACGGCATGTAACACCTGCATGCAACAAATACAGGAGGGAAGGAGGATGAGGGGAGCAGTAATAAGTATGTATGGTTACATAGACCAGCTATGTGCACAGCTTGATGGTTCTGAATCCATTAAAAACTGGTTTGTTTGTTTTGGGGGAGGCTCTTGGCTACTTGATTACTATTTTTCCAAATACAAATAATTTGAAAAGCTCTACATCTGTGAATAAATTGAATCCAAAATGTTCCCTAGTTGTTTTCATTGTATAGTAGAAATATTTCCAAAGCTAATGAGAGAACTAGCAAAATCCACAAAACTAATTCTTCATGCAAGGAATGTTTTCTCCCCTAAAACTTATTATCTTGCTGGATTTCTTATAAATGAGTAATTCAGACTTTAATTAATCTGTTTTAGAATGAAGCAGGAGCCAAATGGTCTGCATTCTATGATGAAGCATCCAACAATGCCAGCAAGTATGCAATAGATAAAATTACGGATCCTATTGTCAAACTCCAACTTCAGTCTCTTCAGGACAAAGGAACATCAGTGCTATCTGGGGAAAAGTACAGTGAAGTAAGTTGCTAGATGTATGTAGACTGTCCCAAGAGTTGAAATGCATTTCAAAATGTCTCTGGCAGTGGTTACAATATTATTCTTAGTCATTGTTTATCCCAGCAACATACTAAATCCCAACAGTGTTGTCTTGTTGTGAATCATATAGCTTTTATTAGCTAATAGTACATATGCGCACATTTAATTTATTGCTAGTTTATATTGTGCATTAAATATCTACACGTTTAGAACATTACATGAACTCACTGAATACCCAGATCCTTCAGCATATGTTACATACAATTAAGCAACACGCATGTGTCTGTATAGCATAGTCAATGGGACTGCTCACATAAGAAAAATTATATACACGCTTATGTGCTTTGTAGGGTCAGGATCTTGGGGAATAAGTAGAAACACAAACAAAAAGGCATTCAATGAAATTCAAAGGTGGCAAATTTACAACTAAGACAAGGAAATAATTGTTCAGATGTGTAATTACCACAGAAAGTAGTTGAGGCCAAAAATCTAGCAAGATTCAAAATGGGACTGGGTATTTATATGGATATCAAGACTATCCAGAGTTATTACTAATGACTATACACATATCAGAAGGGATATTGAACCTTGTGCTTCAGGGCTTAAGCCAGTCTCTAACTATTGGAGATCAAGATGGGACCTAATGTGGAGGCAGATTATCCTACATCTGTCTACTGCGGGGTTCTTACATCTTCCTCTGAGGCATCTAATGCTGGCCCTTGTCAGAGACAGGATGGAACTTGGGTCTGATCCAGTCTGGCAATTCCTGTGTTCAGAGAAGGGTAGATTGTCTGTGAGCAATTCAAAATGGTTCAGGCATATATTTTGTGTAATTGTAATGTTGCAGTGGCATTGTGGTTGTGAGTGATAAGGCATTTCCATCTTTATCCTCTATTTTTAGGCATGTATAGCTTTCCAGAAGAAAGACTTACTGGGCTGAAATTGTTCATGCTGGTTCTCAGCTCAAAGGCGACTTTCTGTACTGTTTGACAGAACTCCATTTGTATATTTTTAAATTTTCTGATTGTGACACCGCCTCCCCCCCACAGATACACAATCATTTTTCATGCTTGCAGAAATTGTTCAAACATGTTTTTTTTTTCCCCTCTTGGATAGCTCAGAATAGCTCTGGTACAAAATATCAAAGTGAGCAGGTTGTGAATTGGGGCTGTGTCTGTACAGCTTATGAATTCTGGTTGATATTATGAAGTTGTATTATGAAAAACTGAGATATCATTTGTGCCTATATGTATGTGGATCCACTATTGCTGACAGGGCCTGTAGCAGACAGAAATAATAGAAGGTGCTTACCAAGGGAGAGCTGCTAGGTGTGCTCACTACGGGGGACAATGAGGAAAAGAGATTTCAAAAATATGTTGGAGATTTCAAAGGGGGGAAGTCCTCCAGTCTCTGTGACCTTTAGGCAGTGGAGTTTACAACTGTGTCCAGAGTCATCACTGTTAGAGGGAATTGGGCATTATGAAACAGCTAGTGGAGGACTGTTAAGGTTGACACTGGTCATACAGTGTCTACACTCACCCTGTGTTGACCTCAGCAGGTGAACCATGATTTCATGCCATTCGGTGAGGTGGTTTTATTGTGTTGCCATAGTGGGGAACTTACGTTGGTTGGAGACAAATCTGAGACACATACACATATAGGTCAACACAGGGTGACTTATGTTGACCTAACTTTGTAGTGTGGACCAGGCCTAAGGCTCAGTGATTCTATTCAGACGCAGTCATCTGGGACAATGGATGAGTGGCAGCCTTAAGAAACCAGTTTAGCTGACTCCTCTGATGGGGGGGGGGTGATAAAGTAGAAGCAGTGGAAAGTTACCAGGAGGAGAACAAAGGCAATCAGGTGACTGGGAAAAGTTTAAATAAGAAATCCCCAGGAAGGTTCAAGAGACAGGAAAAGGAAGCATGGGGCGTGAAAGAGGAAGGTCACAGAAGCTAGGTAAGGGGCTCCAGGAGAGAGGGACTACCAATCATTTAACAGCGTTCAGGAGACAGAAGTCACCCTGCCTGCCTTCCTGGAACCAGATGGTCCCCAAGGACTCCCAAGGGAAGTGTGTTATAGGAAGGGGTATGCCTTTAGGCTTAACTGTTTTGTGTGATCTGTATTCTCCTCTGCTTTACATGATTAAGTATAAAAGAGCATTAAGGTGTTAGACTGTGCAAAGTTTGTGTGTGTGTGTTGACTGCTTCACAACTGCTGTGTGCCCCTGAAAGAGTTAAACTGTAACCAGAAGCTTCACACTTTGGGGTGGAGTTCCGAGAGAGGGTGTGCTTGAGTAACTGGGGTATCTTGCGGGTCAGTGCTGATTCTGGAGGACAAGGGCAGGTGGGATGAGGAGCTGGGGTTCTGAGAAGGGGTAACAGACTGAGGGTTGGTGACCAGGAATTGTGACAAACAGGACAAGGGAGGAAACAGGGCTGCAATCTGCTAAGGCTCCAGAAGCTTAACACGCTCTAGGGGATGAAGAGTAGAAGAAGCTGTGGATTCCTCTCACAGCAATCCTCAGGAGTGAGTGTGAAGGGGCATGTGCTAGGACATGTGACAGCAGCTATATAGTCCTCATTGAGACTTGACACTGGAAAAGTTGAGGATAGTTGAGAGAGAAAGAAAGAAGTTAACGATAGATAAGTGAAAAGAGAATGCTCTGTAGCACCACTGGTGAGGCTAAGATGGAGCTGAATATTTTGAGATGCATTTGGCCTTCAGCTGAACCAAGACATAAAAATTAACTTCTGTGTAAATCCACAGCAAACAGATCAACACAATCTACCTTATGTATAATTAAAAAATACAACCAACAATCAACGTGTCTGTATCTGGAAAAGGTACCTTTTCCCCTCCATTAAAACACGTGTACTGTATACTTACCCAGAAATCCTTGGCATGGATGCCATACGCATAAAATGTATTGTTAATCTTTATGATAATGATGATGTATTGGAAGGGTTTTGTGGAATCACTTAATATCCACTCAAAAGATATTACATTATCTGTCTTGTCCAAGTAGCTCCAATTTAGCAAAGCATGTGCATGTTTAACTTCATTTTTACTCAGGTACAGTGCTTAAGCACATGTTAAACTGCCTTGCTGATAGGGATAGGCTGATGTACTGAGATTTTAAGGACTAACAGTTATGGAATAGTCATTTTGTATTTATTGCATTTTCTTTTTTAATGGGCTTTTTTGTATTTAAATTGCAGCTGAAAACTATTTTAAGTACAATGAGCACCATCTACAGCACCGGGACCGTGTGTAAACCTGATGATCCGTTTAATTGCTTGCCGCTGGAGCCAGGTACAGCATAAACAATGTCTGTCCTGTGCCCTTTACATTAACAGGTTTCAAGAAGAGTGGAACAAAGCAGAGAGGAGGTTTTTAATTGTGAAAGATCAAATTTTAGGTTTAATAGAGCTGCGTTCTCCAAATGCTTTTGTTTTATAAAGCTTATTTGTTGTTGATGGTGGTAGTGGTGTGGTTTTATCTCCCAGTACAATTTTGCTGTGACTTTTCACACATGGAAATAATTTAGTGAAATAGCATGAGCTGCAGAGTTCATGGTCCTCCATCTGGCTTGCTCAAAATTACATGCCCCATTTCAAATGATGTAGGTTTGGATGGCCAAAACTTGTCTGCAGCTTCTAAAGTTGCAGAGTAGTCTATGCTAGCTTTGCATCTCTTGGGGGTTCTGCCATACTGGGGGAATTTTGTCAAATTCTATCAAAAGAGATAGAAGTTCTATTGGCAGACTTCAAGCCAGATTCTGATTTCTATTACATTGGTGTAAGTCCAGAAAACTGCACTAACTTCAGTGAAATTAATCTAGAGTCACACTTTTTTTTAACTGAATCACAAATTGCCCACATATCTCAGGGCAGAAAAGATGAAATGGAAACAAATGAAACATTTCCTTCAATAAACCAAAACTTTCAGCTACAGCATCACTGGTTTTACCCAAAATGTGCATTCCGCTATTTTCATTATTCCTTGTTTTCCTGTTGTTTTTTTAATGTAGAATGACAAGTACTTAAAGAATTCATCTTTTATTTATGGCTCTGGTTCTTTTTTTAAAATGATGACAGGTCTAGATGCTATTATGGCTAGCAGCACTGATTACTCTGAGAGACTGTGGGCGTGGCAAGGCTGGAGAGCTGAAATTGGCAAGAAGATGAGACCATTATATGAAGGTTATGTTGAGTTGGAAAATGAGGCTGCAAGACTTAATAGTAAGTTACAATTGCAATTATTTTGTCCTTCAGAAGTACAGAGGGCCTGATTCTCCACAGCCTTTCATACCTTGGGCAGTCATTTGTGTCCAAGCAAAGCCAGGATCTTCCCCGCATCGGTGGGTAGCCTTGTGCACACACTTTGAACTCACTTTATACATGTGTAATCTGCAAAGGCCTGGTCTAAACTTAAAAGTTGATTAACATAGATATGTCCTGTCACGGTGTGAAAAATCCACACCCCTGACCAAGGTAGCTATGCCAACCCAACCCCCCAGTATAGACACAGCTGTGTTAATGGAAGAACACTTTGGTTGACATAGTTCCCATCATTCAGGGTGGTTCTGCCTACCACCAACTGAAAAAACCCTTGTGTCAGTGTAGGCTGTGTCTACACCAGGGAGCCATGCTGGCATAGCTCCGGTGATATACCTATGCTGGTATAGTCTCTGTTGTATAGACATACCTCAAGGTTTTTGATTTCAAATGGGCACACTTTGAGAAATTATGGAAGCTAGTTAGTGCAATCAACTGGACAGAAGAACTCAGGGCAGGGGTGGGCACATTTTTTGGCTCGAGGGCCACATCGGGGTTGCGAAACTGTATGGAGGGCCGGGCAGGGAAGGCTGTGCCTCCCCAAACAGCCTGACCCCCGCCCCCTATCTGCCCCCTCCCACTTCCCGCCCCCTGATTGCCCCCCTCAGAACCTTCAACCCATCCAACCCCCCCTGCTCCTTGTCCCCTGACGGCCCCCTCCCAGGACTGCCCTCCTGGGACGCCACCCCTATCCCCCCCCCGTTCCCTGACTGCCCCAACCCCTATCCACACCCCCGCTCCCTGACAGGCCCACCCGGGACTCCCATGCTTATCTAACCCCCCCGTTCCCCATCCCCTGACTGCACACCTCCCGTGAACCTCCACACCATCCAACTGCCTCCTACTCCCTGTCCTCTGACTGCCCCCCGGAACCTCCCACCCTAACCGCCCACGGGACCCCACCCCCTATCCAACCGCCCCTGCTCCCTGTCCCCTGACTGCCCCCAGACCTCCTGACCCTTATCCAACCCCCCCGCTCCGCGCCCCCTTACCATGCCTCTCAGGAAAGCCTGGGAGGTGGGCGGGCACAAGCCGTCCAGCCCGGCAGGAGCAGCAGGCCAGAGCACTCCCCGTGTGGCTGCGGGGGAGGGGGGAAAGCAGGGGAGGGACTGGGGGCTAGCCTCCTCAGCCAGGAGCTCAGGGGCTGGGCAGAATGGTCCCATGGGCTGTAGTTTGCCCACCTCTGGCTCAGGGATTTAAAAGCGGAGGCAGCTTGGAATTTCTTTAAGTCAGAGGTGCAAAAACTATGTGGAATTGGCATCCCAAGCAAGGGGAAATAACTAGTAACAAAGTCCTGCAAACCTAACAAGATGAATAACCACCTCAGAAAGAATATTCCTGGTAATTAGAGAGCCTACAAAGAATGGAAGATGGGATTGATCAGCAAAGAAAGCTATGTCTCAGAGGTCAGAAAGTGTAAGGATAAAGAGAGAACTGCCAAAAAGCCAAGCTGAGTTAGATCATGCAAAGGAAATTAAAACAATTAGTAAAAAGTTTTTTAACTGTATAAATAAAAGAACAGGAAAAGAAGTGAGGCCACTATGCTTTCAGGATGGGGTAGAGGCTAAGGATAATCTACGTGTGGCCCAACAACTCACAGCTCAGTTTTCCATAAGGATGATAAAGTAGAACAATGGTAGGATGGCTAATGGGAATGAGTGTACAAAAATGGAAATTACCACCTCTGAAGTGGTAGCAAAACCCAGAGCTTAATGCTCTTAAATCAGGGAGACTAGATAATGGAAGTAAACAGAAAAAGGGATCAAATGCAACATGGGTTTACCAAAGCTAGATCATGTCAGACTAACCTGGTATTTTTGATAAACTAACTAGGAACTGGCTAAAGGGGAGACAACAAGTTGTATTGAAAGGAGAGCTACCAGGCTAAAGGACAGTTACTAATGAAGTTACTTCAGGATCTGTCTTGGGGCTGAGAGCCTCCTCTCATGAAGGGCGATTAAAAAAGCTTTGTTTGTTTAGGCTGGAAAAACAAAGGCTGAGGGGAGGATAGGATTTCTGTCTAAAAATGCATCAGGGCAGTAAACACCTGGGAGGGCTGAAAAGCCATTTAAGTTAAAGGACAATGTTGGCACAAGAACAAGTAGGTATAAACTGGCTATGAATAAATTTAGGCTGGAAATTAGACAAAGGTTTCTAACCGTCGGAGGAGTGAGGTTCTGGAACAGCCTCTCAAATGGAGTAGTAGGGGCAAACAACATAACTAGATTTTAAGATGGATCTTGATAATTTTATGAATGGGATTACATGATGGCATTGCCTGCAGTAGCAGGGACTGGACTCGATAACCCAGGAGGTCCTTTGCAGTCTGACAGCCCACGTTCCTATGTGACTAACTGTATGAGGTGCAAGGCAGTGGAGAATCAGGCCAGTGATCAGACCAGATACATTTCACAAGTCTTACACCATAATGACGAGGTCTGTCTTTGTCGGCATTTTATCTCACTCCCATAACACCACATTATCTTTCACTACCTGAAATTAAAACATTGCCCGTCACTGGGCTGCACTGTATTTCACGGCCTCTCAGTCACAGCTGAGTGGATAACTGTGGACGTGGCTAAGTCTTTTTGTATCTATTGAGTTGTATCTTGTTGTATCAGATGGAAGAATGCATGTGGTGTTAGACTTTTATATCTTATGTTCCATGAATGATCACATTTTCTAGGATTATGTTGGCAGAGAAGGCAATAGGTGGAGGAGGCAGGCCAATAATTTGCCTAGGTGAGGTGCAGATGCAGCTATTATCTGAGCATTTGAAGGAATTTTTAATTTAAGGCACAAAAGATTATGCAGTGTAATACTTTTCAGAGGAGATCTTCTTCCCACCAATCAGAGAGGATCATCCTCTCAAGAAACAGCAGCCTGGATTAGTTGTTTTTATCCTGAGAGCTTCTATGATAGAGCATACCATAGCATATAAATAACACCTAGCAAGATGTAGCTACATCATAAGAACATAAGAACGGCCATACTAGGTCAGACCAAAGGACCATCTAGCCCATTATCCTGTCTTCCAACAGTGCCCAATGCCAACTGTCCCAGAGGGAATGAACAGAACAGGTAATCATCAAGTGATCCATCCCCTGTCACTCATTCCCACTTTCTGGCAAACAGAGGCAAGGGACACCATCCCTGCCCATTCTGGCTAATAGCCATTGATGAACCTATCCTCTGTGAATTTATCTAGTTCTTTTTTGAACCCTGTTATAGTCTTGGCCTTCACAACATTCTCTGGCAAAGAGTTCCAAAGGTTGACTGTGTGTTGTGTGAAGAAATACTTCCTTTTGTTTGTTTTAAACCTGCTGCCTATTAATTTCATTTGGTGCCCCCTAGTTCTTGTGTTAGGAGAAGGAGTAAATAACACTCCCTTATTTACTTTCTCCACACCAGTCACAATTTTAGAGACCTCTATCATATTGCCCCTTAGTTGTCTCTTTTCCAAGCTGAAAATTCCCAGTCTTATTAATCTCTCTTCATATTGAAGCTGTTTCATACCCCTAATCATTTTTGCTGTCCTTTTCTGAAACTTTTCCAGTTCCAGTCATCTCTCTCCCCATGCAACCATACCTCTACCTATCTACTTTCCTGTATTTTATACTTCCTCAAAAAAATCTAACCAGAGGCAGTGCCAAAGCATGGAAAATTTAAGTCCAAATGGTAAAAGGTTGTCAAAGTTACAAACAGTTGAAAAGGGAAGGTTGTAATGAAAAGTGTCAAGGCAACTTTAACTAGAGGCCTCGCTGTCAGCTCCCCCAATATTAAAGGGGGCCCAGACAGCGGGCTTTAAACATGAACCATCCCCTCCCCAACAAATTTCATGGAGTGGAGGTTGAATTTGAATCCCAGGATCTGAGCTTGCCCCTGTAGTTGTACTCTTGAGGTAGATTCAAAACTAGAAAGGGCTTTTTTCCTATGTCTAGTTTGGCGGCAGTCTGCCCTGCATATGTTTTATGAGAATGATTTGTGAGATTTCATTGTCACTGAACCTGAACCCAAGTCTTCATTCTCCATTGACCCCTAATCTAATGAAGAGCTCCAGCCTAATCTGTCTCTTCATTCTGACTCTCTGATTAGTATGAATCATACATTGCTACAATTTCTGTTTCTGCTGTCCCTGGAGACCTGGACTATCTAAACTGCAGTGGACCAGAGCTTTTCCATGGGGTGGCTTCCTCCCTCCCACCATCTCAGAGGACACATGCCTTCAGTTCCAATACTAGTAACTTCATCTCTTCCCTTATAGGGAAAGATTGTTTAAATTTCAGGCTGGACTCTGGTCTCAGTATGAGCATGCCTTTGTTTTACAGAGTATTCTGACTATGGAGATTACTGGAGAGGAAATTATGAAGTAGATGATTCCACAGAATATGCCTACAGCCGTAATCAGCTCATTGAAGATGTGGAAACAACATTTGAGCAGGTAGTGATTCAGGGTCAAGTTGCGGGAGTTTTCTTAACCACTGTTCTGTAGTTTCATTTTGTCATTTCTACACTGGTTAGTAATTTATGAAAGTTTTGTGACTTAAACTGCCGTACTATGGGGAAATAGTACAACTCTGCCTAGCCAACTGGCCTTGGGTAATGTAGGCGCCACAAACCATAATCAGGTGGTTTTGTTCATAACATTTATTGCTCTCACAGTCCTTTCAGTTTCATCTGGAGCTTCATGTTCTCATGAACTTAAAGACTTCAAAGCAAACCTGGGGCAAGCGCAAATGAAACTTGCAGGTTTCATAGGAACCTGGACACTTTTCTAGAATGCTCTTCTCCCTTTGCTCAACTGGGCTTGAATTTGTTACAAAGCCTATATATTTATCTAGTCTTTTAGGGGCAAATTTAGCTCCCTCCGTCATAACCATAGAAGGTACCCTTTGCAGTGGAACTGGTGCAAAAGATACAGCAGTGTGCAGGAGATAGGAGAATGAGGGGTGTGACTATATGTTATGCAGCTTCTTACATCCTTCTCCTGTGTGGGGGTTATGTGAATCCCCACAGAGAGCATTCTGCCATGGGACTATAGTGACATCCATTGAGTGGCTCCATAGCTATTCCATGGCTTAGGGATAGATATGCCTCCCTCCCTTGCATCTGTGCAAGTGCTATTAGGGCCTTATTGAGTGAAAGCTGGATTACAGTAGCATTTTGTCTCCAAGCTCTCATATGCAACTTAATGATGGGAATATGGTTGCCAGAGTCCTGTTAGCCAGCTATTTCCTCTGCGAACACCCCAGTACCACAATGAGGTCAGGATAGGGTGACCAGACATCCCAATAAAATCGGGACCGTCCCGATATTTCGGTGTCTGTCTCATGTTCCGACCGATCTTTTGTCGAGATGTATTTTGTCCCGATATCCATTGGCAGCACTGTGTTTTTTTGGGGTTTTTTTGCTCTGCTGGCGGGCACCTCCTCCCCCCGTGTCCTGATATTTTCTTCCCCTCATCTGGTCACCCTAGGTCAAGATGGTCTTTACAAAGGACCCTGTAAAAGTCACCAAATTCATTCTCAAACTTCATGGTCTGATATCAATATTGTGGGACAAGACGACAACTGGATTGCAAATTTCAGAATGTATTCACATGACATTGTGTACGTACACCTAGGACATTGGACAGGTGCATGATAATACAATAAGCAATATCCAGTTGGTTGAATCTTAGAGGCTCTGCATTTCCAGATGGTGGCTTAGACAAATTAATGGCTCTGTGATCTAGCCCCCCCCCTTTTTTTTCAGATAAAACCTTTATATCGGGAGCTACATGCTTATGTGAGGTACAGGCTGGAGAATGTCTATGGCTCAGACCGCATCAGTTCAACAGGATGTCTTCCTGCTCATTTACTCGGTATGAAAAAGCAACTGTATTATACAAGCTTGATTTCATAGACACTAACTGCTGTGGGAGGAGGACAGTGCCATTTAAGACATTAAATTCATGTGAATCCAGATTCTTGATATAATTTTGGGCCCCATTGCACTAGGTGGTGTACAAACACACAGTGAGAAAGACAGTCCCTGCCCTGCAGAGGTTACAATCTAGATAGACAAGACAGAGAAGGGGGTGGGGGTGGGGAAACAGGCATAGAGAATTGAAAGCAATTTGCCAAAGCTCATACAGCTGGTGAGAGGCAGAGGTAGGACTAGAACCCAGGGTCCCTATCTTCCAATCCAGTGCCCTTTCCATTAGACCACATTGCCTCCCAAAAATGGCACTATATAATGTAGCCAACTTAACATCATTAAAGGAAATTAGGTCAAGAGTCTCAGAAATGGGTATCTTAACCTAAACTACTAAACTCTTACTTAGGAACATAATTTTAGGCAAGTATTTTTGGAAAATCTTGACCTTAACTGTGACATTCTTATTTTATCTGTGCCACCTTTATGTTGCATTAATATAATATATACATTTAGCCATATATGAATAGCAGTTAATGAAAATAATCAATCGTAGTATTACACATAGAAATGCAGGGGATGTTCAGTTGTTTCAATTTTGAAAGCTGTATGGTAAGAGGTAGTTTATCTCAGGGAATGACGATGTTTGCTTTTCATTGAAGAAATTAGCACCTTTGAGGTTGAAATAATTTTGGTAGGCAAATAAAACTTTTTTTTTTACATATTTTCTAAAATATTCAACTTGTGATATCATTATATTAAATATATCCCGTCTATGTCTATCCATCTGTTGTCTCATACTTAGATTTTAAGCTCTTGGAACAGGGACCATTGTGTTCTGTCTTTGTACATCCATGACTGGGGCTCCTAGGATCTAACATAATAATAATAATAATGTGCCTGATGCAAAGCCCATTAACGTTAATGTAAGGACTCCCATTCATTCCAATGGACTTTGCATCAGGCCCTAGCTTACATGTGTGAAAATCCTTACACCTGTTATGATACAAACCCAACATTCTGGTGATGACTTTGAACATGGCAGATAGTATGCTATTTAATTAATTTGTAACTTTCCCTTCTCTGTTGAAGGTGACATGTGGGGTAGATTTTGGACTAATTTGTATGCCTTGACAGTCCCCTATCCAAACAAACCAAACATTGATGTAACGTCTGAAATGGTTAAAAAGGTAAGACTTCTAATGAGATGTCAAGCAGCAATTAGCTGCATTGCAAATATGGTTTTGCTGTGATTCTCATGGTTCTTTAAATGATGTTTTTTGGTAGTATATTAAATGGAATACTTCAGCCATCCCCCTGGAAACCAGGGCTGGCCTTAGGTATAATCATGCTTCAGGCACAGAATTATTTACTACACTCCCTTTTATTGTTTCCTTTACTCTTCCCCTGTGTTTATCCATTCACTTCCCATCTGTTCCCCTCTCCCTCACTATTCCCTTCCCTGTCTCTCTCTCTCTCCATCCTCTTCCACTGTCTAGTCTCAGCTCCAACTCCCTTTCCCTCTTCTGCATCTGTTCCACAAGATATGTTTTGTGTATAAAAATCCCAGTAAATAAAATCCCACCTAAGAAATCATTGCACTAACAAGACGTTTGCCCTGGTCAATCTGCTTATGTGTTGTATCCTTTTTCCCAACTCTGCCAGTCTTGTGTCTTTCGACTGTAAGCTGTAAGGACAGTGACGCTCTCTTCTGTGTTGTACAGTGCCTAGCACAATAAGTCTCTGAACCTGGTTGGGGCCTCGAGGCATAATAACAACACCAATAATAATGTTCTGTGATGTTTAGTCAAATGTTTGTAGATTTGCCTGAATTTCATTCATTTTACAAAAACAATCAGGAGAGCTTAATATTTAACATTTAACTATTTATCCTAAATATACCCACTTCTTGGATAGGAAGCTCCACTAATATGGCCCCATTGCCAGACTACCTGAACCCAATCTTTAATGGATTTATCCTCACAACACTCCTGGTAAGGTAGGGAAGTTCTGTTATCCCCATTTTACAGGTGGGGAATTTAGGCACAGGGAGACTAGGGGTTTATCTACACAGTGAAGCCTAGTGTGCAGTAAGGTAGGTGTGGATTTACAACTCCTCACTAACTCCCCAGGTGGACACTCTTACTGCACACTGCTAGTGAGGACGCACTCCACCGACACAATGAGCATGGTGTGGACATGCAAGATCGATTTGCTTAATTTGGAGGCTCGATATCGACTTACATAAATATGGCGACTTAACTTTGTAGTGTAGACATGGCCTAAGAGTGCCCTCAGGTGGCTTAGCTTAGTACACTTGCAAAGTGCATTAAGCTAATGTGCACAAAGGCAGTCTTAGTACCCAGTAAGAGTATCCACACTAGGAATTAGTGCGGAAGAGCTAGTGCACGCCAGCTCTTGTGAGCTTTCCACCCCCCCTCCTCCCATGTAGACAAGCCCTAAGTGACTTGCCCAATATCACCCAGATGTCTATAGCAGAGAAGGGAATTGAATCCAGATCATCTGTGTCTCAGGCTAACACCCTCACTGGACTTTCCTACCCCCCCTAATTTTAAAGCCTCTAACTTTATGGCTTTACTCAAAGTCAGGCTAATAAAGAGCTCCCCCGATTTAGAATAAGTAAAATTGTGGAATGAAATTCAAATGAAGGTTTTTAAACTAACTTTCAAGTACAGTTACGATCAGATAAGGGAGTCTAAAATCAAACCCTTTTTTACTCAGCTCTGCTGTCTGTTTGTATTCTGAGTTACAGATTCAATTTCCCTTTCACCTGGTTTTACAACACTGCCACTCCACTGCCTTCAACAAGTTACTCCTGACTTACACCACTGAGAGGGGAGAATTGGACCCTATATCTATGTACATTACTGACAAAAACTAAGTTTTTACTACTTTTCCCTCCTGTTAATGCTTTTCTGTTCTGGCTCATGGATTATCAATAGGCTAGCTTTGCCTGCGGAAACCTGATTATTGATGGTGATCCATGAGCCAGCTTGACTCAGCTCCCGTAGTGAGTTTTCAGGACTGGCAGTAAGCTACCCACTTATTTGCAAACTGTAAGACTTTGATTTGAAGCCATTGAGATACAATAAGTATGGGGACTGTGATGTTGTTTTTCAGAGTCACTTTTCAGAATAGAATCTGTTCTACTGGACTGTGAGAAATATCTAGCCATAGAATGACTGGCTAATATTATAAGTGAATTCTCATTGTCTGTTTCAGAATTGGGATGCAACAAAAATATTTAAGGCTGCTGAGGATTTTTTCATCTCTGTTGGCCTCTATAAAATGACTGAAGGCTTCTGGAACAATTCTATGATTACAGAGCCTAACGATGGCAGAAAGGTTGTTTGCCATCCTACAGCTTGGGATATGGGAAAAAAGGATTATAGGTACTGTAACGTTTGTAACTCTTTCCTATGGGTACTCATAGAATCTTCACATTTCTCTTCAAAGATGTAAAAGGTAGTTATGAAAGAGACGGTGATCTCTTGTTCTCCAGGTCTAGTAAGGTTAGGACAAAGAGTAATTGGCTTAGTTTGTAGCAAGAGAGATTTAAGTTAGATAAGAGGAAAAAACTTTCCAACTAGAAGTGTGGTTAAGTACTAGCATAGGTTATCAAGGGAGGTTGTGGAATCCCGGTCACTGGAGGTTTTTAAAACAAGATTAGACAAATGCTTGTCAGGGATGATCTAGGTATACTTGGTCCTGCCTCAGCACAGGGGGCTAGACCAGGTGACCTCTTGCAGTCCTTTCCAGTTTTACATTTATATGATTCTTTGATATCTAGTCACGTGCACCAGGGCAAACTGCTATTTTAATTTTATCTTTTCCTTACTTCTCTAATATTTTTGGTAGGGGGCAGATTTAGGGTGGTTAGGGGAATCTAAAATGGATTTTGTAACGTTTTTCTGTAAAATCAATGGGCTACTCTCTTCTATTAAACAGAGGATTGTGTTTATATTCATATAAGTTAGTGATAGAACAACTGTGTTGGGGGACATCAACAAAATTATCAAAAAAGTACAGTGCTTAGCCTGGGGCCATGTGGGCTGTAATTTAGTGAAAATTTATCCCCATGTATCTGCTTCATATTCAGTGAGAATGTGAATTTATATAGAATGAGACCCATTGGAGCAGGTTCTATCTTCCCTTGAAATTAATGGTAGTTACCAATATCCTACAAGGAGAGAATTGGATCAATGGTGGGTCTCCAGATATCAGTCATTGATCTAGGGGTGAAAATTTCTAGTCCTGGACCATCTATCAATGTAATTTGGTGGCAGTGAAGGGAAGCCACATTTGAGGGGAAAGAGAATAATTTGTCTGGTGGGGTTTTATGAAATAGCAGTTGTATGAAGGTGCTCATAGGTATGAAACGTCAGGAGTAGCTTTGGGTGAGATGGATTAATGAGCAGAGTCCAGGGGAGGTGGTCCAAGATGCATGATACATTCAGCTCATCACATGCTTTCATAATTTAGCACATGGATGTCACTATATGCTGTATGTACTTTGTCCTTAAATGCCACTTTATAAACATTACATAGTGAGGCCTCAATACCCACATGAGGTGAGCAGAAATCATCATCATCTCCATTTCACACATGGGGTAACAAACAGGAGTTAAATGACAGAGTCTGTGGTAGAGAGGAGATTAGAAACCAGGTCTTTTGCCTGCTACACCTTATGTCTTATTCATAGATCATAATGGTCCCCAGGCAAATCGTGTCTTAGCTACCCCAACTGTAAAATGTGGCAAATGGTGCTT
This sequence comes from Trachemys scripta elegans, assembly GCF_013100865.1. NCBI lineage: Eukaryota > Metazoa > Chordata > Testudines > Emydidae > Trachemys > Trachemys scripta. Next base: position 212,845,796 of record NC_048298.1, read on the forward strand.
ATCCATCCCTATAAAGTGTTCTGAGATCAAGAGATAGAAAACTGCTGCCGTAGGTGGGTACAAAGTACCATCTACAGCAGGAAATAGAGACACAGAAAGGGTAATTAATTTGCTTGGAAGGCGCTGTGTTCAAGTGGATTATACAGAGGCTTAGCAGAGAAAGGACACCTGGGTGTAAAGATTTTGGTTCCAAACCCAACTTTCTGTGACTTGGCCATGTCCTTTAACGTCAGAGATAAGCTACCTTTTTCTAAGGTGCAAACCCTCCTGGAGCTCCCCCAGTGTTGATGTAACTCTGTGCTACACCTTACTCGGGGCTGTATACAGTTTGCACAGTCCAGCTAGTCATAAGGGTGCAATAAAGCCTTAAATCTCCATGTAGCAGCAGAAGCGTTAATAATGAGTATTGACAAAAAATGAATGTGTTCAACATGCATCTCTACATGTCTAAACCCTCAGGCTAAAAAGAGTTCTATATGCGTAGCCAATTTTTGTTAATTTCTTACTGTATTATTCATCCAACTATGTAAACTTGGCAACAGAGATTTTCCTTAATAAGCACTGTTAATGTGCCAGCTTTCAGAGTTCAGCCATTTTTTACTTCTCGGCATACAAAATGCATGGCAATATTCATTTGATCTCTATAGAATTTAATAATAGCCCAAAGGAATTTTACTTAAAACTTTCCCCAAAAATCACCTTTAGGCAGGGATCAAACATAGAACAGACCCAAAGGTGAATGTTTTAGAAAACGATGACGTGAAATACACCAGGGAGTTAGTAAGTGAGTTATTTTAGCTGTTTTGCAGCCACAACTACAGCATCCAGTACCAAGCAAATGGTATAACTCTGCCAGTGTCTTTATTTAATTTTAAATGTTTTGCATTGGAATGCAGGATCAAGATGTGCACTAAAGTGAGTATGGATGACTTCTTGACGGCACATCATGAAATGGGGCATATAGAGTATGATATGGCATATTCCAACCTCTCTTATCTGCTCAGAAGTGGAGCTAACGAAGGATTTCATGAAGCAGTAGGAGAAATCATGTCACTGTCGGCAGCTACTCCAAAGCATTTGAAATCGCTTGACCTTCTAGAATCTACTTTTCAGGAAGACAACGGTAACTAATAAAAACGTATTCATGCCATATTTTGTAGCAGAGTATGAGTAAGTCTGTAAGATGCGTGAGTTACTTAGATGCTTTTGAGAATTCCATCTCAGTTACATATCACAGTATGTTCATTTCCAAAATGACTTCATGAACCAGGAAGTGCTTATTTATAATGTGCTACTCATTTGATGCTACTGCAAAAATTTAGAATTGGTAGTTCTTCACTACCTTCGAATTGAATAATTATTGAGGAAATCTTCAGAGCACAGTAAGGTTAGTGGTGGTCCTTGTACTTTGTTTACATAAAGCTATGCAAATCTATATCAAAATGTAAAGGGCTGCTTTGTCCAACTTTTTCTTCACAGTTGGATTTGTCTGGCTTGTCCAGTTGAATATTACATGATGAAGATGAGCCTCAATCAAATCCCTCAATCCAAAATCCTCCAAAATTTAGATTAGGATTTGGATCCGAATTCTAAATCAACTCTCAACTAAATAAATACAACAAAATAATGTTGCAACAAAAGCCACAGGGATTATGAATGTTTAGAAAGTAGAACTGGAGCAAAAAGAAAAAAAAATGTACAAATTTGCATAACAATATCTTCCTGGGTTTCTTTGGGTTTTTTGTGTTTCACTAAAATTTTCTAAGCAGATGTACTCATTAGCTATGTATGGTGAAGGAAGGAACATTAGTAGCCTGGTCATGTATTCATCATCACCTTAACAGTTACATTGTGCTCTTTTTTCAGAAACGGATATCAACTTCCTACTCAAACAAGCCCTCACTATTGTTGGAACAATGCCTTTTACTTACATGCTAGAGAAGTGGCGATGGATGGTATTTAGAGGTGACATTCCAAAAGATGAGTGGATGAAGAAGTGGTGGGAGATGAAGTAAGTGTGGGGAAACAGGAAGAAGAACTTTTGGGAAAGGGGGTTTAAGGGATGGTTCAGTTTTCATTTTCAGGAGTACTAGAGACATCAGGGAAGTGGAGGGGAATGCCAAATTCTTTAGCAAAAGTCTAAAGATCTGTCTCAGTGGCACTGCAATACTATCCACTGGTAGATGATGTTATTGGTCTTCATACACCTGTATGGACTAAATGTCTGCAGTTTCAGAGATCTAGGTATGCTGAAATAGGTCTGTCTCCATGGTACAGTTTGGGAAATCAGCTCTTCAGGAGGAAAAAAAAGGAGCTATATTTCATCTCCATTCCAAAGGCACAGCAGGCAAGAGATCTGTTTTCTAATCCCATCTCTGTCACAGACCTTTTAACTTCTCAGTGTTTCACAGTTACCCCATGTGTAAAACGGAGATAATAATAGTATTCACTTACCTCAGAGGATGTTGCTCAATATCACTAATGCACTTTCTGGGACCTGATCCCAAGCACATTCAGTGTAATGGATGTCTCTCACAAGGTTCACAACTCACCTCTGTGGCACCTCCTTTTGGGGATTAGCTCATGACCAGTCTGATGCTCTCTCCTTTGGTTTCTCACCCCAGGGTATCACTCATACTCTCTCTCTCTGGAGTCAGGTTACTCCCTTTTCACCACTCCGGGTGCTCCCTCTTCATAGCTTGGCCCTTTGGCCAGGTCACTATAGTCCTCCTCTTCTGGGGTATCAAAGTCCCATTGGATGGCTGTCCTAGGCAGTCTCCCCCAGGTTCCTCCTTTCCTTCTCTAAGCCCAGAAAGTGACTATCTGCTTTCTCTACTGCAGCCCACCTCTTACTCTCTATTTTTTATCTTCTTTACTCTATACTTTATAGCAGCTTAGCCTGCCCCTTACCCAGCTTGGCTTCAGCAATTAGACCTTATCAGCCCTGACTCGCTCCCAGGTGCAGCCTGTCACAGGGTTAATTGGCCCTTTCTCTCTACTCAGGCCTTGTGTGGGGCAGACACCCTATCACATACCCCCCAGGGTTACCGGCTGGAGTGGGAGGGTATGGATGTCTCTCCCCTTGGAGTTGTTGGAGCTAGTTATCTTGCTTCTGTTCCAGGTTGCCAACCATAAGGAGCAGTCTACGCTTCTCCTCCAGGGTGTCCTGAAACTTTTCCCGCTGGAATTCTAAGTCTTGCAAAGCCACTTGCAAGGCTTACTCTGCAGCTGCCAGCCTCTCTTGTAGCTTTTTCCCTGGGTCCTTTCTCCCCGGGTCTGAGTTCCCACTGCATTCTGGTTACTCTCCTTTTTTGTCCTTATATCCTTTAACTTTGACTTTGGCAGACTCTTTCTTCCCTCCAATTTCTTCTCACCCTCTATACTCACAGCCACCCTCTAGGCCCTCTCTACAACCTTTGTGCACTTTCTATGGGCCTCTGACTCATCCTTCCATTCCTTTCTTGATACTTTGCTCTTTTTCTGCTAGTTTCTTTTTTTGTGAAGACAGTGCCTCTGCATGTGTCCCCATTTCTCACAGACAAAACAGGTCCCTCCTTTTCCTACTTCTTCCGGGCTTTCCTGCATCCCTCCCTTCCAGGCAAGACTTCTTGTCCTGATACACACAGGGGCATTCCCTTTTCATCTGTCCCCTCTGCCCACAGGTATAATACACACTCTTGACCAGGCCTCCGGCCTCACAACATTTTTTCTGTTCCCAGCCTCTTCAGCCCTAGCTCACTTCTTTCCATAGGATCTTAAATAAAGATTTTCGCTTTTCTGCCAGCTTCATTAAATACCCCTGCAGATATAACTGGGCCTTCCACTGTCTCTGCTGGTTCTGCAGGACTGGCAGAAGTAGTGCCTGGAGCCCCATGGATTGTTTTTCATCCCCTTTAAATGGGAGCAAAAACTCTGAGTCCATTTCAGGAGGGTATACAGGCCTTCTCCGAAAAAGGCCTCCACATGCAGCAGCTCCATTGTCCCTTTACTTCTTCTGTGACTGCTGTGGCCCCTCACTTTCCCCTTGTATCAGTGGTGACTGTTATGCACAGTCCCCTCATCTCAGAGGTAACCAACAAGCATAGTTTCTCACTCCACTTGTCTTAGGGATGACTATCGTGCCCACGTTCGTCACCAAATTTGTCACAGGGTTTGCTATTCGTTGCTGAGGTGCCTCCTTGTGGCCCATTGGGGATTAGTTCATGACCACTCTGACACCACCTACTTCCGTTTTGCACCCAATGGTGTCTCGCTCTCTCTCTCATCAGATTACTCCCTCTTTATCACTCAGGGTATTCCTTTTTCATGGCTTGGCCCTGTGGTCAGGTCACTATAATCCTCCTTTTCTGGGAGATCAAAATCCCATTGGATGACTATCCTAGGCAGTCTTCTGCTCCACTGCCCACTCTGTGCCACTTCCCCAGTGGCTGGTAGGGGAACCCAGGCCTGCCCATTATGCCGGGTTCCAGCCCAGGGACCCTACAACCAGCGGCCAAATTCTCCACTGTCCAAAACCTTGCTGCTGTTTCCCTGGGATGCTTCCTACTTCATCCCTATCAGGCTCCTTTTCAACCCTCCTCTGGATATGCCCTTCCCTCAGGGCCTGGATCCCAGGGCTTCAATTCATCCCCAGTTTCCTCCTTTTCCCCTCTAAGCCCAAAAGGTGACTATCAGCCTTCCCTACTGGAGCCCCCCCCCCCCCCCCGTCTTACTTTCTTCTTCCTGGTTTTATAGCAGTTTAGCCTGGGCTTCATCATCAAGTAGAGCTTTTCAACCCTGACTCTCCCCCAGGTGCATCCTGTCACAAGGTTAATTGGCCCTTCTCTCTATTCAGGCCTTGCATGGGGTAGACACCTCATCATGGTGTCTTTGGTTCAATGGGCTAGGACTGCTGTGAAGCTAATTGATTGTGGAATATTTTACAACAATGATTTTACCTTTCCTACCCCATCCTAACATAAATCCTTTGGTTTTTAATCTTTTATGTCAAAGGCCCATATCCTGCTATTCATTTTGAAGCAGTGCCACCATTGACATCACTGTGAGTTCTGTAGTATTGAACTCAAAGGTAAAAAAAAGTTAGCCGTGTTATAAACTCTTTCACAGTCCAACATTAAAACATAGATACTTAGGTTTGGAGTTTTTTTCTACTGAAGCCTTGGTTTTACTCAGTTCCTTAGCAAACACCCAAAAGTATTCATTCTAAAGTTGAAACACATGGAAGAAGAATAAATTAAAACAAGTACTTATACTGAAAATGACATTGAGTGATATGCAAATTTAACTTAAACCTTTAAAGTTTCTCTCCATTTGGAGGCAAAATATCAGAGTCTTCTATTTGCAGAACAAATTTTCTTTGATGAAAAGGAAAGGGTTAATTTCACTTTCAGTCATGTTGGGTAAAATGCCTCCTGTTTCTAACCAACACGCAGACACAAGGTAGAGGAGAGATGGGACAGAGAAGGTGAGGGAAATATGGCTTTTGTTGATGTCTTTGGAACACTGGAAGGCTGGTGAGTCACGAATGGATGCATTGGCTGGCAGGCCGATCAGGGTACCTGTTGCTTGGACCGTGGTTCACATTCTGGTCAGGGACATAATCTGGTTGGGTCTTTTCTCCTTAAACAGGACAGGATCATGGTCATCTCGTCCCAGTGTACTGATGCAATGCAGTTGATTTCAGGATTTGATGAAAAAATGAAGACTAAGAGTTAGGATAAGAGGAAGGGGGAAAGCAACACAAGAGGAATGGAACAGAACAGGATCTTATGTGCCTTTGCAATGCTGGCAATTAAGTATTCCCACTGATGGGCTGAGGCCTGAATGTCATGATATGATTTCCAGGACTCACAAGTGAAAAACAAAGTTATTTGAACATTACCAAGGCCTAGTGGCCTTCCTCTCAGGAAGGAAGTCTGGTCAGCTCCTTCTATCATGGGGTCAGAGAAGATGAGAGCAGACGAGACCAACTGGGATACAAGGTGGAAAAGGAGATGAATTTTTTTTTCAAAGTCTTTTTTTAAGAAACCCCCCAAAGAGAAAAGTGAGCAGCATAGTTCATCCCCTTGTATTTTGTCCGCCAATTAGGCCAAATATCCGCCACACTAATTTTAGCTTATTAATTTCAGACTACACCTCTTCTGTTTTTACAAAGCATCATTTCAATAGTCCTTGAGTGATATCAGTCGCCTCTTTTTGTTTGGACTAGTCTAGTTGCTCTGCCTGGTCTGCTTGCATTTATTCAGAACATTTATCATAAAAAAACCTGTTTACCATGGTTAATTTTCAAACTGGAAAAAAGTTATAGATTATTGTGACATTTTCACTCACTTCTTACATTTGAATTTCCAGTCAGGGTTAAATGTTTAGGTCCAATAATCCCATGCACAGTAGTTCCATGCACAGATCAATAGCAGTTTAGGAGCCTAGTTTATTTAGCTTTGTTATGTCTGTATTTGGAAGGTAAGGGAGATGCCAACAGTGATGACTGCTACAAACAGCAGCTGTTATGTGGAAAGGTCAGTATATTTTTTTCTCAAGAACTAGTAATGGAAATGCCTCTAATTTTTTCTTCCCCTATCCACAGGCGAGCAATAGTGGGTGTGGTTGAACCACTGCCTCATGATGAAACGTACTGTGACCCTGCTGCTCTGTTCCATGTGGCCAATGATTACTCTTTCATAAGGTATCCTTATCACCATCATTTAACTCCTAGATGACAAGCAACTATGTGCTAAATACTTCATTTAGAGTGTTACGGCCAAATTCTTCTTTTGGTTAGGCCTGGCCTAAGGCCTCCTGAAGTCAATGGGAATCTTTCCACTTACTTCAATGGGCTTTGGATCAGACCTGCAGACTAGTTACATTTGTAGGGCCGGATTCTCACACGATGCAATGTGACTGGAGATGCCCAGTAGCAATTCCTTGCTGTGCAGAGGAGCTTTCTGCACAGCATTGTAATGTTGGTGGAGATGGCTCTGTTGTTTCCGGTGCCAGCTGCCTCTCCGACCCTCACCATAAGGGGAAGGAGGGAGCACCTTGGAAGTCCTTCACTGGAGTCAGGTTCCTAAAGAACCAGTGGAACAGGCCCCTGAAGGATCAGTAGCTAGTGCCAGTGACATACATTGGGGATGTCCCTGACTCAGAGAGCTGCAGCTGGCTCCCTGGGGCTCCTCCATCCAGTCGATCTCAGCTCGAGTGGAGAATCAGAGTCTCTGTAACCCCACTTACTCCAGCTAGGGCCCATTGTAACGGAGAGCACATCTCGGCTCTTATGCTGTGTTTGATTTTGGCATTTGAACATTATCAGGCGGTTAGGCCCAGCCTGTCATTAGTGTTTTGTCTTTCTCTCCAAAGTGCCCAGTGTCACTAGCAGGAGCGGTAATCTAAATTGCGGCCCATTCCAAAGGGCAAGGCTATTTGCTGCTCCAGTGTGAGATGGGTAACACAAAGTATGGCTTTTGTTCTTTTTTTCTTTTCTTTTAGATATTACACAAGGACCATTTATCAGTTCCAGTTTCAGGAGGCACTTTGCAAGGCTGCTAACCATACAGGTCCTCTTTACACATGTGACATTACTAATTCCACGGCAGCTGGTCACAAACTGCGGTAACAAAGCACACAATTTGTTATATAAAAGGAGACTGAATATGACTGGGCCAAATTCATCCTGGCTGTAAAGCCACTTAAGTTATTGAAGCCAATGGGGTTACACCAGGGATAAACTTGGCTCTACATTAAAGTCTGTTTCCTCACCTAATTCCACTGGAGTTATGCAGATTTATACCAGCTGAGGATCTGACCCATAGGGATTTAGTCTCCTATCAATGAGAAGGGAATTTATTTGCATTAATATGAGTGCGTACATATAATCTGTGCACAGATGGAACCTAACAATAATTTTTGATCCTTCCATACCCAGGGACATGCTTGTCTTAGGGAGATCACAGCCCTGGACCCAGGCACTAGAAAGTATAACAGGAGAAAAAAAGATGAATGCAACACCCTTGCTCCACTACTTTGAACCCTTACATCAGTGGCTGATAAAGAACAATAGTGGCAGATCTGTTGGTTGGAACACATTCTGGACTCCATGTATGTAATGGTTTTATATGCAATTCAGAATGCTTGATAATACAACTTCTCCTTAACCCATGCCCCCTTTCTCTTTCCGCAGTTGTTGAATCTGGCAGTTGGGAGAGGCAACAGGCAAATTCTATGGCCCTGGGACCCAGCAGTAAGAGTTGTTCATGCAAAAGTGCATTGACTTCATCACTCCCAAAGCTGGAGAGTCAGCATACTCAGGGACCATGGTGGCCATCAACCACCTGTCACAGCTTCACCTGATTCCTAGAAACTGAACATTTGACCCTGATAATGAATTATTGACAAAGGGCACTTCAAAAAGCTTTTTTACACTGGCAGTGCTAAAAACTCAGGACGGATAAACAGAATGAAGGGAGAATAGTGGTTTGGGTTTGTAGGTACTGATCAGTTTCAGCTCTTCAGTTATAACCATTGCTTGAGACTACTGAGCATGCTTCACATCTGCCGAACTCATCTAGACTTTCAGTCATCAGAGCTGGAACAGCGATCAGGCTCCGGGTGGGCAAGCCAGTTTGGAATGTTAAATGTCATCTCTCCCTGGCTCTCCATTGCTGGCCATATCCAAAAGGGTGCCCCAAAAGTGGGAGGAGGAGTAAAATGCTTTATTCAGCCCAGCATCACTACATCAAATGCTGAAGCACACGTGAGACACACACCTGTAGCCACAGTCAGGATGGGAGAATGCAGCATATCCTAGTGACTGAGAACAGTGTTGTGTCTGATACCCTTATTAGCCCGAGGAGGGTAAAAACTATCAGTAAAACAAAATCACCTCATCATCCCACTTGCTATGCAGTAGCTTTATGGAAAAGACTTTGCAGTTCTGATGCAATGCTTCTTTTCTTTTTAAATCAGATTCTAGCAATGCAATCAAAGTGAGGATCAGTCTGAAATCAGCACTTGGGAACAATGCAGTGAGTAAATCCAGATCAGTGTATTCATTCTGTTACTATGTCATGTTTTGTTTAACAAATCATAGATCAACATCGAAATATCTAGCTGAATTCTATACAGGAGATATTGGATGCTCTCTGTTACAAACAATATGATTGCTCTTTCTAGCAATTTGATTGCATATTTGATGTCATTTTTCCAGGCCCTGATAAACCTTGCAAACCTCCTCACACCCTCCTCCCTGTCTATGCTCCAGCTCAGATGCCCAAATGTCCTTACTGTTATGTTTTTGGAGTGCAGTAGCTAGTAGACAAAAAATGGTACTTCCCTCAACATCGTACTGGAGGATTGGCTCATTGCTAACTCAGCCAATCTGCCAAGGTTGGGCATTTGGCTGCGGATTTGCTCCTTATTCTATTTTCCTTCTTCGTGTTACTCTCAGTGGAATAGTGCACAGACCCTTCCTTCCTGTGAAAGGTTGTCATTGCCGTCAAACATGAGCATTTTTCCAAGTAAAATTGGGTCATCAGGCAGGTGCTTATTGCTTAGGTAGCCAAACACTCAAATTTGAAATTCAGATGAAATTCAGGAACCTATTGGTTAGGAAGGTTACACAAATGTGTTCTTATTTCTCACACAAACTCGCACGCTTTCAGTTCTGTCACTCTCTTACATGCAAGCCCTAATAAACTTTTTTTGCTTCCTGTCCCCCTGAGTTGAGTTAGATGTCATTCAGTGGTGACAGAAACACTACTAAAAGGCTCCATATTACAACACATTTATTAGCCATTATAGTTAATGGTTAACTTAATACCATTTTATGCCTGGTTTTTGTCATCATGCTCTTGGATTGTGCAACTGAGTGGCTGTAAAACAATTTCATTTACAGTACTTAATTTGAATGACTGTAAGATATGGTCCCAAGCTGCAAAACAAGCACATAAACATTGTCCACTAAATACATTTCTGCCCTGACATTCCTTCTACACAAGTAAATGATTCTGAAACCTTGTAGTTCAGCAAGGGATCTTGGTAACACGTGTTAACTAGTGTGTAGGCATGTTGGGAAGATTCCTACATAGGACTTGCCGCAGCTCATAATGGGACATATTCAGCTGCTTTGTACTGCCCAGACATTGCAAAGCAGCCCAAATTCCAGTTTAACTGGTTGGCTATGCTGGGTTAGGGTGACCAGATGTCCTGATTTTATAGCGACAGTCCCGATATTTGGGGATTTTTCTTATATATGTGCCTATTACCCCCCACCCTCTGTCCCGATTTTTCATACTTGCTGTCTGGTCACCCTATGCTGGGTTTACCACTTTTTTGCATCACAAAATAGCTAGAGAGTGTGCAAGTGAATCTGGCCTAATAAGGGCTGATTTGCAGCAGTCAAGAACATTAGTCTAATATGGAGATATATGTATCTTATAGAGCTGGAAAGGACCTTGAAAAGGTCATTGAGTCCAGTCCCCCTGCCTTCACAGCAGGACCAAGTACTGTCCCTGACAGATTTTTGCCCCAGATCCCTAAGTGGCCCCCTCAAGGATTGAGCTCACAACTGTGGGTTTAGCAGGCCAATGCGCAAACCACTGAGCTATCCCTCCTCCTGTTGTATCTTACAGGTGCTTAGAAGTGGGGCTAAGTACACAGCAAACTGCCTGTATTAGACCATCTCATGGTCACAGCTGTCAGAGAAGGCATCCTGTATCAAGTCAGGGACTGACTGTGCAATGGAGACAGTGTAATGTGAGCCTGGGAGTGACTATGGGCCTAATCCTGTGCCCATCAAAGTCAGTGACATCCCTGCTTTATGTCACTGAGCACAGCTTCAGGTCCCATGCTAATGCCTGGGTTAAGCCTCTAGCCATCTCCCTTGTGTACTACATGGTCCAATCCCGCAGCGGGCGTAATTTAGTGTAGCTCTGTTGAAGTCGGCGGAGCTACACTGACTTACCCTAGCCGAGGGTCTGGCTCAATAGTTCTAGAAGGCTGAACAGCCTTAGCCAGCTGTTGTACAGTGTAAAAGCTCTGCTTCTTCTCTCCTGACAAGCCTGACTTCTGAATCCTTTCTAAATATGACAGCAGCTATATTGTATTACACCTGACACACTGGTGCTGGTAAAAGTCCAGGAAAGATTGAGGCATTGCCTTCCAGTTATGGAAATGCTACAAAGTTAATTGAGGCACAGTGGATTTTGTGAAAAAAGTAAATTGAGAACGTCATTGTCTGTTTACTACAGCTTATGTTAAAGAAGCAGCGTGTTTGGAACAGCACATATAACTTAAATCTATTGCACTAAGCATCTGTTTAGAATGTACTGACGTCTCAGGTGACATTGATCAGGTAGAGACACTTGTAGCTTTGCTCTGGCTGTGACTTTACTTTACTAGAGTGTCTGAGAGAGAAAAAAATACATTTAAAAGACTGCCAAGACCAGTCCTTTTGAACTCAATTAATGTCTGCCAACTGTAGACAAAATATTTCATAAACCATTTAATATGAGGATCTGGCTCTTCTTTTTTAAAAATCGACTCCTTTTTAAATGTTAACCAGAACCACTCTGTCAGCATCTTCTGTGTGATCACACCATAAAAAGCTGAAACACAAACTGCTAGGTCAGCAGCTTGTAGACAACTAAGTGTATTTTAAAATGGAAATTTCTTCTAAAGTTAGAGGCCAAACTTACATTTTCTCTTAAATAGCACATGAGATCTTTGGTTGAATACTTTTCTGAATGAAAACATCATAAAATAGAGTTTATAAAAACAAGATAGATAATTGAAAAGCTAAAGGAACTGCTAAATAGAACTGGTCAGGAAACAGATTTTTCCATACTGTGAAAATTTTTAAGATTTCCTAAACATTCATCCTGAAAACCAAAATTTTGATTTATTTTGCAAAATAAAATTTGAAAAATAATTTATNAAAAGCTAAAGGAACTGCTAAATAGAACTGGTCACGAAACAGATTTTTCCATACTGTGAAAATTTTTAAGATTTCCTAAACATTCATCCTGAAAACCAAAATTTTGAATTTTTTTGCAAAATAAAATTTGAAAAATAATTTGTTTTCAGTCAATCAAAATGTTTTGTTTGGATCAATCTGAAATGTGGTGGTTTTGATTCTGGCCTTTTTTTTAAATTTTTATATAAATAAAGTAAATTTCAAAACAAAAAGTCATTTTGAATTACAAATTAAACCTTTTTGTTCTGAAAATGTCAAAACAGGGCATTTTTTCCATTTTCAATTTTTTTTAAATTTCTAAATGAAATGCTGAAATTTATACAATATCATGCAAATAAATCAGTTTAGTTGAAACAGCATTTTGCAATGGAAAACTATTTCAACAAAAATTTTCCAACCAGCTCCACTGCCAAATATGAAAAGCAGTGGTTGTGGAATCAAACTCTGTTAATACACGGGGTTCTTTTAGGGGGTGGAAAATAGATATTGTAGAGTGTAAAGGGGCAAAGGATGAAAGGAAAATAAGAAAAAAGCAAACAGAATGGCATGATGGATTGTGGTGGTAGCTACAGGAGAAAACAATGCTAACTCCTATGAATGCTTAAGTAAAGGCACTGATGTGTGTAGTATCAGCTAAATAATGAATGTACAATTTGCCAGTTCAGCGATAACCCATACAGCTGTATTTTTCATTAATGCTAAGGGCCAGATCCTGGGGTACTATCTTTGCATGCTCAGCACACCTCAGAAGAAGGTGTTTGTGGGCAATAGTGGCTTGAAGCCACCTTTATTGTCCCGTAAGGCCTGATCTGTAACTCACTGAAGTCAATGCAAAGACTTCATTGGCTTCAACGGACTTTGGATCAGAACATTGTCCCTCTGACTGCTGAGCACTGAGCCTTTCCCTGGAAGTAATGTAGATTCAAGTCAATGGAGCTGTGCTACACTATACTTGCAGAGGAACTGGTCTACTGACTGTGTCTGAGTTTAGAAACAGCATTTCCTTCTGTTCTAGCTGAATCCACCATTCACTTCCATGGAGCTAGGCTGACATATACCAGCCCAATGTGTCCTCTTTTTATGAAATTCACTGCAGCAGGAAATCAGAGAGTTAAAAAATGTAGCTGTATTTTTTAAATTGCTATTATATAAGGGGTATCTAGAGTTTTATACCATGCCCATGAGCCTCATATCAGGGCTGGATAATATTATCAATAATAACATTTATGGGCATGCATGCTAAGATATAAGTGTAATCAAAGCTCTGGCTTCAAGTTATAAACTGATTGCTACAGAGGTCAAAAATGAACTTTCCTTCCACGTACACCATTGCACAATTGCGTAGGATACATTCTCAGTTATTGCTGGGTTTTTCCACCTGCACAGGCAGGGGCACCTGCCAGAGATGAGCTATTTAATTTGATGCACCACTCTCCGTTTCTGTGTTCCATTGGGGTTAATATCTGATTTATCATGTAGTTTGCTATGAAATACCACATATGCTCTGCTGTTTTTGAATCACTTGTCTGGTTTGGGGCACAAAAATCAATACATACCTTATACAGAAACATTGCTACAAAGAATTCTTAACAAGAAAAATACAAAGACAAAAACAACTGGGTCTCCTACTAAATGACCTGTTTATGTATAAAATTATATAATAGAAACCAGTGTCTAAATCATAATGTCCTTTCCCAGACAAAACCCCCAATAACTCCCGTGGAAATACTCCTGGGCTAGGATTTGGCCTCTCGTTATTTTAAGCAAAAAAAATCTTTTCAGCTATTCTGAACCCTTGTGTTGAAATGGGATAGATATTCCTGGTGCTATTTGTGGGATTCAGTCAGGACACAAAATAGCCTTAGATGATAAATAACCTAAAATGACAGAACTTCAGATAGATGACAACACATGAAACGATGGTCAGGTTCAGAGGAACAGCATCAGCTGTGGACTAGATATGGGACTGGAATCCAGAAACCCCTGCATTCTAGGCTTGGCTCAGAAATTGACTCACTCACAATATGTGTATACGGAGATGAAAATCCCGTGGCACCAACTCTCAGAGCCTGGGTCAGCTGACTCACACTTGCAGGGCTCAGGCTGCGGGGCTAAAAGTTGCAGTGTAAACATTCAGGCTTGGGCTGGAGTCTCGGCTCTGATACATTCCCTGTCACAGGGTCTCAGGGCCCTGGCTCCAACCCAAGTCTGAACATCTTCATTGCAGTTTTATAGCCCCACAGTTTGAGCCCCGTGAGCGCGAGTCAGCTGACCTGGCCCAGCTGCGGCCATGCCACAGGCCTTTTGTTGCAGTGTAGATGTACCCTCAGTGAGCTTCTTCACGACACTCCATTTATGTATGTATCATTTTCCCCATTTGTAAAATGGGGAATCAATCACTTATCTATCTTGAAGGGAGTTATGAAGATTAATCAGATATTTGTAAGTCACTTGGGGTATGTAAATTACCTTTGTAAGTAAGTAAGTGGTGAGCCAAGACTTCCATTGTTCTGTTCGTTTTGTTACCTCATTCTCCCGCAATGTTTGTCCACCTGTCATGTGCTGCCTGGTAAAATGTCTGTGAGTTCTATGGGGTAGGGAATGTCTTCTTTGTTACCTTCTGTACAGCTCCTAGCTCAATGGAGCCCTGAGCCATGACTGGAGCTTGATTCAAGTCAACACATTTTGAAATGAAAAGTTGTTTTGAAATATTAAAATGAAAGAATTTTTTTTTGGCAGGGGTGTGTATGCTTTCCAACCAAAACAATTCGGCAGGTTCAGCACAAAGTTACAAAATGTTTTGGTCAACCTGAATCTGCATTTTCTGGCAAAAAAAAAAATTGCCTAGCTCTAATTATAATTACTACTACTGAAGCAGTATTTTAAAAGTAATTGCTTAATGCACGGTAATTTTCAGCATAATTATAATCTCTATTGAAGGTCTGTTTTTTATATTGTAGTACACATGGGATGAAACTGAATTATATTTGTTCCAGTCCTCGATTGCCTATGCCATGAGAAAGTATTTCTCAGAGGTCAAGAACCAGACTGTCTCATTCCAGTAAGTTATTTTGTTTGACTATGCTTGCTGTGAGCATACAGTACTGCTTTTGGTTCAGCAGGGATATGTACTGGTGGACTTAATTGTGATTTCTGCGTAAAGTAGCTGGAGGAGGTCTGGTGGTTTCATACTAAAGGACATGAGGGCATTGGCTGGTCATAATAGGGGAGCCACTTGCTTTGCCGCATGCTGTTTAATCTTCAGAACTTTCGATAGAAAGAAAAACATCACCTGTGCAATAGTTAGATGATCTTTTATTTTTGGATGAGGTAGGAGACTGTAGTTTACCACTTACCAATGGTGAGATTTGATCATGAGAACTGCTGCCCAAATGCTAACACGGGAATATGGCTATGATAGCCAAAGAACAGAACAATAGAGATACCTTTCCTAGAGGAGAAACATTCCATTAAAAATAAAAAAGGAAATTATATAAAATTCTAGGCAATAATACTCGTATCATATACATGATGCTGAATAGGGAAGGGATTTTGGACCCACAAAACATGGGTTAATTGATCTGAATGAGTTGAAAAGTCACCCACAATAAATAAATGCTACCCTAATCTAATTGCATTTTAAAATAAACAGTCCTTTATTAACTTAGGCTATGAACAGAAATAGATATTTGTAGAAACAAAGCATTATTCTTGCTAAGTCTCTTTGAATGATTTTTAGATAGCCTCAGAAAATCATCCAAAGAGACCTATCTGCCTAATATTTTTGATCACATTTATAGCACATCAACCACCATTATGTCTAAGCTAAATTCTCAGCAGGGCCTAGGTGCAACCAAATGCTAGTTTTTATTCTCTAGTTCAAAGTGCAAGAAGCTGAGCTGAATTTTGCCCCAAACAGGTGAGGGCAACCCCTCTGTTCTGTGCTTGACCAGGTGCTTTAAGGCAGGGGATCTCAACCTTTTTCTTTCTGAGGCCCCCCCTAACATGCTATAAAAACTCAACAGCTCACCTGTGCCCCAACAGGTAGTTTTTCTGCATATAAAAGCCAGGGCCGACATTAGGGGATAGCAAACAGGGCAATTGCCCAGGGCCACAAACCACAGGGTGTCCTGCGAAGCTAAGCTGCTCAGGCTTCACCTTCAGGCTTGGGTAGTGGGGCTGGACTTTGGCTTTTTGCCCTGAGCCCCAGTGAGTCTAATGCCGGCCCTGTTTGGTGGCCACCCAGGGGGCCTCGGACCCCTGGTCGAGAACTGCTGCTTTAAGGGATTATGCCAGTGGGTGCCTCAATCCTGGGGCAACTCATCTGTATCTAGAATTACTTAGTAAAACTGAAAGCTCAAGTGTTGACAAAAATACCTCTTTCAAGCAATGGACCCTTAAGTTGTGCTGCTAGGTGTGGTTTGTAGGTATAGTGGATGCAAGATTTTCATTCATGTGATTTTTATTTGGGGGTATCTCTTTAATCATGAAACAATTTTTTTTATATTTCCCATCAGGAGCACAGATATCCACATAGGGGCTGTAACACAAAGAATCTCCTTCTATTTTACTGTCAGTATGCCTGGTAATGTCTCTGACATCGTTCCCAAAACTGAGGTGGAACCAGCCATCAGGTGAAATTTTGCTCTTAGAGGAAATAACATGAAAGAGAGTTGGAGCCATATAAATACTCAAATGACTGAGGGAGGTGTTATAAGAAAGTGTGACCCAAAACTAAAATAAGGAAAAATTAGGATGAGAGAAATTGTCATATCAAAAAAGATAAATAGCCTGTCTAATCTGATGTTGTTTTCAAACCTGCCAATATAAGGCGACACAGAAAAGTCGTAAATAGAACAGGAGTACTTGTGGCACCTTAGAGACTAACAAATTTATTAGAGCATAAGCTTTCGTGGGCTACAGCCCACTTCTTCGGATGCGTGAAACTCCTAGAATACATCGAGTTGTATTGTACTGTGCCATGGAGAAGGTACATTTCTCCAATCCCAGCTGGTGACTAGCTTATGCTCTGAACTTGAAGATAGATGGCCCATGTAATTTTAACCTAACTAGTGTAAATTCAGGTGCTATTTTTTAGCAGGACCTTCAGGATGATATGTTAGAAAGAAAGCCAGGTATGGGAGACTGTACAGAAGAGATCAAGGATGGAGAAGTAGATTTGTGATACTATCACAGAGGCAATAAATTAAGCTGTGTGAACAATAAGGTGGTGGATGATATATATAGAGAAAAGAAGAGTGGACAAAGGACAAATCCCTGAGGGACTGGCTGGGGAGAATTAAAAAACAAAGGAGGTGCTGATGAGCGGTTAGAGAGATTGGAAAACTAGGAGATAATATGGCCAAAGAAGTTATAGTTTCTTGCAAACTTTGTCAAAAGCAACAGAAAGATCAAGGAAGATCAAGATGCAGAAAAGTACCTTAGACATGGCCAGGAAAAGGCCCCTGGAGCTTTGGTGAGAGCATTTTTGGTGGAGTGAAGAAGGCAAAATGCAGACTGCAGGGGATCCAAGAGGGAAACAGAGAAGGGGAAGTCAAGGCTGTGGTTGTATGCTGGGCATCCAAGGAACTTAGAGGTAAAGGGAAGGGGAGAGAGAAGATGCAAGTAGACAGTGAGGTCAAAGGGTTTCTTGTCTTGTTTTGGTTTGGCTATTAGGATTTGGGATACTATTGTGTACAGTAACAAATCTGAATATGTCAGTTCTGGTTACTACAGAAATTCAGGCTTTCAGTTACTGTCTTTGTAGCAGAGAAAATCTGGCATGTCTTGTTGCTGTATGCCTGCGGTATCATGCCAGAAAGAAAAATAGTTTATCACTCCAGTACTGAAGTAGCATCTTTAAGCAAAGAGTTCAATGGAAGTTTAGAATACCTAGAGGATTATAAGGAATCCAAAAATATTTGATTTGTTTGTGTTTAATTTATTCATCTATTTGATTGTGCTCTTGATGGCAGAATGTCTCGGGGACGAATCAATGAGGCTTTCAAACTGGATGACAACACTCTGGAGTTTGAGGGTATTCTTCCAACACTGGCACCACCTTATGAACCACCTGTCCCTGTCTGGCTAATACTGTTTGGGTTGGTCCTGGGCGTAGTTGTGATTGGAGCCATTGTCTTGATCATCACTGGGCAGAGAGACCGAAGAAAGTAAGTACTATTTTAAATAATATATGCCAGCAGTGGGAGGCCTGGCAACTCAACATTATTGAAGCTGGTCCTGAAGATGGGTTTTCAGCAAGCCTAAATTGTTTATTTGGGTTCCAAGCCACCCTAATGCACTGGAGGAGCTGACCTATAATGTGCTTTGCATGTCTTTTTTTCATAAGAATTATTTGAACCATAGTTTTGATCTGAAACCAATACAACAAAGATTGGTTCATTGTTTTACAACTTATTTGTATCAATGGTACTTCTACCATATGATGTACCTCCTCGTGTTCCCATGAAAGTCAATAGGCCCAGTGTAATTCGTTTTCGCAAAACGAGTCACATGAAATACAGTATTTTTTTTACAATAGTCTCTCGTTAGAATCCAAAAGTACCTGATCAAAGAAGAGGCTCAGCTTCCTATATATTAACAGATTCTTTTTGCTCACAGGAGAAGGAAAGCAGGCACAAGTGAATTAGTACAAACCAACCCCGTCAACCCTGAACCTGAGGATGGAGAAGTCAATCCGGCTTTCATACAACATGAAGATCACCAAACATCATTTTAGAAAATAATGCAAATTCTCTATTTAAGTTTTTGTTTTCATTTTAGCTTTAACAACAATGCACTGGAAAGACCAAAATAATTCGGATGTCATTAAACATTATGGAGTCTGATATTTTCAAGCAGTTGTCCATGTACAGCCTAAGGCGAGTAAATGACTTGTTTGCCATCTCTGTGTTCAATCGGTGATGTACAAATACACAAGAGGTACATTGTGTGTAGCCCTTTCATGACATATATTTATCATATCACACTGCCACTCATGCTGCTATCTGTCAACCAACTATTTGCAATTTCTCTGTGTTTTCTCCATACTCTATTGCCAAAGGTTTTTAACTTAGCTGTTTCTAGACCATGAGCAGATATATAAGAAGAACTGAAAAAGAAAGTGCTTCCTCCAGATGACGATGAAGCTGTCCAACAAGAAGAAGGAAAATCAGAACTTATCAGGAGAGTGAGCTGAAAAAAGACCTATTAGTCAGTGGACACACACTGAGCAGCTGAGGAACCTCAGCTTTGGAGGACGCAGTTTGAAATTACATGAGTTTTTGCACCTTCAAAGTACGTGACTCCATACTAAACCCAAACCAGAAACTGAAAGAAGAGAAACTGGAACTTGAACTTTGTTAAAATGTTGTGGCATATGTAATTTGCCAAGTTGGTTGGCCTGGTAAGTATGGTGTTGAGGCCAAGCAGCGAATGTCCCCCCCAAAATAGCTTTTTGGGTTATGCTTCCAGCTGAAAAGGAAACCTATTGAATAACTGTGTTTTGGAATAAACTCCTCTAATATCAAATGACAGAACTTGAATTCTAATTTAAAATAGTTCAGCATTTGGTTCCATTATTGGACACCTCACCAGTGGTAGCAGTTAGGTCATCACAATCTTATAAGCAGCATTTATTTGCATGTATGGAAGTTGCTGTCCATAGCCTGGTTTCTGACTTACCTTATTTATTTTATTTAATAGTTCATAGACATTAAGATCAAAGGGTCCATCCTGATCGTCTAGTCTTACCTCCTGCCCATTGCATGGCACAGAACCTCACCAACCCACTCCTGTAATAGACCCTTAGCCTCTGGTTGAGTTACTGAAGTCTTCAAATCATGGTTTAAAGACTTAGTTGTTGGATTTTTTCAAATAATATTTCTGACCTTAGTATAGAACAGGATAAAATTGAGATCCCAGGAGCTCTCTGACTTATGGTTGTGAGGAAGGTGAACTGGGAACATCCTGGTGATTTAATTTTTGTATGAGGCAAGGGAAGCAGACTGTTCTTCAGGTTATTAATGTTTCCCATTGAACCATTCCAGATCTCCAGATTGTACAGAAAATAAAACATGCTTTCTCCACTGCCACCAGTGGTTTAATTCCCACCTAAAATGGGCTATTAATCTATTTCTGTGGTTTTCAACCTTTTTTCATTTGTGGACCCCTAAAATGTTTTGAATGGAGGTGCAGACCTCTTTGGAAATCTTAGGTTGAAAACCACTGACCTATTTCATATACAAATAAATCTGTAATAATCATTAACTAACTGAAAAACCCATATAAAACTTAGAGCTGTCAAACGATTAAAAAAATTAATCATCAATTGTGTGGATTAAAAAAATCAATCATGATTAATCACATGATTAATCATGCTGTTAAACAATAACAGAAAACCATTTATTTAAATATATTTGGATGTTTTCTACATTTTCTAATATTTTTATTTCAATTATAACACAGAATAGAAAGTGTACAGTGCTCACTTTATATTTATTTTTATTATAAATATTTGCATTGTAAAAAATAAAACAAATAGTATTTTTCAATTCATCTAATACAAGTACTGTAGTGCAATCTCTTTGCCATGAAAGTTGAACTTACAAATGTAGATTTATGTACAAAAAAAATAACTGATTTCAAAAATAAAACAATGTAAAACTTTAGAGCCTAGAAAGTCCACTCAGTCCTACTTCTTGTACAGCCAATTGCTCAGACAAAGAAGTTTGTTTACATTTGCAGGAGATAATCCTACCTGCTTCTTGTCATCTGAAAATGAGAATAGACGTTCATATGGCACTATTATAGCCGGCGTCACAAGATATTTACGTGCCAGATATGCTAAAAATTCATATGTTCCTTCATGCTTCAACCACCATTCCAGAGGACATGCATCCATGCTGATGATGGGTTCTGCTAGATAACGATCCAAAGCAGTGCAGACCGACGCATATTCATTTTCATTATCTGAGTCAGATGCCACCAGCAGAAGGTTGATTTTCCTTTTTGGTGGTTCGGGTTCTGTAGTTTCCACATCAGAGTGTTGTGCTTTTAAGACTCCTGAAAGCATGCTCCACACTTTGTCCCTCTCAATTTTTGGAAAGCGCTTCAGATTCTTAAACCTTGGGTTGAGTGCTGTAGCTATTTTTACAAATCTCGCATTGGCACCTTCTTTGCATTTTGTCAAATATGCAATGAAAGTGTTCTTAAAACAAACAACATGGGCTGGGTCATCATCCAAGACTGCTANCGTCAACCACCATTCCAGGGGACATGCATCCATGCTGATGACGGGTTCTGCTCCATAACAATCCAAAGCAGTGCGGACCGACGCATATTCATTTTCATTATCTGAGTCAGATGCCACCCGCAGAAGGTTGATTTTCCTTTTTGGTGGTTCGGGTTCTGTAGTTTCCACATCAGAGTGTTGTGCTTTTAAGACTCCTGAAAACATGCTCCACACTTTGTCCCTCTCAATTTTTGGAAAGCGCTTCAGATTCTTAAACCTTGGGTCAAGTGCTGTAGCTATTTTTACAAATCTCGCATTGGCACCTTCTTTGCATTTTGTCAAATATGCAGTGAAAGTGTTCTTAAAACAAACAACATGGGCTGGGTCATCATCCGAGACTGCTATAACATGAAATATATGGCAGAATGCGTGTAAAACAGCAGGAAACATACAATTCTCCCCCAAGGAGTTCAGTCATAAATTTAATTAATGCATTATTTTTTTAACAAGTGTCATCAGCATGTCCTCTGGAACGGTGGCTGAAACATGAAGAGGAATACGAATGTTTAGCATATCTGGCATGTAAATACCTTGCAATGTCAGCTACAAAAGTGCCATGCAAATGTTCTCACTTTCTGGTGACATTGTAAATAAGAAGCGGGCAGCATTATCTCCCATAAATGTAAACAAACTTATTTCTCTTAGCGATTGGCTGAACAAGAAGTAGAACTGAGTGGACTTATAGGCTTTAAATTTTTACATTGTTTTGTTTTTAATGCAGTTATGTAACAAAAAAATCTACATTTGTAAGTTGCACTTTCACAGTAAAGAGATTTCACTTCAGTACTTCTATGATGTGAATTGAAAAATACTATTTCTTTTGTTTATCATTTTTACAGTGCAAATATTTGTAATAAAAATAAATATAAAGTGAGTATTCTGTGGTGTAACTGAAATCAATATATTTGAAAATGTAGAAAAACATCCAAAA
This sequence comes from Trachemys scripta elegans, assembly GCF_013100865.1. Classification (NCBI taxonomy): domain Eukaryota; kingdom Metazoa; phylum Chordata; order Testudines; family Emydidae; genus Trachemys; species Trachemys scripta. The sequence continues at coordinate 212,867,987 of NC_048298.1, forward strand.
CTATTTAATAAATTTAAATTGCTATTCTATTGTTTAATAGTGCAATTAAAACTGTGATTAATCACGATTAATTTGTTCGAGTTAATTGCATGAGTTAACAGCAATTAATTGCCAGCCCTAATACAAATACATTAATTTATTTCCTAATAATCTTATTTTTCTATGTAAGAAATGGCTGTAATTTCCATAGTGATGACGTGACCATAAATAGGATGGGAGTTGGGCCATGTGACTATGAATGAGAGGAGTGATGTTTCATGAGACACTTTTTCTATTATGATGATTATCAATGAGACTATTCATGTCCTGAAATTTAAGGATTTGCTCAAATTTGCAGGACTGAGACCTTACTGTTTAGATACAAACTTCAACTTAACCATATTTCTTAACCAGACTGCCTTAGCGCCCCCACTGCAACGCTGATTGGGAGCCGCCCGAGGTAAGCCTGCACCCCAACCCCGAGCCCAGTGAAAGTGAGTGAGGGTGGAGGAGGGCGTGAAATGGAAGGAGGGGGGCTGGAGTGAGTGGGGGTGGGGCCTCAGGGAAGGGGCGGGGTAGGGGCAGGGCAAGAGTGTTCGGTTTTGTACAATTAGAAAGTTGGCAACCCTATGTCCTACCAGAATGATATTAAATGGATGGTGGTGTGATGTATCTTTTTGCAACTCTGTAAGAAAATCAAGCCAAATTTAGGAGAGAGCAGAGATGTGCTTAAAGTGGCTGTTTCCTGCCTCAGTTCCATAAAAGTTAATGGGAATTTTCCATTGATGTGGACCAGGATTTGGCCTGTAATCTAGTACAGGTGTTCACAACCTTTTTCTTTCTGGGCACCCTCCCCCCCCAACATGCTATAAAAATGTCATGACCCACCTGTGCCACAAAACTGGTTTTCCGCATATGAAAGCCAGGGCTGGCATTAGGGGGTAGCAATTGCCTGGGGCCCCATACCACAGGGGGCACCGTAAAGCTAAGTTGCTCAGGCTTCAGCTTCACTCCGGGGTGGCAGGGTGCAGGTCCCTGGCTAAGTTCCCTCTAAGTTGCATGGTCGCATAGCTGCCTATTAAGTCCTGTGCCCTCCCCTGGCGCTGGCCCCAGTGTGGAGCTGCCACGGCTGGGAGAGAGGTGTTCCCCCTCCCCCCACTGGCCCCAGTGCAGAGTTGCCTGCCCCTGACTTGCCGCAGCTGGGGAAGAGGAGCCCCTCCCTTGGCCCAGCCCCACTGGAGCTGCCGCAGCCAGGGAGATGCGCCTCTCCTCCAGCCCCGAGCTGCTAAGGTGACAGAGGGCTGAGGGGAGTCCTCTCTCCCCACTGTAGCCCCTGGGCAGACTGCACCCCAGACCCCTCATCCCCGGCCCAACCCCAGAGCCCACACCCCAACACTCTGCCCCAGCCCTGAGCCTCCTCCTGCACCCCAAACCCATCATCCCAAGCCCGCACCCCCATGCACTCCAATCCTCTGCCCCAAGCTTCCTCCCACACTCTGAACCCCTCATCCCCACCCCAGAACCTTCACCCCTAGCCAGAGCCCTCACCCCCTGCACCCAACCCTCTGCCCAGCCCTGAGCCCCCTCCCGCACCCTGAACTCCTCATCCCCAGACCCACCCCAGAGCCTCACCTCCCCCACCCCAGACCCTCTTCCCCAGCCTTGAGCGCCCCCTCACTCCGAACCCCTTGGCCCCACCCCCACCACATGAATTTTGTTATGTGCACCAATATGAAGGTGATGTGTCACATATCACTTTCATATTGGTGTACATAACAAAATTCATTCCGCACATGGACGTAAAAAATTAGAGGGAACACTGTTCCCTGGGCTTCAGCCCTGCGTGACAGGGCTTCGGCTTTCTGCCCTAGGCCCCAGTGAGTCTAATACCAGTCCTGCTTGGTGGCCCGCCTGAAACCTGCTTGTGGCCCCCCAGACACCTGGTTGAGAACTGCTGATCTAGTAGACTTTGACTTGTTCTAATAATGAAATCATAGAACAGCGAGTATTTTTTCTATTTTATTAATGTTTCAGTGAAACAGCGTACACGACTCAATTAAAACGCTGCCTCAGGTTAGATGTCATTAATGCAGCTGACGCTCGCATACACACACTACTCATTAATTTCATATAATTTGTGCATCTTTCACAATATTTAATAGTGGACTCTGTCATCTACTTTTGCTAGGGTCTGAATTCTCCTTTTGACAACTGTGTGTGTGTGTTTTGCATCTTCCCACCTCCTGTGTAAGTTGTTTTATTTTTCACTTGGACCAGCAAACACATTTTATGTAAACAGGAAAACAACTAAGCTTGCAGTGTTCCCTTCATGCTATAATGTCACAAAATGCCATGTAATAATCCAATCGACAATGCTAAATAAGAGATGTGGGCTAAAAATAACACTGTCTCAGCATCTGCTCATAAATTGCAGTTAAGACAAATGTATTCACTTTAGATTTAAAGTCCCAAATGTCTCATCTAGATGTAGGAAGTCTCATTACATATGGGTTCAAAGGAACAGTCGCTCACCACAAAATTCTGGTAACCTTGTGCATTGAGATGTGTGATGTTTGCATTTAGCTGTGAATTTACAACATAATGATAGAAAGTCACAGGATTCTGATACAGACATTAGCCAAATCAACTTTGCAACGCTCTACTTTGATTTGTCAGACTCAAACAAACAATGCTGCCTCACACATGATCAAGTTCAGAGAGAAGCGGCTACTATGTTTATATCCATAAAACTTGATGCTAACGAGAGAAAGACCAACATCAAACGTAGGCCAAGGACATATGGAAAACGTTCACGAATGTGTCTTAGATGTACTAGGCTTCAAAACTAATCAAGCAATTTTATAAAGCAATCTAAAATATAACTGAAAACAAGGGAAAGGCCTATAATGAAAGATCAGTTAAAATCAACTATTTTCATCCATCTTAAGCAACATTTCCCTTACACTTCCCATTCTGTATTGGACATTATGGAGAAAAGGGGGAAAACCCTGTTAGAAATGCTATGCAGACATTACTGGCCAGTTCCTAATACGTCAGACAGGAATTTTTGTAAGTGAACATCATTTCCTCTAATGTGCCTGTTTACCACTGTACTCCAGGTGCCAAAGCATCCTCTGCATTACTATTTCAGCCTGACTTTTAAAAATAAACAGTTCTACTATGCATGTTCTTTCTACTCCTTTAAAAATAACAGAAACTTGGCAAGACAAACACTGGAGCAGTCGAATACATAAAGTTCAATGTACTCTTCCCCCTGTAGAGTCAAAACAATTACTGTTACCATTACTATGAATCAAACACTATTCACAATTTTTCAACATGTACTTAGAAGAAAATAAGCCAAAATTTGCAAATCTGGGTGCCTAAGGTTAGGCTCCTAAATCTATATTTAAGCACTTGCATAGAAGTAGCTAAATGTTCAGAGGTGCTAAGCAGTGCCAGCTGCCATTGAAGTCAGTGGGAGCTACACTTGATGAGCACCTTTGAAAATTAGGGCCCTTCTAGTTAAGTGTCCAAATATGGATTTAGGAGTCAAATTTCAAGCACTCAAGTGTGAAATTTTTGGTCATGCCATTATATTAATAACATTTCAGATGGTGATGTCTTCTTCAGGTATCTGGTCTTGCAGCTCCCATACTGATGTTTCAATAGACCAGTCTGTTTAAGGCTCATGGAATTCTAGACAAGGATAGTTTTGCATTATCAGGGATTAAATAGGGAATAAGAACATATCGCTGCCAACAGTAGCCCCATAATTGTATTTCAAATATCACAGAGATCTAGTTTAGAATGAACAATGAATTAAACCCATGTCGTTAGGGCCCAATCCAATATGCACTAGTCAATGGAAAGACTCCCATTGACCTCAGGGAAACTGGATCAGGCCCTAGTGACCAAACTGATATGCTGTTTACTGGCAATAGCATCCACGTCACTGAAGTTAACCCTAATGCCACTGGAGTTGCAGCCACTTGCACCAGGTATGAATTTGACCCATAATACCAACCTCAGGTTTATATAACAGAAAATACCCTGGGATCTGATATGATAATGAGAAAATCTATTAAGCTTATATTGCCGTTTACATTTTCCAAATAAAGATTAATAAAATCCTGTTGTGATCTGAAAAAAAAACCCACCACAACAAACCTTGAAATAGTTTACATTATTACTGGATATTTCTCTGCTTGTGAAGTACTATGCGGGGGGGGTGTCATACTAACAGCATCAGTAATATACTTCTACACTCTTCTTTCAGACAATACCAAGTCACCACAACATTACAAGAGTTTTCTTCTTTACTCTGTGTTGTCAAAGCACTGCAAATTAAAAGACTATGAAAAACCAGTGTAATACTGCTGGAGTCAGCCAAATCTGGAGTCAGCCAGATTTCAGAATTCACACAAGAGTATTAGCTCCCACAAAGTAGACTGGTGACATGTCAACCAATAGTCAAAGCCACATGATGAGGACTTGTCTTCAAGACTTGTCATCTTCTCTGAGTGGCTCAATATTTGATAGGAGTTGATGAAATGTGGGGCGCTTTTCTGGCAGCTATATGAAAACAAAAAACAACTTATGTGGTTACTTAACATTGAAAATATAACATAGTTATTGTAACACATTCATTTTTCTTAGCTCAAACATGCAGAATTATGGAGAGGTAATGGCATTTATGTGGCAAAGCAATTTATGATTCCAAGCACTGAATGCTTTAAATCTTTCTTCTATTGCTATTGCTTTCTTTTTTCTTTCTCTTTAAAATTTTTGTTCAAGTAGAACTTATTTTTGTCATGTTTGGTGTGAGTCATATAAAAACTAACAATCACCATTTTATAGTAGCACCAATAATGTGCAGTTTCTAGACACTCAAGAAGGGACATATCACAGTTTAAAGACAGGTAAACAGAGGCGGGAAGAAGAACAATACATTGGGAATTTTTTTGTACTAGAGTCACTGTAGACAGCATGGCAGCATTGATCTTTAAGAGAAACTTAAATATGGATGCAGAATGATCAATGTTTGACCTACAAACCTTGACAGTGCTCTTACGTTTAGAATTTCAGGCATAGAGACATTATGATGAATCACTCAAACTCTAAATCTGTCATCTACTTTGAGGCATATTTTAAAGTTATCTTCATAAATGAATGGTACACCTTCCTCAAAAGAAAAATCAGCTAGTTCTCCTTCATTTTCCACACTTGTCCCCTTATTAATTATGGGCCCTTCCTCTGGATTACTGTAGTAGAGGGCTTTATGGAAGCTAGTTTTTCTCTACAATTGATGTTCTTTAACAGAAATAGTTTCCTGTATTGCTTTTTTTTCAGCTGGCCATCATGAAGCCCATCAATTGTTGTAGATAACATCTCCAATGCATATGGACCAATGTACATACCTCATGCCAGCAGCCGTACATTAACTGGTAGATGGTCTCTGAGGCCAGTTGTGGTCGGTAAAGCCGATATCCCTCAGAAACCTTCTCAATCACTTGTACGTTATCATACAGTTCATAGGGTTGCTTTCCCAAAGTGAACACCTCCCACATTAAGATCCCTGCAGAAATTTCCAGGGTTGAAAGACAAGAAATTTAATGAAAAACTATTCCAGATCAAGACACTTAAGCAATACTCATCTAACAAAATGGTAATAACAGAGGAGACTTCTAGCAAAAAATATTTTTCTAGCAAATGTATGGGGCTGATTTGTAACCAGGGTATGATTAACAGTATTAGTGTTAGTGATGCTGTACTCCATTGCAAACAACATACTGTTGCAGTGGAAGGTGAAGTTGAATGATACAAATGTTTGATGGGGTTGTTCAGTGATAATGCCCAAGACATGGCAATTTAAGAATTGTCCTTTGTCAACTTTACAAAATAATATAGAATAAGTACTAAGGGCATTTTGTAGATGATTTTCTCATGTGATTTTACAGATGTTTTTATGGGACTGGGACATTTAGTCCTTTAGTGTTAGAAGACTTAAATAAGATCCCCAAAGGACTTACAGTGATTATATATAAGGCTGCGAGTCTGTCACAGAGATCACGGATGTCATGGATTCCGTGACTTTCTGTAACTTCTGCAGCTGCAGCTGCCGGGCTGGCAGGCCCCAGGGCTGCCTGAGCAGCTGACCCCGGAGCCAGCTGCTGGGGTGGCCCCGGGGCCAGCCGCACAGGCTGCTGCTGGAGCAGACCCTGAGGCCAGCCGCACAGGCCGCTGCTGGAGGAGCCCCAGGCAGCTGGCCCTGGGGTGCCAGAGCAGCAGTGGTCATGGAGGAGCAGTGGTTCCAGGCCTTGGAGCAGCGGGGGGCAGTCAGCCCCTGCCACCAGAGCAGGGGCTAGCCATTGCCCCCCACACACACCCTCCCAGAGCATCAGTGTCCCGGAGGCCCCCAGGGCAGTGGCGCAATCAAGAAATGATGGGCCTAATTCTCCACTTGCTTACAGTGGGGCAATGATCACTGTAAAACTGCTATGAAAGAGAAGAGAATCAGGCCCTGTATTTCTAGGGCGAAATACTGTCCCCACTGAAGTCAACATCAAAATTGTCACAAGTCTTCAATAGAGCCAGGATTTTGCCCACAATGTAAAAGCAAACAGGAAAAACTATAATTTATAAAAAGAAATTACGATGCCCTCTGTATACTGGATAACATAGTAGTGTAGGGCTCAAGCAAAACATTTTCAGTATTACAGTCTTTCTTTTAATGGGATAGGGTGACTAGCTGGAGACAAAGCTGAGCGGAAGAAGAATTTGGAAAACCTTTCTTCTACCTTGTTTACCACAGCTCAGTGCCAGGTTGCCATGAGAAGATCAGCTGTTTGAGCTCTCCTGGCTGGAAACAGGTTTGCATCATGGTCTAAGTTCTGGCAAGAAGCTAGCATGGCACATGTATCCCATGATTACACAGTATCGAGTGCTCTCCCATGCTAGAGGTTAAGCTTGAGATTTATGAATCTGCTACAACATTTGAACTAACTGAACAGGTCTTTTAGCTCAGGCACTAGAGGCTGGTGCTTTTAGAGCCAGAGGGCTCCAGTTCGGTCTCTGCTCCAGTGACCCACCCCGGGCATTGCACTACACACATATTGCACAACATATGGGTAGTGGGCCAAATTCTAGTCTGTGCACCCACAAAGATGCCATTAAGATTACAGCAGTTTGGTCTATTGTTATTGCATGGCATTATTAAGCAGAATATACACGCTATAGGTAGTAAATACCTATCTTAGACTTTTGCACAGTAGTTGTTAAAGTCTGTCATTTTTTTGGCTTTTCAAATATGCAGTCAAGTTTGCATTTTTGAGCGTATTAAGCATCTCCAATATGAAAGGTCAAATCCCATACTTACCAAAGGCCCAGACATCCGACTTGCTGCTAAACTTGGTATAATGAAAAACTTCTGGTGCCGACCACTTCACTGGAAACTTAGTTCCTAATGAACTTATATACAGGTCATCCAGAACATACCTGCAAGGGAAGAGCCAGTCTTCAGGCTATGACAAATAGCTAGTGAAACATTGCTTACTGCTTCTGCCTGGAATGCCCCACAAGAACTCTCCAACAAGCCTGTGAACAAAGCCTGGCCAGAAACCCAGGTCTCCAGAGGTGACCCGATAGAAACTCTAACCTCAAGCTACTGAGGTATGCTGCTGCAATCAAGTTATCAAGGGACTCCTTATCATGTCATTGCTAGAGGGAGCAGAAACCCAAAATCATGTGAATCTCTCACAAAGGGGGCATTATAAAAACTCTCTTGCGCACAGAGAACATTGTTGAGATTTCTTTGACAAGCATGAAACAGTGATGTGCATACATTTGCCCTCTAACCTTTAGAGATGCCTGGAGTCTGCACCTTCTATTTCTCTTCTCATTGAAAGCCCCAGAATGGGTTACAATCATTAACTCAATTGGACTAAAGAGAACTAGATAGCCCCTGTGGTTTAACTTTACTAATAACCAGTTCATTCACTGTTGGTTTCATGGCAGCACTGGCTGACTAACACCAATAACCCATTCAGGATTGACATTATTACACTACAGTGGTTGAAGAGTCAGTCTGTAGCTTACCTAGCCATCCCGAAGTCAGACACCTTCACAGTAAGATCACTATCAACCAAGCAGTTCCTAGCAGCCTTTAGTGGGAAAACAAGAAAACAGACTGAGTGACCAAAATCCAAGTGAAATAAGAGTTTGGTTATTTTAAATAGTATTTCTGTCCTTCAGAATTCCTTTGTAAGGGTCCTTGGACTAGAACCTGGGACTGTAGAGCCTGGGACAGCTACAGTCAGGGGGAACGGTAGAGAGTAGGTGCTACAGGATGTACCACCCAAGTACCTGCTGCCCTCTGATTTGCCAAGTGCCCCTACTTAGCCTCAGGGGTTGCCCCAGGAAGTTGTCTGGACAACCACACAGCCTTTGCCTTGTCTCCTGATCTCTTAGCCCAGCCTGACTCTGACCCTGATTCCTGCCTCCTGATTCCAGCCTGGTGCTATCTCTGACCCCGGTCTGACTCTGACCCCAACTCTTGCTTACTGAACCTGTCTCTTGTGATTCATGCAACTCCTGCTCAGTGACCAATGTGTCTCACATGCAGACCACGGCCTAAATGTGACTACTAGGTCACACTGCCTACGCCCTGATCACTTATATTCATGAAGTTCTTTGATTAAAAAAATGATGCACTATTTTTAGTTTGTAACAATAATAATACCTAGCTCTTTGATAGCACTTGTCATCCATAGGTCTCAAAGTGCTTTACAAAGGAAATCAGTATCATTATCCCCATTCTACAGCTGGGGAAACTGAGGCACAGGGCGGGTCGGTCACCCAGCAAACCAATGGCAGAGCCAAGAATTGAACGCAAGTCTCCTGGGTCCCAGACCAGTGTTCTAGCCACTAGGTAACACATCAAAAGTTGCTAGTACATCAAAAAAAGGAACAACATATGTATGATAGGAGAATGCTGACTTGGTTATTTACTATGCATTATAAGGAGAATGGATTATTGAGGGATAATTTAAGCAATATGGGCAATGAATAGGCCAGTAAGAGCCCCGATCTGCACAGACTTATTTATGTGAGCATTTACCTAAGGCTATCATCTCTGCCCCGAGGGTTGTTAATCCCAGGGATATGGTTCACCTCCTAAAGCCAAGTTCGGTTTTTATTCTTGACTCTATGGTTTGTAACAGTCAGTAGCAAATTTTCAGAAATTGCCTTTATATTTATAACTTGAATTTTGTACAGATAAACTGCTCGGCATCCTGGTTTTCTGATTTCTGATTTGAATGTGCAAATTGGTTAGTTACATGTCCAATTACTTGATTTGTGTACACAAATAAATAACTGCAAACACTAACATGAATATTTAAAATGCTGGTTGAAGCTGGAGATATTGCGCTGAGGCCTCTTTGAAAATGTAGCTCTTTCCATTGTGTAGAGTCTCATGCATTTTCCAATGGCAACAGTTAGAACACACAATGTCAAGACTGAGTCAGGAACATGAGTCTCCAGGAGCTAGGGATAGTTCTCTTTCAGTGATCTCACACAATAACCAATCTGCTCCAACCCAAACCTGTCTGCCAGTGTTCTTGAACACATGCTCCTGCACAAACTGTGGGCCTAGATACTAAGGTCCTGATTCTGCTCTCAGTTTCACTAGTGTAAAGTAGAGCTAGATCATTATAAAACCAGGGTGCGTAATAGAAGGAACAAGACCCAAGTAGGTAAAATACTGGCTGATTACAACAAAATCTGAAAGGTTCAAGTTCTTGACACAGCAGCTCTTCTTATAATAGTAACAAAACACCACTAAACTGAACCTTCTACTCCAGTGGCCTACATGTCCACACTGTTACCCTGGTTTTATGCCAGTGTGGGTTACACTGGTATAAAATAGGAGTAACAGAACGTAGGATCAGGTCCTAACTCTCCTCCTCCTTCATATCCTACGTGGTTAGAGCTTACCAAGTCTCGATGAATGAACTGCTGGCTCTCTAAGAAAGTCATCGCTTCACAAATGTCATAACATATTTCCAGCAGCTGAAAGGGTTGCAATTCCTTCCCGTGATTCCTCAAGTAGTTAAGCAAGCAGCCATTAGCCATATATTCTGCCACTATATAGATGGGATATGTCTTTGTGCAAACTCCATAGAGCTTAACAAGTTTGGGATGAGTAAGTTTCCTGAAACAAAATATTAAGACATAAATATGTTACTCTATTTTGTGAGCTTTTATTCCTTATCATTACCTCAACATTTGTAAAGGAACTTTTGGAGCCATACAAATAAATAATAAATTAATAAGAGTTCTAGCCTAGTTAGTAAATCCTGTCACAAGTTTGGGTTTGATCAATGAAATCTCAGCCTTAAAAATTTCCCTTTCAAGCAGAGGTTAATTTCTTTCTCCATGCTAGCATGAAACAATTGCACAAATAATCACTAATGGTGACACTGACTTTTTTAGGACCAGTAGTGCAGACTTCTGAGACCCGCTGGCACACGTGAAGAAAGCTGAGTTAATGTATTGGCACCTGAGATTTAAGGATTTCATGTCACAGAATGGACTGGGCACTTTAAGAGGGAACTAGTCCAACCCACCTGTGTCTTATTAACAGCCTCTCAAAATGGGCCAGATAAAGGACAGCTGATCTCTATAAAGAGCTGGAGGAAGGAAGGAAACAAGAAGGGAAAGCTGTGGCAGAGTGTGAGAAAGGTTCTTGCAGGGAAGATCATGCAATCAGGGGAGTTGCTCCAGCTTGGAAGGGCTGGGAGTGGCCTGCTGAAGCAGGGAAGATCCTGAGACACTAGGGGAGTTTTGAGACAGTACCTCAGGGAGGATGGGTTGTCCCCAGCTTAAGTCTGGGGAAGCCTCATTTTGAACTTTTTGCTAGTAAAACCAGACTCTACGGAGGGGTACCATTGAACAAAGAGAAGCCTTTTTTGATTTCTTGAGGAGTCCAAGAGGGGAAACTGAGGCAGGGCATGACAGAGCCATCCCAGGCCACGAGAAGGCATTCAAGAGGTGGCTATGTTCCTACTAAGAGAATGTAGCAAAGTAGAATCAGCTATTATAACCATTTCAGGTAGCCAACTGACAGGAGCACAGCGCATTTCCTTATGTTGTGACATACCTAAAATGGCCCTGAAGAAAACTACTTGCAAACTGGTATCTCACTGTGGAGATTGGAGCGGTTACCTCCCCATTGCCAAGGTGAAATATACTGCAGATGCATTCATCGGTCTAATACGTCCCATCTACTCATGTGTATGTCATTCCTACCTGCTTCTGATGACAGAAATAGATAATTCCATCCATGCCTGTTGAAGGAGGCGTTTCAATAATAAAGTACGTGTTTAAATCACACGTGCAGAAGCTCAGCAGTCAGTGAAGCTGAAGAGCAGTATAATACTGGTGACTGGTAACCCCAGCAATCTCTCTACTATTCTGTTGATGCTTCTTTAAATGTGATGCCCTAGGTGGCCACATACTCAGCCTATGCCTAAAGCTGCCTGTGGTACTCACGGTTTTATTCTGAAGAGGAACTTATTTTTCAGTGACTATTCTATATTAATGAGATGACTTGTGGAAGAGCCTTATTTGCAATGTTATTTCATTAAGCAAAGTGCAGCTTACATCATGGTGTGAGCTTCCTCTATGAATTCATCTTCTGACATTGATCCTTCTTTAATCATCTTAATGGCAACATCATACTTTCCCTTCCATTTTCCCAGCTGTACCACTCCAAACTGGCCACTTCCTAATTCCTTGAGCAGGACGATTTCCTCTCGTTTCAGCTCCCAGATCCCTAGAGAGACAGAAGCAATCCCTTTTAGCTACCAGCCTGACATATGCAGTCCCAGGGTCCTAAAGGTGTCCATTTGTTTTCTTTTGCAGTGCATGAAAGTGTGCCATGTGAAGTCTATGGGTTTCGTATGTGAGTGGCAGCAGAAATGTAGCACAACCCCAGAGTGCCATTCGATACCACAGCTGAGGTATGTTCGTTTGCAGAACCAGACAAAGTTTGTGTGACTTATGAAGGACTTTTGGGTCAAACAATAGAAATATCGCCAGGCTGTTTTTCAGTTGGCTTTGCAAACAAATGCAATCCCACCACATAATGTGCTAGAACAGAATAAGAAAGGGCCAGACTGAGATGGCTGTGGCATGGGTGTGCAGATGGAGGAAGTGCACAAAGAGCCAGTCACTTGACCCCAGAGGGAGTTGGGGAACGTGTTCCCACAGCCTTCCAACATCCACACACACAGCAGCCTTGGGAATAGGCTGCATGCGCTGGTGGGTGGTGACTGCACTAGCTTTAAGAATAATGCACCTGTGCACTCCCCATACAAGGGAGCTAGGGGAGAGACTGATCACCAAAGAACAATCCCTCTCTAAACTCTGTGTGTGGCAGGGTGGTTCTGCATTACCTCCGATACAGAGATAAATCTAGGTGGCTGCCAACCAGAGAGTTTAAAGCTTCTGCAGCCTTCTATATGGTCAAGATTGGAAGTAAGGGAAATCCTAATGGTTTATTTTTACTGACAAATTATACCTTGTTGGTGTGATGATGTGTGGGATCCATCTGTACAACCTAAGGAATTCTGGGTGAGTTTATGAACTCTCTCTGTGTGTCTTTATCAAACTCTATTTGGAATGTGCAGCTTTTTATCTTCTCTGTTGTCCTTTTACATCATCTTGGACAGAAATTCCATGGGGTGGGGGGGTGACACAGGACTGGCAATAGAGGGTTGTGAAATCTAGGTGGTCCTCTATTCAAATACAAGTGCCCTAGGCAATAGGCAGGTTCCCACCCAGAAAATCTAGTCTGTCAGAGGAGAGATAACCTGGCCACAAAGTCATCTGGTATGGATCTGGGATCATCTGTGAAGACTGATCCAGGAGTCACAGGACAGAAGGAATGGAAGTTTATAAAAGGGCAGGAGCAGTTCTCCTGGGGGTCTTCGGCCATTTTCACCAGCTCACGCAGAGGGACGCTGCTGCAGGAGCCTGATGGGGAAGTGGGGACCCCTGGCCACCTAAATTCTGATGGACCCCAAGGGAGAGGTGAGTTAATGGGGCACTGCATTCAGGATGTTCAGTGCTTTCTAAATGATCTGTTCCCTCTTGTCCTTCCTCTCTGAAGTAAAGAGCAGTGGTGGTTTAGAATCTTGTGCAAAATCTGTCTGTATGAGTTATGTATGACACCTACCACATGTCCCTGAGGGGTTAACCTGTTTACCCACAGTGCCCACAAGACTGGAGTTCTGAGAAGCGCTGTGCATAAGCTGTGGTGAGGAATTGTGAGGGCCACTCCTGGTTGCAGAGGCTAGGTAGTTGGACCACAAGGTCTCAGCTCTCAGAAGCGAGTGCTAAACAGAGGATCTTCATCCCAAGAGTATTCCTAGAGCCCCCAAGCCAGGAGCAGTCCCTGGACTCTATTTAGACTCTAGAGCAGTGGTTCTCAACCTATTTACCATTGTGGGCCACATATGCAGCTCTCTCTGTGTCATGTGGGCCACATTCATACAATATATATACTACCTGTATGGCCCTGAGGATGTCACATGGGCCGCAGCTGTGTGCTGATTGGGCTGCAAGTGGCCCGTAGCCGTAGGTTGAGTACCACTAGTCTAGAGGCTTAGAGGATTTGAGGATTCAGTATTTGGATCCCCTCAAAGCAGTCTGGTGAGTGTCCAGCAGGGGGAGCTCAACCAGCGCTGTGACAGATGGCAAACAGTGACACTAGTTTTAAAAGGGAAAATCATCTCCATACCATTTCCTAAGGATGCTGTTGATGGGACCTTATTTGCTTTCGTAGTCACAGCATGCCGAAGCCTTGTAATCATACCTACAAAGAAAGCCAGTTAAAGATCACAGTACATGCAGCTCTCTTAAATAATAATAATAAAAATTCTAGGCAACTAACAACCCCCCATGAACAAATTCTCAAGATCGACACCTAAAAGGGGGATAAATCTATTCTTAGTTATTTAGACCATTCAGTATGGCAAGAGATTCACCATAAATACTAGAAACCCAACAACCTGAGTCTCTCTAAATCTATCTATGATAGGAAAAAAACACATTCAGGTTCAGCAGAAGGGGCAAGGAGAGACAGAAGTGATTTACCTGCTGAGTTATGCTGATGATAGTGAATAAGCTGGGGAACTGAATCAAAACAGTAATTTTCAGCCAGATAATATTTGTTTTCGTAGTTTGTGTGCACGTGGTAATGTTTGACCGTTCCTTTTTTATCTCTGAAAAATAGCACAAAGTATTCTTTATGTAAGAGCCTTGTTAAATGGACTCAATAAAGTCCAAACCTTATTTAGTTAATTAGACAGGTAGTCACCAGACTCATGATGCACCAGTTAGAATTTTAATGATATTTTTTCTTTGCTGCTATCAGCTGTCATTTAGTTAATGGGACTCTTTGCTTAATACTTACTAAGTATCTAAATACTTACTGTAGTAAAGTGGTCATGATAAAGTTAATTGGGCCACCCAGAATATTATGGGCTTGAGTGATGCTCCAGCCCTCCTTTACTTTCTGTTCTGTGGGTTCTCACTCTATTGTGGTGCAGTTGAATAAAGCAGCAAGTTCCCCAGCTTGCAGTCCTGTGAGTGAAGTGTTATTTTTGTTGCACTGAGCAGTCCCTTTTCAAAATTACATGTTACAAATTTTCCATATTTCCATAGCTTCCAATATGTAGTATTCAAAATGCTGGTCATATTTATAAGGGATATCGGCTGTCCCACTGCAGGACACTAAGTGCCTGGGAATAGGAAAAAACTTTCCCCATGAAAATCATAGAACCATAGGCTTAGGGTCATCTAGTCTAACCCCCTACCAAGATACAGGATTTATTGTGTCTAAATGTTATTTAATCAAACAACAGTGGTGGGGAATCAGGGTATTATATCTTCGTCTGATGCATCTGGTACTGGACACCTCTGAGAACATTTGACTAGAAGGACCAGTGGTTTGATCCACTAAGGCAATTTTTCTGAATGTTTACAGTGCCATTTCTAACCACTCCTTCCTTTTTCCTGCCTCTCCCAAGCTTGATCTCTTCTCCCCTTCCCCATTTCTCTCTCTCTTCAGTTTCCCTCTCCTTCCAGCCATTACATTAATCTCCCATACAACCTGTCCTTGGAGATGCTCCCTGTTCAGCTGGCAATGAAACAATAATATATCTACCAGCTCTCCCCTACTCTCTCTCTCCCCTGCAATGAGCACATCTCTTTGTGGTGCCTTCTGTCACGATAGCAGTGGACTCAGCAAAAGGGACCGGAAGGTTAAGGCATGGATGGATTTAGAGAGATAATACTGTTTAGAAGCCTGTTTCCAAACTTGCCCAAAGTTCAGTCCAGATCTGGTGAAGTAACTTTGGTATTGAATGACTCCCCTCAGGAACAAACCCGTGGAGTTGACAATGGAAACGAAGGCAGTCCTTTGAATACTCACTCAAGAGCCTTGCTGAATACAGACACGGTGTACTTGCCCACTCGGCTTGAATTTCGAACCATAAAAGCACCTTCTTTCCCCTAATAATAATAAATAAAAAGGAAGGAAAACATCACGAAAAACTCCCGCTATTTGAGAAATATTTTGTAACTTTGCCTTGATGCATTTCCAGAATGCCTTAAACTCACATCAGTTTTCCACTGCCTCAGTATATCTGGGTGACTAAACAGCTAGAGAGATTTTCAGTATATATTCAATTTCAGGCTATTTTTAATGTGAGTAGCAGCTAAATCCTACTTTTTCCCTCTTCCCCATCCCCCAACTTTGCACTATAGGTTTCTGCTTTTGAGGGTGGTTTCCCAGGTAGGTGCTGAGATTCTGGTTTCCATTAGGACTTTCCTAGCAGTACATGTAGGAGCAACATTAGTCTTGTGCTGGAATTTGGTTGCTGTGTGGCTGGAACAAGACACTTACAAGTCCAGCTGTGGCCTAAGATTCAATGCTGCAAGATGCTGCGCAACCTCCTGTCCCATTCAGATCGATGGGATTTGCGACTGTTCAGCCCCTGATTGGGCCATAGGTAACTAATCCTTCTATTGCCCCCCTACCCCCCAGAAATACACAGTGATTCGCCAGGATTATACTTCCTTTCTGAACCTCTAGTGCAGGCAGCTGGGAAGGAAAATTGGGCCATGGCTCTGTGGAGCATGGTATGAGCTGCAAGTGGCTAAGCACCAATGGGACAAGCAGTACACAAGGAGTGAGTGTCACAGGAGCTAGGAGGTGTAATAGGTAAGTGTACTAGCCGTTGACATGTCATGTCTCCGATGGAAAGGAATATGACAATGCCATTGTCCAGTCGTCTCCGTTTGTGCATGTCATAGAATCCCCCCACAGTGTTCTCTGACTGGCAGTCTGTGCTCCAAAAAGACCAACATTTGAAATAGCAATTTAGAGTATTGTATGTCAGGAGTGAAAGCCATACAAGTGAAAGCTTTGCGGGAGGGCTCTGCCTGCCCTTTGCCTAGTTTAGATTAGTGCCATTACTTAGTCACCTCTAGGGCCCTTACATTCACCTACAACCAAATTACTCCTATATCTTCATACTAAATTAATACCTATTTCAGTTTCTACCACTCTCACTGTAATACTAAAGTTATTTAAAGAGCATTAGCACCCTCTAGAGGTGAGGTGCAGCAACGATAACAATAGATTTAAAGAGAGGTTTAAATGTAGTTAATAAAGATATTTCCAGTACCTTCTGTCGCAGCAGTTGCTCTGACTGGGCCCTGGAGAGATCACCAGCATACCAACTGCAGCAAGAAATATTGTTTACAGCATGATTGCCGAATAACAGTTTGGCAAAGTAGACTGATGAAAAACCCTTACAAGATGCCTCATTTTCAAATCTGCTTTTAAGCCAAAGTATCTATCTTACATAGCCCCCACTAGTAGTAGTAACTGAGCGCCTCACAGTCTTTAATGCATTTATCCTTGCAACACCCCTGTGAGGCAGAGCAGTGCCTCAGATGGGAAACTGAGGCACGGAGAGACTAAATGACTTGCACAAAGTCACACATGAGTGTCCTAGGCTAGTTCCCTAACCACTGGACCATCCTTCCTCCCTGATATAGATCAAGATACATTTGCAAGTTACATGTGATATCTAAGGTAATAGTTAAGTGTGATCTTGAGATAGCGCGAAGCAGACAAAGATAACCTAAAAATAAATAAATATCTTCTGAATTAGCCTCCTAGACACTGAGATTCCCAGATGTTTATTCCCCATAGACAATACCTATAAAATTACATTATTAACAATAGATCACAGGACTCTGAGGGCCACATTTTGAGAGAATGAAATAACTGCTCACCCCTATGTGTTTAGATGTCTAAATACCCATTTAGATGCATTATTTTGGGGAAAGTGTGAGCAAACTGTGCCTGCTGGGGGCCTCCCTCTATCCATGAAGATTTGTCCCTTGAGGGGCCACTAGCATGTTAAGAATTGCCCATTTTCAAACACAAAGCTCCTTACCAGTGTTTTTAATGAAATCTTGGATCATTAAAATTAAGCATCTGGGGTGGCCGCTGCCTCTCCACGTTCCCTGTGCAGGGGCTTCGGGTAACTGAATCCATGTAAATACCTCACTCCTCTGGTCTTCTTCACCCTGACCTATTTGAGGCCAGTAGGGCAACCCTGCTCTGTGGCCTTCAGAGAGTGAGGATACTTTCTTTTTTGCCAACTCTGCCATGGAGAGCCCTGCATGAACCCCCACCCTGGGAGGACTTTCAATCGAAAAGCATCAACTGTGTGTAACTCCTGCAACATTCAAACCTCTTTGTGATGGTCAGGCTTTACCTTACATAATATGCTAATGAGTTGCAAGCTCCCAAAGGAAGGAGACAGCTACTTCATACATGTTTTCAAGAGAAACTCCCCTCAGCCTCATCACAGGTGTCAGTGTTTTGTGAGCACACCCTTTTATCGGGGTATCAGACAGGCTTTTCTAAAAGCCTCCCCATCCGCTGCTTTGTTGGGTGAAAACAGACTCATTCCATTGGAAGCCTATGGAAGATTACTAATAATAAGGATGATTTGTATCACAGAAGGGTTGAGAGGAGGATAAGGGCTCCACTGTGCTAGGCACTGTGCAGACAGCTAATGGAAAGATGGTCCTTGTCCCAAAGAGCTTAAGGTTTACACATGAAAACACTCCACATACTCACTCATGTTTAGTGATGCTCTCCTCTTCTTCTGATGAATGGTCACTTCCGCTGGAGTTTCCCCTACAAAGTCGAAACACCCTATTGAAATCATGTAAACATGCAGACCTTCCTCAAGTAAAAACCCATATTAAATATATTCACACTGAACTAATGCTAGGCTCAGGCCAAATTGGATTTTTCCCCCCTTTAGGCAAATTTGAGGATATATTTAATTTTCTTTCCATTTCTTTTTTGGTTTGGTGAGGGTGAAAAAAATACACACTTTCCCATGGTAAAATACTCTAACCTCAGTTTTAGAGCTGCAGCTGAATGTTGCAAATGAACATGTTGCAGGTAGAAAGTCCTTTATAAGTAGTGATGCCTTGGCTAGCTGTGCAAGGAAATTTTAACCTGAGTTTTAAAAATTATCAATTGAAAAATCAGGAGCCTGCTCAGAGGGCATTCACTAAGACTTCTGAGGCGAGCCTAATGTGGCTCCTCCCCTTTGTGATAATACCTAGTGAGCTTGGAGAGTTAAACACTCTCTCTGCCTGTCCTGCTAGGCAGATGGGCTGAACCTCTCTGCTGCAGTTGTTATGAGGAGATTGTAATTGCCTCATTGAAGCTTACACAGAAATCCTCCAAAACCATAAAAGCTCAAAATCCTCCAATAAATGTTCTTAACATCAGGGACAGAATTAAAACAGCACATGCCAAACAAGTTACAACAAAACAAATATCTGCCCCCCTCCACTTCCTAACAACAAACCAACAATTTAGGATTCTAATTTTTACTGCATTCTACAGCATTCAGGAAATTATAGGAAATTATATGATTACATTTAAAAAAAAAGTTTGTAGGCCTGATCCAGCACCATTTACTCAGACAAATCTCTTTACAGTCTATGGGATTCCTTAAATGCTCCCTGCAAATACCCAGGCAAGTGCTTAATTTTATGCACAACATAAGTGTTTGCAAGATCAGGGCCAAAGATACTTAAAAAAAATTGGTCTGATCTGACAGGCTTCACTTAAACAAAATCACATTACTTTCTATGGGACTACTCACATGCACAATGTTACTTACATATGTAAATGTTTGCACGGTTGGGGCCTTAATAGTAAAGCAAGAATACATAGGGTGAAATCCTGGCCCTATTGAAGTCAATGGCAAAACTTCCATTGATGTCAGTGGGGCCAGTATTTCACCCATAATTTTTTTGCATTAAATATATATACAACAAGGAGATGAAGATATAGTCTATCTGATATCTTTCACGACACTTTATGCAAGGTATTCAGAAAGCCATAGAATAGATCATAAACTAGTGAAACATTCTGGAAATGTGGCCTGGTCTTTCCTAAAATGGTGGGGTGAAAATTTAAGCACTGAGTGGCTGGATGTTGATTTACCCAGGTTCATCATCATCCAGGGAGATCTCCTTCAGATAGGAACTTGGTGCGAAGCCTTCATTCCTGTAAATTAAACATTTCATGATTCAGTTATCGTGTATAATTCCATTTTAAATTTGATCTTTTCAAAGAGGAAATGGTATTAAACAAACTCACTTACTAACTTTTTATAGTGTCAGAGAGATTTTCATGTTTAAAATATTTTAAAACAGTCCTAGTGTTTATATGCCACATAGAGGAATGCATGGGGAATTTTGTTGTTGTAGGAAATTACTTTTTAATACATTAAAACCTGTAACAGCCACTGAAATAACTTCCATCTTAGAGATCGGCTTTCTCAGCAGGAGGAGTGGAGCAGGCAGTTTGTAGGTAGCTCAATAATGTCTTGATGTACTAATGGCTGCCAGCAGAGGGTTCTCTGATCCAAAAACAATTCCAGACCTCAAAAAGTCAATGGCTGTACCAATCACTCTCTTTCAGGGTCAACTCAGTCAAGCATCTGTATGAAGTAAAGCAGCTAGGGCTGTGAGGAGGCCACCTGAGGCACTAGGCAGCATGGCAGGGCAGAGCTAAACTGTGTCGGGACTGAGGGGTTTTTCTGGTTGGAAACACAAGGCAACCGTATCAGTTGCAAGCTGTGTCTGTTGGAGGGACAGAAAGACAGACAGTAGCAGTGAATGTGACCGTGACTAAAGCAGAGAGACTGGGCTTCTAGGGCAGAAAACTCAATGGAGTGGAAGACTTGAAGATTGCTGAGTAAGGGAACTGCCTGCTGTTTGTTTCTGCTGTGTTAACAGAAAGAGGACAATGTGGGTCATTTGTTTGTTTCTGTAAATAAAAGAGATTACACCAAAAATATACCTAACTCATACTTTCAATTTCTCATCCTAATAGCAACGGCCCTCCACGGCCCTGACTCCATTTAGCCACACAGGTCAAAGGGAAACACGATGAATAATTCTCTTTCTCTCTCTCTCTGCTCTTTCCCTTTAGCTCAGGATGCTGTGTTTGAGCTCTGAGAGCCTGGAGCTGATTGCATCAGATGTATACATACACCACTTAGTCACCAACCAAGCAGTCATGCACTCTGTACTCTGTGCATTAAACTGAGTAGTCCCTCACACATACTAATTTGTTGCTGGCCTTCTACTTTCTTTGATTCCATGGGACTGTTGTACAGTGTGACTGAATATCAAGCTGGGTACTGTGTGTTAGAAGCTAATGTTTCTTTATTTGTTTCTTTCTTTATTTACAAATTGTACTTGAATCAATGAGTTATGAGTGGACCAGCCAACTCCACTCAGTCCAAATTTTCTTTAGTCAGTCTGGGACCTCTCTCAGATGAACATAGGTATTGCTCCGAGCTGGAGATTAATGAGAAAATACCTTCCTTTAATTTGCTGAAGGAGATTCCTCCCTTTGTGGACCACAAGGGAAATAACCAAGAAAATCTATAGATAGGGGTGCCCAGTCATTGCGGTAAAACACTAAGGGCTTGTCTACATGGGGGTTTTAATCCAGATCAAATCAAGTTAATCTGGTTTGAAAACACTTGTGTACGCATGACGCAACCAATCACTGTGTATTAAATCCTCATCTATCAGGAGTTCTGGAGTTGTCCTGCCCAGTGGACTAGGTTCACTTCAAATTATATTAGTTGGTCTTTTGTTTGTGTGCATGCAATTGCTGTGCACCACTTTTTTTTGCATCCTTCCATTGGCAATCCCATAGTGCTTTGCAGGTTGACCATTATTGACCTGTCTGTTTACTTGTGTGCACTGCCTGCAAGTTTACAGGGTGCCCCTTCCCCCTTTTAAAAGCTGGTGCAGAGCCAGATTTTGGTGTTTGCCCCTGGATCCCAGTGTACTATTCTGGTGATACCACTGTGATAGTGCTCCACAAGCCCACACCATGCCTCATGCTGCCCCTTGGATCTCAGCTGGAACCCTGGATTTCATCACTATCTGGGGGAGAAGCGTTGGTTCAGAAAACTCTTTGCAGACAGCTACAGGAATAAGGAGATTTTTGTGGACACTGTCCTAGGTCTTTTCATGTGTTTATGGTTGCTTTACATGATAATATTTCACCTGTCCTGTTTATGTAACACTTTAAAAATCAGCAAAACGGTTATATAAATTTATTATGAAACAAAAGGCAAAAAACTATTATGTACATAGTTTAGTCCTATTCAGTGTCTACTCGGCGCTTCTTGGCTTGTCTCTTGTATTCATTAAATGGAGCATCTTTTGTCACTGTCCAGCAATAGTCTGCAAGCATTGATGGGCTCCATTTGCCCTGATAGCGTTTCTCCATTGTTGCAATGTCCTGGTCGCTGTGCTCGTCGCTCACTGCTCTGCCGTTCAGTGGAAAAAAATCTAGATGAGAGTGCAAAAAATGTATCTTTAGTGACATGTTGCAACCAAGGCTTTTGTATGCCTTGAGGAGGTTTTCCACCAACAACCTGTAGTTGTCTGCCTTGTTGTTTCCGAGAAAATTTATTGCCACTAACTGGAAGGCTTTCCATGCCGTCTTTTCCTTGCCACGCAGTGCATGGTCAAATGCATCATCTTGAAGAAGTTCACGAATCTGAGGACCAACAAAGACACCTTCCTTTATCTTAGCTTCACTTAACCTTGGAAATTTTCCACGGAGGTACTTGAAAGCTGCTTGTGTTTTGTCAATGGCCTTGACAAAGTTCTTCATCAGATCCAGCTTGATGTGTAAGGGTGGTAACCAAATCTTCATTGATTCAACAAGTGGTGGATGCTGAACACTTTTCCTCCCAGGCTCCAATGACTGTCGGAGTGGCCAATCTTTCTTGATGTAGTGGGAATCTCTTGCATGACTATCCCATTCGCAGAGAAAACAACAGTACTTTGTGTATCCAGTCTGCAGACCAACCAAGACAGCAACAACCTTCAAATCGCCACAAAGCTGCCACTGATGTTGGTCATAGTTTATGCACCTCAAAAGTTGTTTCATGTTGTCATAGGTTTCCTTCATATGGACTGAATGACCAACTAGAATTGATGGCAAAACATTGCCATTATGCAGTAAAACAGCTTTAAGACTCGTCTTCGATGAATCAATTGTAGTAAGAGGAGGCCCTAAAATATAAACCTTAGTATCAGAGGCCCAGTATGAAGCCTAAGGCCTAAACTAAAGTAATAGTCAAGACTTTGCTAACATAAAGCAAAGCTAAGCTGTGAGCCAGAGGCAAGCCCTGCTCACAGTAGCTGGCAAGGAAAAGGCTGATGTTGCATAAATATATATTCATTTAGCATAGTTACAGTATAAACATGGTACCAAGATACACTATACCGGAACATTCCACAAATAACATGGAACAGGCCGACCCATCCCTATGACGGGGCAAAAAAGTAAAATGATGAATAGAGTTGTTTTGATCGAACCAACATGTACAAAATGAGAAGCGGCACCTTACTACGTAGAGGGGTTGTACCTTGCTACGTAGAGGGGTTGAACCTCAATACGTCAGGAGTGATGTGTAACTTGTTTGTATCTGTGTATAAGAATGCATCCCTGAGTAAATGTCTTTGTCCGGCCACGGGGGCAATGAAAAGTCCCGCCACTAAGCCAAGTCCTTACCAAGAAGCATCTATTAGTAGTATGCCCGGTAGACTAAGTAATCTACAAAGAACTGCAATTGTGTCCGAAATTGCAATAAACCTGGCCGAGGTACCTTTGTACCTTACTAGACTCAGTGGTCATTGAGGGTTCTCGTCGGGTCTGCTGTTTCAGCTATCTGCGCAGAGCTGGGGCAGCACACAGAGGGAACACATGCACGCAGCCGAGTGATATCAACAGGAGAAAGCAGAAGCACCACACCGGTAGCCTCTGACAACATCAATGAACAGTCTCCACTCATCTGGATCGTGAACGATGTTGAGGGCTGCCATCACACCATCGATGTTGTTGCAGGCTACAAGATCACCTTCCATGAAGAAGCATGGGACAAGATTCTTTTGATGGTCATGGAACATGGAAACTCTAACATCACCTGCCAGGAGATTCCACTGTTGTAGTCTGGAGCCCAACAGCTCTGCCTTACTTTTGGGTAGTTCCAAATCCCTGACAAGGTCATTCAGTTCACCTTGTGTTATGAGGTGTGGTTCAGAGGAGGAGGATGGGAGAAAATGTGGGTCCTGTGACATTGATGGTTCAGGACCAGAAGTTTCATCCTCTTCCTCTTCCTTGTCTGACTCAAGTGAGAATGATTCTGGTGCATCAGGAACCGGCAGTCCTTCTCCGTGGGGTACTGGGCGTATAGCTGATGGAATGTTTGGATAATGCACAGTCCACTTTTTCTTCTTTGACACACCTTTCCCAACTGGAGGCACCAGGCAGAAGTAACAATTGCTGGTATGATCTGTTGGCTCTCTCCAAATCATTGGCACGGCAAAAGGCATAGATTTCCTTTTCCTGTTCAACCACTGGCGAAGATTTGTTGCACAAGTGTTGCAGCATATGTGTGGGGCCCACCTCTTGTCCTGATCTCCAATTTTGCAGCCAAAATAAAGGCGATAGGCTTTCTTAACCATAGTGGTTATACTGCGCTTTTGTGATGCAAAAGTCACTTCACCACAAACATAGCAGAAGTTATCTGCACTGTTCACACAAGTACGAGGCATCTCTGCTCACTTTGGCTAAACAGAAATGTGTCCCTTTGCAAAATCAAACACTGACAAATAAGAGAGCACGACACTGTATGATTTCTAGAGCTGATATAGGGCAATTTGTTCAGCAGAGTGATGTAAGCTTCATTATGATTGCATCATCCATGACTTCTAGGAATAACATGATGCAATTCATATCATGTATGATGCAATACCAGCTTCAGATTCCATCATTCATTGTTTTGCCTAAAAAGCAAGTACTGTCCAAACCCAGTCATAGATTTATTCATAGATCCAATTCAAAGATGTATTGTAGTCATTTCTGGTTTAAATTGAGGTCCCTTCCCTTTATAACTCACTTATCCTCCGCCATTCCCAAGTCAAGGGTCGTATATACTGACCCAATAGCATATCTTGAAAACTAGAGCCAATCAACAATTTTAAGCATCATTTTCATTCTCAGTGACCCAGAATTAGTAAAGTTTGACTACATTTATTTCAGAAGCATTTTGGCTGTAAAGCAGTGTAATTTGGGACCCTGGAAAAGGCTGGATACTGGGACCAGCAGCAATGCCTAACCTCCACATCCCCACAGCAGGGCTGCTGGCAGCTCCCATTCACTTCTCCGATCCAACCTCTGGGCACCAAGGACACTGACTCCTGGGAGCCCTGCAACACCTCTGACAACTTTGAGCCATGGCCCTCAACCCCAGAATCCAGAGGCAAGGTGTATTCTCACCTGTGACTTTATGCAACAGGCAAAAATACAGTATTGTATTTGAAATGTTCGCACTGTTGCATTAATTAAAGGTTCATGTACAGTTGGTTAGCTAGTAGATTGGTTAGTTAAATACAAATACATTATTTTTCCATTGGCTTCATTAAAATCTTATTATTTGTTTTTGTTGTTGTTTCATAATAAAAACAGTTCACAATGCATCCGTTATGAGTCATCATGGCATTTAACACAGAAAATCCTTTAAATAAAGCTGAAATAACTCATAGGGTTTTACGTAAGTACACAGGGAACGCTACACTTCAACCACCTACACACAAACCCCCAGTGCTCGTAATGTCTGTGTCCCAGGACAACCCCCACAGGCTGCCATGTTCAGGCACAAGACTCAAAATATGAAAACAGGCATCCCTGGCAGCATTCTCCCGGCTGTTAGTGTTCTTTAGGGGATGCCCTGCTGGCTGCTCGAACCTCCAACCAAGTCTCTCTTAACATCAGCCTCCCACCCATCAGCCTGGTTCCTGCCCCCCCACCCCGCTCTCACAAATATTGTGCAGAAGCATGATGTGCAGTTAGAATGCTTGGGGAAAAAATTTCTGCAGCTTCCAACCTATTCCATAAATGGCACCATCTGCCTTTGAAATGACCGAATGTACACTCGACCCCCATTCTGCAATTACTCAGGCAATAGTTAAAATGTTCCCTCCTTCTGTCGCAGCAGCCAGTGTATGGCTTCATTAGCCAGGGCATCAGGGCTCGCAGAATAACCAGCCCAACCTCCAGGCTATTAATGTCCACAGTGCTTCTGAGGGGGAACAGGCTTTTCTCCATTAATCTAAATGGAACTGAGTTCCAAAAGATGCTAGCATTGTGGATGCTTCCAGAGCACCCCACATTTATTTCTGTCATCTTGCCATGGGAGTCAACTTGTCCTTGGTGCAGCATGGAGAAATACCCTCTTCTGTTTATAAATTCTGCAGCCTGGCAGGGGAAGGGAGCAAAAAATAGGCACATGGGTCCCATCACTTGCCCCTGTACAGTTTGGAAACCCCATGCATGCAAAGCCATCAGTAATCTCCTGAGCATTATCCAGCTTCATGACCTGGTTAGACAGCACCTTATCAATGGCCTAGCAGAGAATGTTCCCAACGGTTGACCTCCCTGCACTGAATTGGTTGGCTACAGACTGGTAACATTATGGGGTGGCCAACTTCCAGACGGCAACGATGACCTGCTTCTCCACCGGTGTGGGGCACAGCATGTTGGCCCGCTGTTGCTGCAGCTCTAGGGTCAGTTCCATGCAGATCTCAAAAAAGGTTCCCCATCCGGAAGTTCTATGGCCACTGCTGGTCACCCCGGCTCTGCAGAACGATCCTCTCCCACCAATCCACACTGGTTTCCTGAGCCCAGAAGTGGAACTGAATGCTGTGTAGGTGATCCAGGAACTCATCCTCTTGTTCCAATGGCATCCTCCTGTTCTTCTACCTTGTTCTGCTGCTACTGTTATAGAGTATCCCTCTGTTGCTGGAGGAGCTGTTGCTGATGCCATAGGATATTCTCCGGTTCACACGTCATTCGCTTGGGTGGTGCAATGGGCGTTCGTCCGGCTCTGACTGCTGTAATGTAGCCCAAGCAGCCTGTGCATATTCATGCTTATCACCATGGCAGTGTGGAGCATTGTGGGGTCCGTGCTGGACAACAGTATTTGGGAAACGTTGCGAGCCCGCCCAGAAAGGAAGTGTGGGGCGGAGATGGTGAAAACGTGATTCTTTTAAATAAAATGGAACCTGCCTGGCTTTCCACAATTCACAGTGAAAACAATCCCAGGATTCACGCTGCTCAGCAGTGAAGCACAGACATAGCCCTTGGAAATACATTCCATGGGACACCTCTGGAGAACGCTATGCCCTCAGTTCGCAGCAAACTGCTGCCACGTGTTCACATGATGTGAACTGAAAACGGAACAGTCGTTCCATATGCACACTGTTGGTGCAACTCACATCCTGCAAGTTACCTGATGTGCAACAAAAAGCTTTGGGTTACCCCTTCCCAACCCCCCTATCCCCCATGTGGATACCCCAAAGGCAAAAAGTGCTTCTTTCCTAATAGTCTCCATTGACTCTAAAGCTGTCACTGCTACTGCAGGTACATACCAAAATAAAAACCACTAGAGACTGTTCAGATAATAGACTGTTCAGTGATTATTGTCACTCTTGCCTGATCTGGTAGCTAAAATTCTAGTTATTTCACAGAGAGGAGTGGAAGTAGGTGAGATGGAAGCAAAGATGGGGCAGGACAGATTTTTGAACAGCCTTACGGAAAGCAACCCCCCTTCTTCGTACATATTGTTATATGGTTTGCAAGTAGTGGACTTTTTGTGAGTCTTTGGAATGAAAACGATAAATCCTGAGGTGGCTTTACGTTCCTCTAAATGCCATACCAACATGTTAAATACACATGCATCAGAGAGACGATTTATGTGTCAACTATATAAGACTGTGCCAAGAGTCAGAGAGGAGCTAGGAGCAAGGTAAGAGAAGAAAAGTATGGAGGAGTGTAGAGAAAATTAAGGCTCATGAGATCAGCTGGAGGAAGTTTAAAAAGCCACCAGGGTAGTTCTTAATTGGATTCTGGAATGCACCAGTGCCAGCAGGGTTGTTTAAGGATGGGTGTGATGTGGAATGAGGGTCATTACTGAACAAATATTCTCTATTGAGTGTGCAAAGTAAACTTACCCTTCCATGTCCCTTATTTGCCACCAGTCAGGATCCTCGTCTTTCAGAACATAATACTTGCTGTTCCGGACAAGCTGGATATCAGTGTTTCCTTTGGGTTCATAGTCATACTCGGCCACAGTGATCTTCAGTGAGGATTTACCTGGTGCTGGAACTGGAGGTAGACTGTCATGCTTCAGCTTTTGAAGGCAGAGGAAATAAAATTACAATGAAGTGCATCACAATAGAAAATCATTTTTAGCATTTAGATTGCAGTTTGCATCTTCAATGAGCTCTATGACTGCAAAGAAATTAATGCAAGTTAACTAGAAATGCATGGTGTGCTGAAGAATTTTTTCCTTCCTTTGTTTTGAAATACATTCCAACATCTGTAGTCCAATATAAATAATGAAATACAAACCAAACTCTGTTACAATAATATTCAAGGCTTGGTCCTGCTCTAATATATGTGGAGTTGTGTATTTTGTAAAATTAGCAACAGCACAGACCTTATGTTACAAGACCCAAGGAGCATGGTTTTGTACTATAGCCGAGAACAGGATTCAGCCCAGTGGGTTAAAATTACACCAGAAGAGGTAAGGGCATTCTCAACTGAAGCTAACAATTTGTGAGCTCACAATGAGCTCAAACTGCAAAGGTTACACATTGCAGGTAGCTCAGCACAGAAGATGAATTTACATAAAAGGGAATGGTAATAGGATTAACTGATACTTATACCTGGGGTACATCTACACTGCAAAAATAGGTGTGTTCCTAACTCAGGTTAGCTAACTTGGGTTAAAATAGCAGTGAAGACATGGCAACCTGGCATATAACTTGGGTTAGCAGCTCAAGTTCAAGCCTATAGGTTACCCTGGGGTTGAACTCAAGGTACTAACCCAAGTTAAAAACACACCTTATTTTGCAAAGTAGATGTACTTGTAGTGTGATTGTGAGTCATGAAGCGTAAGTACCTTCCACCATATGTAAATGTGCTGATAGCAGACCGTACTAAAAGACTCCGCTGTAATATTATACAATAGCACGTTGCATTTTTTAAAAATGTGCCTTAGATCAATAACAAGTACAATAGTCACTATTAAAAATGAAATCAGTATTAGCCAACTGTTACTGCATAGCGCTGTCTGTTATTTCCTTTTCTAAACATGGTATAGAAGAAACTGATATTTCAGATAATCAAGGCTGATTATTTTTCATGGAATAAAATGGGAAGAGTCAGGGCTTTGCCACAGCAGGAAATGCACATGTTAGTTTAAAAGAGGAAAGTCATGGCACACACTTATTTTGCTGAATATTAAGTTGTCTGTCATACGGCATTATGAGAAAGTCAAATAATTTTTTAAAACTAGGCAATAACAAGCAGCTTAAAATAATTTAAAACTCTTAGTCAAATCCGGTGGGCATATACAGATCTAAGCTTGTAAACATTTCCAGAGGAGTCCTGGCTTAGCGGTGGGCTGGCTGGGATTATAAAAGCCCTGAATTTTTGTTAAAAAAAATCCTGTAAATTGCAGTTCCAGTCTTGGAAGGCATGGCCATCACAAACATATAGATTTGCAGGTAATATACCACCCTGAGCCCTAGTTGCCTTTCAGTGACGTCAGCAAGAGTTTTGCTGTTGACTTTAATAGCAGTAGGAATGAGGCCTAAAGATAACATTTTCAGAATGCCCAAGTCACTTAGGAGCCTATGTGCCTGCCACTTTTGGTTATCACCTTGGATTTGATGTGGAGAGCAGCACTGTGGATAAGTTCAATTTTCCCCAGAGGGATTGGGGGTGTGTGTGTGAGAAAGAGAGAGAGAGAGAAGAGCAGGCTAGAATCCTCACACTAAGGCCTCAATGGCTATGGCTGCAACCTCAGGGATGCAGGAATGTGGTAAGGGAATGACTGGAGTGAGGGCTAGGACTGGCCAGTGGATCTGTCCCTGCCCACCAGCTAGGAGGCGTGAGGGGGCAGGAGAGAAACAGCAAGGGCTACAAATGGGATGCAGAGGACTAAGCCATGAAAAGCTGCCTCTCATGTCAGGAAATCATTGCTGTTCCCAAAGAGTCAGGAAACTGTCTGGTGGCTCCTCTGAAGGCACATTCATGCCCATTAATCCGGCTGATGGTCCCCAACTCCCATAATTGCTCCTGGAGTAGCCTCTTCTGTCAGGCCTCAGCATAAGAGGGCAGAGATATGATGTTGGTCTGAGGAAAAAGGACTCCAGAGACCCAGGGACAAAGGGAGAAGGACAGCACCAAGAACAACCTGGACAGGGAAGAGGAGGACAGAGTCCCCAGAGATTTGGAGGGAGGATGAGGGGCATGATCCAACAGAGACTTGGAAGGAGGGTTAGGCGATTATGATGTTGGGTATGTTGAGCAATTTGAATGGGTAGTAAAAGGGGCAAAGGCAAAAAGGAGAAAGTTATTCAAAGTTGTGTTGGGGGCTTGCACTAATAGTTGCTGGACTAAGTAGATGCTGCTCCCTGTCATTTGACAACTTTTGTAGTCCTGACCTGTGCCTTGTGACTGGGGCCAGGAAACAAAGTTGCTTTGTCTCTGACAAGCACTCCCTGCTTTTTAAATTTCCCTTTCAAAACATCTCCTTGATAATGAGCTGGGAAGTCCTAATACGTGTCAACCTGTTCAGTGGCTGATTTGCATGACTGATAATATCTTTAGATAAACAAAATCCTTCGATAGGAGTCAGGGAAGATGACCCATGGCATTTGAAACTTGTTTATTCACAATCTCACTACACTCAAACTTCATTATCAGAACCAGTGTCAAAAGCCCATTTGCTCAGTTATAAATGCTTTCCAAGTCCCTACTCCCACAAAAATATTTAACCCAGCATTGCCAGTTCTTATGATTTTATCATGAGTCTTGTGATATTTGGTATGTTTATTAAATCCCCTGCTGCTGGAGTCAAGTTATTATGTGAGAATCTCAGCTTTCATTTTTAAAAAAATTTCTAGCACTTGTGGTTGCAGAGAAAAGCTGGAAACTGTGACCTGAGTGTATCCTAGAGATTCAAAAACCAGAAGGTAAATAAAAGGAACCCCAAATGTATTTTTTGAAAAATCTCATTATTTTAAAGCCAATGTTGTGATCTGGGGGGGGAAGGGGCGGGGCTGAATGAAGAATTTTGAATCCCTGACATTGGCAGTACTGTTAGCCACCTCTTAGATGTATGACATATAGTTAAGAACAGGAGTACTTGTGGCACCTTAGAGACTAACTCCTGTTCTTTTTGTGGATACAGACTAACACGGCTGCTACTCTGAAACCTGACATATAATTGAACTCTTAGTCCCAAGCCCTCTCCCTAGTTCCAAGCCTGAGTGACTTGTCTGGACACAGAAACATTTGGTGGAGAGAACCCCAATCCCCGGCCGTGGAACAACAGTGAAGCGGCACCGCAGTCACTACCTGGGCCTAAGTGCTGGAATGACCTCCATGGATCTTGTGCTCTACAGGGAGGAAAGGACCCAGAGAATCAGTGTAGTAGCAGATCCACCATCCCCATCGTGACTCTTGTCTCTGACAACCACCCCCGTTCCCTCTAACATGCCTCTGTACATGACTATAACAGGAGCCTCCATGGAGCTGCACTCTGTGGCAGAGGCTGCACATTTCGTGTACAGACACATGTAATCCTGCCCTCTCCCCATACAGGGGAACTGCAGCATTTCCACTCTGCAGGAGGCCCTCTGCACCTGCTGGAATGGGAAGGATTTGGGCTCTAGATAAACAATTTTGGGCCCAGGCCTGCTCTCACTGAAGCCTGTGGGGTAAAATTCCCATTGACTTTAATGGAAACAGGCACATAAAAGCAAATCTGTTCAAACAACTTCACAAGAAGCAGCGGGTTGCTATGGCCCAAACTGACATCTGCACACTGCAATGCATTGAAACTATCTGAGACTTTTCCAGCTTTGCAGGCACTTCTGTGCGACAGCCCAGAGGGAAGCATGGGCAGGGTGAGGAATGAGTGGAGAAAGGGTGGAACTGGAGGACTGCTAAGTGTAACTCTTGTCCTTCCCCAGATTGTGCTGGTGGCCACTAAGGACATTGATTCTACTCAGTGATTAGATTGGAGTAGCTTCCGTTGAACAGCTGTCTGGGGGAGAAGGTTCCCCAACCCTTCCCCAATGGATCTCTTCATCATTTATTTGGGCTGGATGCTAGGGAGTGGATTTTCCCCCATAAGCAAAGTTCATTGTAGGCAGATACTAAAAGTTTGTCACCTACCAGTTTCCCAGGGACAGGAGGCAGCGGTTTCAGAGAGCTGGTGGTGCTAGGTAGACTCATATCTATAACTGGGGGGAAAGAAAAAATAACACAAGCAATTTACTGCATGACTCCAAGGCCATGCATGCAATAGGTTTTTCCACTTAGGTAGCTCCACTAGTGGCAGCAGTGGTGGGACTACTAGAGTAGACACACAGCCCTGGTGATCACCAACATTTTACCTCCACGTTGGGTTAACATGCTTTAGGTAATGTGATAGTTAATATGTTGGAGGCTGCCTGGGATTCTCCCTCCGCTAGCCCTCTCACACTGTTGCTATCACCAGTGCACCTGCATCATCATCATCAATAGATGTTTTTCTGAAGCAAAGTTAGAGTAGACAGAACACCCTCTTGCATTCTGTAGTATTTCAGACAGAAACAAAAATTTTGATACATGGTGACCCTACTTTTTGGAAGGTTTTCTTTTTCTACCTACTACTGTGTTCAGAAGTCCAGTGGCAACCAAACAGTTATTTGTGGCAGTGTGTGGGTTTTATAACATTATTTGCATATATCATATTTGGTTTGG
The DNA here is from genome assembly GCF_013100865.1 of Trachemys scripta elegans. Classification (NCBI taxonomy): domain Eukaryota; kingdom Metazoa; phylum Chordata; order Testudines; family Emydidae; genus Trachemys; species Trachemys scripta. The sequence continues at coordinate 212,900,505 of NC_048298.1, forward strand.
AAGTTACATACGGCCATTCAAATTACAAAAAACCAACAACTGGCAAATCTTTAAAATAGTAGGGCATTGTTTAGTGTTCCTCCACTGGGTCCATACATAGGACACTGATGTTATTACTAAATAGTAGAGCTAAATTTTCAAAAGGGGCCTCTATATTTTCACTTGCAATCTCACACATACAAATTGGGTTCTTAGAGTTGCCTGTCATTTTGAGGACCCATCTTGAAACAACAGGGGCCTGATTATCAGAGGGGCTGAGCACTCTCGATGTCAATGGGAACTGCAAGAGTTCAGCACCTCTGAAAAATCGGGCTTTCGAACTCTCAAGTTACGCTCCCAAACCAGAGGCACTCAAAACAAGTGTCCACTTTCTAAAAATGTAAGCCTCAGCTATCCAATGTGCATGCAATAATGTGTGTATGGGATGGGGGGGGAGGGTGCTTACGAATATGTAGATCGTGGCATGCATCCATTTTGAAAATTTACTCCTCTGGTTCTTTATGGTGACTAATAAATGAGCTAAATAATTGTGATTAATTTCCAGTCCAGTATTTTAAAAATGTATATTTAAACAAAAAAATAAAATACATAAAATATTCCTTCATTCCATAAATACATTGTTCCAACATACTGCAGGAGTCTGCAACTCAGATACACCATGTTTGTTTTTAAATGGTGCACAGGAAAGAAATGCATAAATGCTCTATGAGATTCTGGAATGTACATTATTTGAAACAACTGCTCCCTAGAACCATTTTGTGGAGTAATTTGACTGGCAAGTTTCCCTAACTAAACTTGCTCCGCAACACAGTACATTTTATAAAATTAAAATGATTTTTCAGCTATTCTTTTGATTCCCCTGTTCTTATTGTAATCCTATTTCTTATAAATGCACATTCCACAGAGTACCAAAAATAGACTTGTGGGGGAGAATATAGCATTGTTTAGAAAAGTAGCCACCATAAATATGAATATAATGAAAAAAATCAGTTTTATTTTGGATTTATTATGAAGTTAAATTCTTTATAACTGACACACAAATGTTGCTAGTAGATTATTTGGCTGTTTGGACTCAGCCCATAAAGACAAGTTCTGATATTTTTTTCTCCCACTCCCATAACAACAGCAACAACAACTCAGCATACTAAGTCGAAGTAAAGAGAAAGGATTTCTTTTTGGTGCATTTTGGAGGTACAGTAAAAAATTGTCATGATCTCAGCATGGGTATTTCACATACACCTCTACCCCGATATAACGTTACCCAATATAACACGAATTCGGATATAACGTGGTAAAGCAGTGCTCTGAGGGTGGGGCTGTGCACTCCGGTGGATCAAAGCAAGTTCGATATAACGCGGTTTCACCTATAACACGGTAAGATTTTTTGGCTCCCAAGGACAGTGTTATATCGAGATAGAGGTGTACTATATTCTTTTCCCCTAGCCACATTATCAAACTACATAGTACAATTGCAATGCTGTTAAAAGAAGTTAAGAACAAATATCAAGAGGAATAATTGATCAGATTTTTATATTTACCACCATTGATTACAATTATCCTTGTAGATTTACCAATATCATGCAAAGCACCATTAAGACTAACATGTCAAAAAGCAAATACAAACAAAATGGCTCATTACATTTCTCCCAGAGGGTACATCCAGGGGCTGCTTTACATGTCTGGTTGCAGCAGAGAAACTTCCCATTGGTAAAGAATTCTTTGTGATACTTGTTTAGTAAATCAGGATTGTCTTTAATCTCTGGAGCGCACAAGAGGGGAAGGAAAAAAAAGAACTTTAAAAGGTTTGCTGGTAGCATGTTTTCAGTAAGCAATACAAACTGATACAATAAAAGAATTCAGTAACAGTGAATCAAGATCATGGAGGAGATGTGCATTTTATAAAGACTTAAAAACTTTGCTAGACTGTCCTAAAGCCCATTTAACTGTGTTGAAAAATCTAATAAAACATTTTATGTATCAAAATATGAAGAGTGATTTCATTTCTAATTCATATTATAGAAATAAACTAGACAAACTATAGGTGTTCAATAAACCAAATGGCAAATTTCAGTACAAAACTGACCTGTTAAAGAAATGTCCAGTTAAAATGTAACACTTTCTATTTATCAAACCTCTTAAATAAACATTTGTTACTTGTATATAAAAAATAATCCAGTATTCTATAGAAATGGCCCCAAACAGTATAACTGGCAATAGTGACACTGTAGTTTTTTGAATCAGTGCTGTAGTATTTGTTTTAAAAGATAATAAAACAATTAATTTTAAGAGTGTAGAGCAAGAGTTTATAAATGATTGCTTAAAGTTAGGCTCCTAAATCCCTGGTTAGACACCTGAAGTTACAGCCTGGTTTTCAAAAATGCTGCGCACCCAGAAGCATGGGAGCTGCTGCATGATTGTTCAAAACCTTGGCCACAGAATTTTGTTACTTGTTTTTACAGCTGAACTTTATTTTAAAAGTTCCTTAGAAAATTGTAATCACTTTGCTATAATGCATGTCACAAAATTTATGCAATACTGAACAAGTGGTATTCCTCACATACTCTCTTTAAAAAACCTATCTTGTTTGAATAGCACTCTTATTAACATGTTCAGCTGAAAATATTGGACCAAATCCTGAGGTCCCAAGGTTAGATCTTTCTCCTATCAGGAAAAAGACAATTTAGGGGCAGGACCAGCTCCAGGCACCAGCTTACCAAGCAGGTGCTTGGGGCGGCCACTTCAGAGAGGGGCGGCACATCCAGCTATTCAGTGGCAATTCGGCGGACGGTCCCTCACTCCTGTTCGGAGCGAAGGAGCTCCCGCCGAATTGCCGCCACAGATCGCGATCACGGCTTTTTATTTATTTATTTTTGTTTGGCTGCTTGGGGTGGCCAAAACCTTTGAGCCGGCCCTGTTTAGGGGACAATAAGCCCCATGAAGAGACAAATCCTGGAGTTTCCATCACATAATTCTGTTGGGTGAATGGAATGAGCAGAGGATTCAGCTACCAAAAACTCAATCTGCCAGAGGTCAGGGCCATGAGTGCGGAAGTCTTTATGCCTCCAAACTGCCTACTGGTTTCCTATGGTTCTTCCTTATTCCCTTGCCAGTCTGGATCCCTGCTGGCTTTCAAAACCAATTTTTTCTTCAGAAGAATTATTCAAAAGAATCTGTCCCTGGTTTCTAGAAGAAACATTGCACGTAGCCTATTGGAGCCTCCCACTTCTGCCCAGATCGTCCAGGGACAACATTGTAGTGGTAGGTAAGGAGAGAGCCACACACTCAAAGTCAACTCCACCCATGGGCCCACAAGAGACAACTGGGGGATAAACAGGGCCTAACCCAAAGTCCATTAAAGTAAGTGGAAAGACTCTATTGACTTTAATGGGTGCTACTGCAATGTGTAGTATGTGGATGGACTCCTCCTCTCCTAAGGATCCTACTGACTTCACTGTGGTTTACGGGACCCAGCACTCTGCCTACACACTACTTATTGCATGGATGGAGCATTGCTCAGTTAAAGACCATGGAAAGAATCAGAACAAACTAAGTAAAGACTAGAGTTGGTGGGGAAATGCCAGCAGGGAAATTTTGTGAATTTTTTCCTCCCACCATTTTTCATTGAAATTTTTGAAATGTTCTCATCCACTCCAGTCCCATTGCATGGAGGAGCGAGATTGCATCTGAAAATGGCTGACAAAACCATTGCATTAAAATAAGAAACTAGATTCATCTACTCCCTTATTCAGATGATTTCTCTGAACACACAATCTTCCCCCCCATGTTAGAAAAAAGTTGCTTCACAAGACGGTAAAAACAAATGTTACCTTTATGTAAAGCTTTCAACCACTGATTTCGGCTCTCTTTATTTGCTGCAAAGACATAGAGAAGGCCATCCTTGTATACAATCTAAAAGAGGTGGGAAAACAATTCATTCTAGTTATCCTATTCTCAAAGTTCATTAGCTTTTTTTTTAAATAAAGACCTAGAGTAACGGAAACAAAGAAGTAAAGGACTTAGAAACCCTAGGATCAAGCTCCGCAGGCCTGTTCACACCAAAATGCATGCAGCCCAGGCAGGGTTGCCAGTGTTAGTTGGATGTATTCCTGGAGATTTCATCACATGACATAATCTTTAATTAAAGATTAATCTTTAATTCCTGGAGACTCCAGGCCAATCCTGGAGGATTGGCAACCCTAAGCCCAGGACAGTGATGAGCCAGAACAGGGTTAAATAGTTATACTCCCATTTCACATGAAAGTGAGCTGGCATTATGGGCCTGAACCAATCCTGCTCCCAATGGCAAAACTCCCTTTGGCATTAGTAGGAGAACAATAAGACCCTAAATTCAGTAACTTGCACATTCTCATCAGAAATGGGAAGTACACTATGTACCTTTCATTCCTTCCCCATCCTCTCTCCCCCATATTTGAGTGTATCAGGTGCTCATGAGAGTAACAAACTAATTTAATATAAAAGTACTATTTAATGAGGGTTAGGAGTATTCAATCTGAGATAAATCAGACAGTGATAACACTGCTGCCCCCTCTTGGGGTTACCCCCAGGGGTAGCAATTGTTGGGTGGCAGTTAATTAATGAACTCCTCTGCTGCCCAGGTCATGCACCCTTTCCAAGCCACTGTTGCCCATTTTAGACTATAGCACCCCACCCTTGGCACAAAGGGAAGTTGCAGCTGCTTTGCACTATTGTATATTCTTCTCCTCATGGACTCTCCGCCTCCAGGACTCTCTGCTCTGGCATAGGCTTTGGAATGAACCTATCTCTGAGAATTAACACATATAGTACAAATGACAGCAAAGTCAAGGTTATGGCTTTTGCAGCATATATGACCTTGCTTCCATGCACATATGTAGTATTGGTATTACTGTATATGTTGATAAAGATAAGGTTTAATAGAGATGTGCAATTTAGATGAGGTTCAATTGCTGAGGGAACCGTAACTTTGAATTTCTGGACTCTTGTGCATTTAAATGGTCAACGTATAGTTTCAATATCAAAAGGCCAAGTTCTGCACTTCTTTTTGCCACTAAAGTGAAAGGAGGTCAGGTGGGGAAGGTTAAAAAGAGAAAATGAATTGTGATCAGTATTGCACAACAAAATAAACATATTCAATATTCAAATACATGCACCATTCGTGTGTGTGTGTATAGGATCATACCAAAATAAGTAAACTATTATACACACATGAATGCACAAACAGACAGGTCCTAATCCAAATTCCATTGAAGTCAATGAAAAGACTCCCATTGATTTTGATGGTCTTTGGGTCAGGTTTATAATAACAAGGATTCATTTCCAACCTGCTGTAAGTTTTTGTAACAGTCAGCAGTGACACAAGCCCTTATTTGTCCTAAAAATAATGGTTCACCACAGTAAAGATCAGTTTTGTATTTCGTGATCTTACCTGAAATGGATATTGTCTCTCCAAAGGTGCCTGTTCCTCATGATTCACTGCCTCAACACACCGAATTTTCTTAATGTCAATTGATCCTTTTTTGCTTCCTTTTTTCTAAGAATAAAAGCCAAAGCAGGACTACTCATCATTCTAAATACAGGACTATTGTCCTCAAATCAAAAATACTTTATGGTCATGACAAGTTTTATAAAAACTTAATCACACTTAATCCAAGCTGTGTGTAATTGCACACTTCAGATTGGGTAGAGTTCCACTTTTGTTAAACTGTTTGGGAAAGACATTGAAAACCCTCCGTTGTATCTTATCCTGCAATCCATATACTGACAAAACTCCCTTTGAAGTCAAGGTATAAAGACAACAGGATGGGCCCTACATTTGCTACGTGAACTTCAGTATTACAATGCAAAAGCAGAGATGGAGGATATAAAATGCAAAAGTCTCTAATGGGAAATGAGAGTCTGATTTTGTATTACATTATTTTGTTAAGATACTGGCATCGATCCTGCCACCCTTATTCAGATAATGAGTTGTAACTAACAGGAGTAATCCAAATGTGCTATCAGGAGTGCAGATGGTAACAATGTATTTTAGTCGCTTCAGAGCTATCTCTGAATGCACAAAAGAGGCCACTCTGCTGAAAGTACCAACCATTTGTTTGATACATAATCACTTTTTAAAATACGATCACGCTTTAGCCTTTTACTTTATATCAGTTATGGGCCAAATTCTGCACTGAGCTATCTCCTGTACAAATGACTTGAAACCAATGCCAGATATAATTCACCACAGAGACCCTGATTCAGGAAAACATCCCTATTCAAGGCATGTGCTTAACTTTAGGCATGTGCCTAAGTCCCATTGACTTTGATGAGATTTAAGCATATGCCTAAGATTAAGCATCATTAAGTTCTGTGCTGAATAGGGGTGGACTTAAACACATTCTTAAGTGCTATCCTGAATCAAGGCCAGATTTTGGTCCCATACCATTTTTAAATCCCACTTGGAACAAAAGATATCACTACCCCTACTATATGATATCTAATCAAAGCACATTGAGGAAGAAAATCCAGAGGCATAAACTTACTTTAGAAAAATATGTACCTCTGTAGTTAAGAAAATGATTTCTCACCTCTTTGTCATATTCATAGTAAGAGAGGTTTGTTTTTGTGAGAACAAACAGTCGTTCTTTGTAATTAATTGGTGAAATTTTTTTCTTCTGTTGCGACTTCTTTAAAAGAAGCTCCTCTAGAATTGATTCCTGTTCCATTTTATTGCCCTAAAAATTGGAAATAGTCATTTTAATAATAATAGTTGTTAAAAGATTAACAAAGGCAGCTATGTCCTTTACTAATGGATTGTAAAGCATGTTATAAAATGAATTTAAGATATATTTATTGCATGTTCTAACAAGAGTTATGAAGAGTGTATTTTATATTTTATAAATAGCTATGAACAGTTAGTTTTTCTGCTCAGACAAAAATAAACATGTTATAGGAAATTAAAATTTAAGATAAAGCTGTAGCTCCAATTAAGACATTTTCAGTTCTTTTGTTGCCTGAGAATTTCTCCCTTTAAAGTCTTGCACTGTCTGGCAAGGAATTGAAGCTATATTAAGCACAAATGTATCATATCAGAGACACAGGAAGAAAGTAATTATAGCAACAAAAACACAATCCTTCATATCACAGATGAGAAAAAGCATAATTGATCACAGTGTTTCCTGGACTGGTAATTTCTAATTTCTTTCTTTGCTCTGAAAGAAACATATGGATATGAAACAGAACCATTCAGGTAAAGAAATGTAAAAAAGTGAAAATATTATTATATGATTATTAATATGTATTAATCTTGTTATTAATTATTCAATAGCAAGTGAAAAGAGGAGCGAGACCCTTTGGTTTTTAAAACTATTTGTGTCTAAACTTACTTACATGGGTGTTGCGCTTACAAGAGAAATTATGTCCTTTGTCTTTTGTCTGCTTGGCGCTCCAAAGGGAAGTGTCCTGCTGACTTACTCTCCATCACGTTCTTATCAAACCTGGAGTGTTTATCAGAAAAAAGATATTTGCATGCCACTCATCACACCCATTCTGTCAGAGGTGTGTTTTCTGTGTTAGCATATATTTTGCACAATTCCATTTTTAGCCTTGATACATTTAAGTCAAGGGGGTTTATGGCCTCAGAACAATTCCTTGTAGTGTCTGCAAACGAGATACTGCAACGTTATGATAGTGCATTATAAAAGGAAGAGCAGCTAGTCTGTTTTCACTGTCTATTCTCATGAAAAGGGTCATAAACTGTGGGCTGGGGGAAGCATGGGCTGTTATAGCAGGGATAAGGGGAGACAAGAAAGAACATAGAGGGGAAATCAAATCAGTATATTTTATGTCTGTATACTAATGCGAGAAGTATGGGGAATAAGCAGGAAGAACTTGAAATGCTAGTTAATAAACACAGCTATGACACAGCTGGCAGCACAGAGACTTGGTGGAATAATACACATGACTGGAATATTGGTATAAAAGGGGACAGCTAGTACAGGAAGGACAAGCAAGGAAAAAAAGGAGGAAGTGTTGCCTTATATGTTAAAAATGTATACACTTGGACTGAGGTTGAGATGGAAATAGGAGACATACTTGTTTAAAGGCTCTCTGGGTAGGATAAAAGAGTAAAAAACAAAGGTGATGTCATGGTAGGGGGTCTATTACAGACCACCTAACCAGGAAGAAGAGGTGGATGAAGCTTTTTTAAACAACTAACAAAATTATCCAAAGCACAGGACTTGGTAGTGATGGGGGACTTCAACTACCCAGACATCAGTTGGGACAATAACACAGCAGAGTACAGATTATCCATCAAGTTCTTGGAATGTATTGGAGACAATTTTTTATTTCAGAAAGTGGAGAAAGCTACTAGAGGAGACGCTGTTCTAGATTTGATTTTGACAAATAGGGAGGAACTGGTTGAGAATTTGAAAGTGGAAGGCAGCTTAGGTGATAGTGATCATGAGATGGTAGAGTTCATGATTCTAAGGAATGGTAGGAGGGAAAACAGCACAATAAAGATAATGGATTTCAAGAAGGCAGTCTTTAGCAAATGCAGGGAATCAGTATATAAGATCCCATGGGAAGCAAGTCTAAGGAAAAAACAGTTCAAGAGAGTTGGCAGTTTTTCAAAGAGACATTATTAAGGGCACAAGAACAAACTATCCCACTGCATAGGAAAAGATAGAAAGTATGGCAAGAGATCACCCTGGCTTAACAAGGAGTTCTTCAATGATCAAAAAACAGCCCTACAAGAAGTGGAAATTAGTTCAAATTATAAGTGATGAACATAAACGAATAACACAAGCATGTAGGGACAAAATTAGAAAGGCCAAAGCACAAAACGAGATTAAATTAGCTAGAGACATAAAGAGTAACAAGAAAACATTCTACAAATACATTAGAAGCAAGAGAAAGATCAAAGACAGGGTAGGCCTATTACTAAATGAGGAGGGGAAAACAATAACAGAAAATGTGGAAATGGAAAAAGTGTTAAATGATATTTTTGTTTTGGTTTTCACAAAAAAGGTTAGTAGCGATTGGACATCTAACATAGTGAATGCCAGTGAAAATGAGGTAGGTTCAGAGGCTACAATAGGGAAAGAAAAAGTTAAAAATTACTTAGACAAATTAGATGTCTTCAAGTCACCAGGGCTTTATGAAATACATCTTAGAATACTCAAGGAGCTGACTGAGGAGATATCTGAGCCATTAGTGATTATCTTCGAAAAGTCATGGAAGACGGGTGAAATTCCAGAGGACTGGAAAAGGGCAAATAAAGTGTTAATCTATAAAAATAAGGATAACCGAGGGAATTACAGACCAGTCAGCTTAACTTTAGTACCCGGAAAGATAATGGGGCAAATAATTAAGCAATCAATTTGCAAACACCTAGAAGATAATAAGGTGATAAGTAACAGTCAGCATGGATTTGTCAAGAACAAATCGTGTCAAACCTACCTAACAGCTTCTTTGACAGGTTAACAAGTCTTGAGGATAGGGGGAAAGTGGTAGATGTGGCATATCTTGATTTTAGTAAGGCTTTTGATACTATTTCACATGACCTTCTCATGGGGGGTTGCAGACAGGGGCGTTTGAGAGGGAGAGCAAGAGATCCCGCTGACAAACAGGCTACCAGGTGAGAGGTGAGAGTACTAGCTGTTGGTGTGAGTGAGTTTGCTCGACTGTTTGAATTTTAATTGTGATTCTGATTTCAGGTGACTTCAGTTTCAGTTACAGTTGCTATGGCAGTTGGGACTGAGTGCCTGACCTTGTTCCCTTGATTGTTCCCTTGATTGCCTTTGATTGGCCTTCCCCAGAGTGACTCATGAGGGGGTGGGACTGACCTAGGCAAGCAGGCTTTAAAAGCCAGAGGCAGAGCGACCGGGGGCTGCAGACAGGGGAGTTTGAGAGGGAGTTTGACGGAGGGAGGCTTACGATGGTTAGGAAGATCCGCAACACCTGTGCCAGCACTGCTTCTGTCTCCTCCACCTGCACCTGTAGCCAGACAGAGTGCCTGTGCCTGGATGCTTCTACCCAGATCTGTACAGGGACTGTAACTTGCAATTTCCACTTACTGATATCCAGGCTGGGGGGGCATGTGTCCATGTGGAGACAGCTGAGGTAGCTGTCCCAGTACACAGGACTGCTGACACACCACTGGTGGAGGAGGAGATGGCTAAGGGTGGACACTGGCAGCTGGTTACTTCTGGCAGCAGGCAGTGCTCCACCCCTGCTCTGAACCCTCCCGCCATGGTAATAGGTAACCGTTATGCTCTTCTCGATACAGGAGAGAAGGAATCACCCCCTACAGTAAAGGAGGAGAAGCCTCGTACCCCTAAGGCTGGGAGGTCTGCTGCCACTACTGCGAATAGGAAACGTAGGGTAGTGGTGGTCAGAGACTCTCTGCTGAGGGGGACGGAGGTGCCTATCTGTCGCCCTGACATTTCATCTCGAGAGGTATGTTGCCTGCTGGAGGCCCGTATCCGAAATGTTACGTAGGCATTGTCGAGGATTATCCAGCCCTCTGACTACTACCCCATGCTACTCATCCATGTGGGCACAAATGATACTGCGAGGTGTGACACTGAGCGGATCAAGAGTGACTACATGGCTCTGGGAGTACGGGTGAAGGAGTTTGGGGTGCAGGTGGTATTCTCTTCGATTCTTCCTGTCAAAGGTAGGGGCCCGGGCAGAGACAGATGCATCATGGAGGTGAATGCCTGGCTGTGAAGATGGTGTCACCAGGAGGGCTTTGGCTTTCTTGACCACGGAGTGCTATTCGAGGAAGGACTGCTAGGCAGAGATGGCGTTCACCTTTCGAGGAGGGGAAAGACCCTATTTGGAAACAGACTGGTTAACCTAGTGAAGAGGGCTTTAAACTAGGTTCAACGGGGACAGGTGAACAAAACCCACAGGTAAGTGGGGAACATGGAGACCTGGGAGATGGGTCAGAAAGAAGAGGGAGCGTGGGCTATAATGGCAGAGAGAAAAGAGGGTCAGGGCAAAACTGGGAGGGAAGATCAAACCAGTATCTTAGATGCCTATATACAAATGCGAGAAGTATGGGTAATAAGCAGGAAGAACTGGAAGTGCTAATAAATAAATACAACAATGACATTGTTGGCATCACTGAAACTTGGTGGGATAATACACATGATTGGAATGTTGGTGTGGATGGGTACAGCTTGCTCAGGAAGGATAGACAGGGGAAAAAGGGAGGAGGTGTTGTCTTATATATTAAAAATGTACACACTTGGACTGAGGTGGAGATGGACATAGGAGACGGAAGTGTTGAGAGTCTCTGGGTTAGACTAAAAGGGGTAAAAAACAAGGGTGATGTCACGCTAGGAGTCTACTACAGGCCACCTAACCAGGTGGAAGAGGTGGATGAGGCTTTTTTTAAACAATTAACAAAATCATCCAAAGCTCAAGATTTGGTGGTGATGGGGGACTCCAACTATCCAGATATATGTTGGGAAAATAACACAGTGAAGCACAGACAATCCAATAAGTTCTTGGACTGCATTGCAGACAACTTTTTATTTCAGAAGGTTGAAAAAGCTACTAGGAGGGAAGCTGTTCTAGACTTGATTTTAACAAATAGGGAGGAACTTGTTGAGAATTTGAAAGTAGAAGGCAGCTTGGGTGAAAGTGATCATGAAATCATAGAGTTCACAATTCTAAGGAAGGGTAGAAGGGAGTACAGCAAAATAGAGACAATGGATTTCAGGAAGGCGGATTTTGGTAAGCTCAGAGAGCTGAGAGGTAAGGTCCCATGGGAATCAAGACTGAGGGGAAAAACAACTTAGGAGAGTTGGCAGTTTTTTAAAGGGTTTTTAAAGACTATTAAGGGTCCAAAAGCAAGCTAGTCCACTGGGTAGGAAAGATAGAAAACATGGCAAAAGACCACCTTGGCTTAACCACAAGATCTTGCATGATCAAAAAAATAAAAAGGAATCATATAAAAAATGGAAACTAGGACAGATTACAAAGGATGAATATAGGCAAACAACACAGGAATGCAGGGTCAAGATCAGAAAGGCAAAGGCACAAAATGAGCTCAAACTAGCTACAGGAATAAAGGGAAACAAGAAGACTTTTTATCAATACATTAGAAGCAAGAGGAAGACCAAGGACAGGGTAGGCCCACTGCTCAGTGAGGAGGGAGAAACAGTAACAGGGAACTTGGAAATGGCAGAGATGCTTAATGACTTCTTTGTTTCAGTCTTCACCGAGAAGTCTGAAGGAATGCCTAACATAATGAGTGCTAATGGGAAGGGGGTAGGTTTAGAAGATCAAATAAAAAAAGAACAAGTTAAAAATCACTTAGAAAAGTTAGATGCCTGCAAGTCACCTGGGCCTGATGAAATGCATCCTAGAATACTCAAGGAGCTAATAGAGGAGGTATCTGAGCCTCTAGCTATTATCTTTGGAAAATCATGGGAGACGGGAGAGATTCCAGAAGACTGGAAAAGGGCAAATATAGTGCCCATCTATAAAAAGGGAAATAAAAACAACCCAGGAAACTACAGACCAGTTAGTTTAACTTCTGGGCCAGGGAAGATAATGGAGCAAGTAATTAAGGAAATCATCTGCAAACACTTGGAAGGTGGTAAAGTGATAGGGAATAGCCAGCATGGATTTGTAAAGAACAAATCATGTAAAACCAATCTAATAGCTTTCTTTGATAGGATAACGAGTCTTGTGGATAAGGGAGAAGCGGTGGATGTGGTATACCTAGACTTTAGTAAGGCATTTGATACGGTCTCGCACGATATTCTTATCGATAAACTAGGCAAATACAATTTAGATGGGGCTACTATAAGGTGGGTGCATAACTGGCTGCATAACCATGCTCAGAGAGTAGTTATTAATGGTTCCCAATCCTGCTGGAAAGTTATAACAAGTGGGGTTCCGCAGGGGTCTATTTTGGGACCGGCTCTGTTCAATATCTTCATCAACGACTTAGATATCGGCATAGAAAGTAAGCTTATTAAGTTTGCAGATGATACCAAACTGGGAGGGATTGCAACTGCTTTGGAGTACAGGGTCATAATTCAAAATGATCTGGACAAATTGGAGAAATGGTCTGAGGTAAACAGGATGAAGTTTAACAAAGACAAATGCAAAGTGCTCCACTTAGGAAGGAAAAATCAGTTTCACACATACAGAATGGGAAGATACTGTCTAGGAAGGAGTACGGCAGAAAGGGATCTAGGGGTTATAGTGGACCACAAACTAAATATGAGTCAACAGTGTGATGCTGTTGCAAAAAAAGCAAACGTGATTCTGGGATGTATTAACAGATGTGTTGTGAGCAAGACATGAGAAGTCATTCTTCTGCTCTACTCTGCGCTGGTTAGGCCTCAACTGAAGTATTGTGTCCAGTTCTGGGCACTGCATTTCAAGAAAGATGTGGAGAAATTGGAGAGGGTCCAGAGAAGAGCAACAAGAATGATTAAAGGTCTTGAGAACATGACCTATGAAGGAAGGCTGAAAGAACTGGGTTTGTTTAGTTTGGAAAAGAGAAGACTGAGAGGGGACATGATAGCAGTTTTCAGGTATCTAAAAAGGTGTCATAAGGAGGAGGGAGAAAACTTGTTCACCTTAGCCTCTAAGGATAGAACAAGAAGCAATGGGTTTAAACTGCAGCAAGGGAGGTTTAGGTTGGACATTAGGAAAAAGTTCCTAACTGTCAGGGTGGTTAAACACTGGAATAAATTGCCTAGGGAGGTTGTGGAATCTCCATCTGTGGAGATATTTAAGAGTAGGTTAGATAAATGTCTATCAGGGATGGTCTAGACAGTATTTGGTCCTGCCATGTGGGCAGGGGACTGGACTCAACCTCTCGAGGTCCCTTCCAGTCCTAGAACCTATGAGAATAAACAAACTAGGGAAATACAACCTAGCTGGAACTACTATAAGATGAGTACATAACTGGCTGTAAAAACCGTTCCCAGATAGTAGTTATCAGTGGTTTATAGTCATGCTGGAAGAGCATAATGAATGGGGTCCCACAGGGATCAGTTCTGGGTCCAGTTCTTTTCAATATCTTCATCAATGATTTGGATAATGGCATAGAGAGTATATTTATAAAGTTTGTGGATGATACCAAGCTGGGAGGGGTTGCAAGTGCTTTGGAGGATAGGATTAAAATTCAAAATGATCTGGACAAACTGGTCTGAAGTAAATAGGATGAAATTCAATAAGGACAAATGCAAAGCACTCCACTTAGGAAAGAACAAGCAGCTGCACACATACAAAATGGGAAATGACTGTCTAGAGAAGAGTAGTATCTGGGGTTTATAGTGGATCACAAGCTAAATATGAGTGAACAGCAGAGTAACCCTGTTGCAAAAAAAGCAGACATCATTCTGGGATGGATTATCAGGAGTGTTGTAAGCATGACACAAGGAGTAATTCTTTCGCTCTACTCCACACTGATTAGGCCTCAGCTGGAGTATTGTGTCCAGCTTTGGGCACCACATTTCAGGAAAGATGTGGAAAAATTGAAGAAAGTCCAGAGAAGAGCAATGAAAATGATTAAAGGTCTAGAAAACATGACCTATGAGGGAAGATTGAAAAAAATGGGTTTCTTTAGTCTGGAGAAGAGAAGACCAAGAGGGGACATGATAACAGTTTACAAGTACATAAAAGGTTGTTACAAGGAGGAGGGAGAAAAATTGTTCTCCTTAACCTCTGAGGAAAGGACAAGAAGCAATGGGCTTAAATTGCAGCAAGGGCAGTTTAGGTTGGACCTTAGGAAAAACTTCCTGTCAAGGTGGTTAAGCAGTGGAATAAATTGCCCAGGGAGGTTGTGGAATCTCCATCATTGGAGATTTTTAAGAGCAGGTTAGACAAACACCTGTCAGGAATGGTATAGATCAGGGGTGGGCAAACTTTTTGGCCCGAGGGCCACATCTGGGTGGGGAAATTGTATGCAGGGCTATGAATGTAGGACTAGGGCTGGGGCAGGGGGTTGGGATGCAGGAGGGGTGAGGGGCGTAGGAGGGGGCTCAGGGCAGGGGGTTGGGGTGCAGGAGGGGTGCAGGAGGGGTATGGCAGGGGGCTCAAGGCAGGGGGTTAGGGGGCTCAGGGCAAGGGGTTGGAGTGCGGGGTGCAGTAGGGGTTCGGGGTGTGGGCTCCGGCCCGGCGCCGCTTACCTCGAGTGACTCCGGGGTGGCAGCAGCGCACATTGGGGCTAAGGCAGGCTCCCTGCCTGCCCTGGCCTCGCACCGCTCCTGGAAGTGGCGAGCATGTCTGGCAGTGGCTCCTGGGGGTGGGGTGGGACAGGCGGCTCCACTGCACATTGCCCTCGCCTGTGGGTACCACCCCCAAATCTCCCATTGGCAGCAGTTCCCTGTTCCCGGCCAATGGGAGCTGCTAGGGGCAGTGCCTAAAGCCGAGGGCAGCGTACGGAGCCCTCTGCACCCTCCCCCAGGGGCCGCAGGGACACGATGCCGGCCACTTCTGGAAGCAGTGTGGGGGCAAGGCAGGCAGGGAGCCTGCCTTAGCACCACTGCGCCACAGGGTTGGCAATCCTGCAAGCCGGATTGAAAGCCCTGACGGGCCGGATCCAGCTCACGGACCATAGTTTGTCCTCCCCTGGTCTAGATAATACTTAGTCCTGCCATGAATGGAAGGGGACTGGACTAGATGATCTCTCGTGGTCTCTTCCAGGCCTACGATTCTATGATTAAAAAGAACATGCACCATTAAACCATGTATGACCACCATGATGCTTGCCTTTTCCTTATTTTAGTGTCTGCCCATGCAAATAGAGCAACTGCTCAGATCAGAGATACGCTGTCAGTTCCTAACCAATATTCTATTTTCTGAAATGTCGTAGTAAAAGGCAACTGGGACAAAAACAAACAAAAAAGCCATTTTGACTTCAAATGACAATACAAATTACAATATAATAAATAATGGAGTAGGTCTTCCACCTGCCCTATACCTCCTGGATAGAGGCAGTTACTTTTCTTGGTGCCAGTGTATTGGCCTTCTATGTAAACTGTCTGCATGAACTGAAAAGGAAGAGCTGTAGGGGCCCTCCTTAGCATGTTATTACACAAACTCTAAATAACTAGCATATCCATGAGTCTTTTGAACAAGGCGACATTTTAAATAGAAACAAGTGCTTATTAATATCTTCTATTCTTGACTTCATTATGGATTTCACATTTTTAAAACTTTAATCATTTCTGATTTTGAGAAACCTAGCGAATGCTACAGTTTTATTTTTTGAATATACTCTAATCAAGGAAATTTACATGAAAAAGTCCAACAGAGCAATGCCTCTAAGCATAGCCTTGGCAATCGCTGTGAGTGTGTACTGTGACCATGAAGCCAAAAATTAATGTTGCCATTTGGACAGAATAGAGTCCATACCTGTCTTGGCTCTCAGAAGAGCAGCAGGGCTATTATTTGGATCTTCCTAAGAAATTTGTTTAGAATCACTTCCAGTCCCATGTTTCAGAGTAGCAGCCGTGTTAGTCTGTATCCGCAAAAAGAAGAACAGGAGTACTTGTGGCACCTTAGAGACTAACAAATTTATTAGAGCATAAGCTTTCGTGGACTATATGCATCCGAAGAAGTGGGCTGTAGTCCACGAAAGCTTATGCTCTAATAAATTTGTTAGTCTCTAAGGTGCCACAAGTACTCCTGTTCTTCTTTTTTCCAGTCCCATGGTATCATTCCATACCCTTATTTCAGAACCACACAAAATTAAGCGCATACTTTGGCCTCCAACAGTGTGATGGCTGGTGCAATTAAATGGCCCCCATAAATCCAGAAAAAAACATAACACAGCTTCCATTGAATTTGAGGCCTTCTCTTTGGTCAGTAATCATGTAACGCAAGAGGCTGCTTCCTGGAAATAACAGATAGTGTTCAACTGTACTTGCCTAACATGTTGTTGGCTCCATCAGAGATTTTTCCTCTCAGCTTTTGCAATGGAAATTCAGGCAAAGAAGTAAACCACACACCATTCCATAAATATGCTTTAAAAAATGTTTTGGAAATTTTAATTTTCCCTTCTCTCCCCTTCTATTTCTGAGTGAAGTGAAATGAATAACGTTCACAGTTTAGGGCTTTTTTCTTTTTTTTTGCTACTCTGTAACTTTTCACTTAAAAAAATTAAAGAGTAAAAAAGGGAAGAAGAAAAAAAAATCCCTGAAGTTATGAGACTACTGCATAGGACCTTCAGTTTAATGTTAAAATTGAAATCAGGCCCTTAATGCCCTCAGACCATCTTTAATAATAAGCCCTTTTATAAAATCTGTAAATAAAAGAAGACAATATTGATACTAATTTTGAAATTAAAAGAATAAATGGAAAGTAAGATTAGTATTTGAAGAAATTGCTAATAATTAGTATCAGTTTGTAATGACTTCAGTGAGATTAAACAGAATACTGCTAACTT
Organism: Trachemys scripta elegans; assembly: GCF_013100865.1. Lineage (NCBI taxonomy): Eukaryota > Metazoa > Chordata > Testudines > Emydidae > Trachemys > Trachemys scripta. Next base: position 212,917,912 of record NC_048298.1, read on the forward strand.
CTTTCACATGGGAAAGAAATTACAATGGTTACAGTTATGCCAAAAATGCCATTTAAGATTTTTTTTAAAACAAGATTGAAGATAAAAAAGAAAAGTTAAATGTATTGCAATAGATCTAGCACTTTCCATACTTAATGGTGGGATTCCTGTGTTGTTTTGGAATGTTTGATGAACAGATGTGGAGAAGATAATTATTTGTATTTACTGTGTATGGTTTGAGTTACTTATAGGCCAAAACACAGGAAAGTTTGAACATGCAGAATGTGGTATTTATGTGAAACGGTTATTTTCTTGCTTTAATTTTCATCAGTTGGTAATATCCTAAGAACATGCTTTTTATATAGATTTTTATTTTAACTCTTACCTCTTTTTTTCTAATGTGAAATAAATAAATAAGGATATGAAAAACGACATACTGTGGGGCACTTACTGCCTTCAGTCTGTACTTATAACTTCAGCTCCAGGTGATCTCAATAGACATTAGTAATACCTAGTTGTTCCATACCATAGTACTTCCCATTAGAGCCAAGGTGATGTGACTTGCCCAGGTCACCCAGCAGGCCAGTGGAAGAGCCAGGAATAGCATGCAGATCTTCTCAGTGTCAACCCACTGCTCTGTTCACTGGGCCACATTGTCTCAGTGCAGTAATTGTTAACCTTTCCATGATGGTGGCCCCTTTTGCTAAGTCAGAACTTTTGCAAACGTTTTCCTCCCCCCAGTTACATTTACTATAAAAGTAAGAATAAAAAAATGTATCAGTGATCACAAGGGTGGGCCTATATAATGTATTTTGTGTGTATATTTGGAGAAGTGGCTACAGATTGCTTCACCTTGAAGGGGAAGGGTGTGCAGGGGGTAGGAGAGTGATACAGTATCTCCTCACTTAAAGTCGTCCCAGTTAACGTTGTTTTGTTGTTACGTTGCTGATCAATTAGAGAACATGTTCATTTAAAGTTGCGCAATGCTCCCTTCTAATGTTGTTTTGGCAGCCGCCTGCTTTATCCACTGCTTGCAGAAAGAGCAGCCCATAGGAACTAGCTGGTGGGAGTTTGGAACCAGGGTGGACCGGCAGCCCCCCTATCATAGGGTTACCATATTTTGTGCCTCCAAAAGGAGGACACTCCACGGGGCCCTGGCCCCGCCCCCAACCCCGCCCCTCCCCCCCGCCCCAACTCCGCCCCTTCCCCAAAGTCTCCGCCCCCTCCCCTGCTTCCCGCGAATATTTAATTCGCGGGAAGCCTGAGCAGGTAAGGGGAGGGTGTGGGGGGAGGAGGTGCGGCCCAGGCTGGCCCCCCCCCGGCGGCTCCAGCCTGGGTCGGCTCGGGCCCTGGGGTGCCGGCCCTGGCCCCCGGCCGACCACCCCCGGCCCGCCCAGCACT